>NC_134687.1:372798779-373123779 GCF_050947455.1 Rhinoderma darwinii | reverse complement strand
TGTTCAGTAGATGCTTGTCGTCCCCACAATAGAAGCAGAGACCATTCTTCCTGCGAAACTCTCTACGTTGTCGAGGGGACATGGAGGCCCCGAGTTGCATAGGTACCTCCGAGTCCTCCGTGGAAGAGCGAGGAGACGGGACCTCGGGGGGAATCGCAGGGAAGTCAGAGGGGAAAACATTGAAACGTTCAAGCTGACGTTCCCTGAGACGTCGGTCAAGTCGTACTGCTAGGGCCATAACCTGGTCTAGGGAGTCAGAAGAGGGGTAGCTAACCAGCAGATCCTTCAGGGCGTCAGATAATCCTAACCTAAACTGGCACCTTAGGGCCGGGTCGTTCCACCGAGAAGCTACGCACCACTTTATAAAATCAGAACAGTATTCCTCAACAGGTCTCCTACCCTGACGTAAGGTCACCAGCTGACTCTCGGCTAAGGCAGTCCTGTCAGTCTCGTCGTAAATGAGTCCAAGGGCAGAGAAAAAACGATCAACGGAGGAAAGTTCAGGGGCGTCAGGAGCCAAGGAGAAGGCCCACTCTTGGGGCCCTTCCTGGAGTCGGGATATAATGATACCCACCCGCTGGTTCTCGGAACCTGAGGAGTGAGGTTTTAGGCGGAAATAAAGTCTGCAACTTTCCCGGAAGGAGAGAAAAGTCTTACGGTCCCCTGAGAACCGGTCAGGTAACTTGAGGTCGGGTTCTAGAGGTGAGGTGAGGGGTACTACTAAGGCAGCGTCACCCTGGTTGACCCTCTGAGCCAGGGCCTGGACCTGTAGGGAGAGGCCCTGCATCTGCTGGGTCAGGGTCTCAAGGGGGTCCATGATAGCGTCAGCGTAGGAGAAATGGTAGACTAGGTATGGGCTTGTTATTAGGCTTGTTATTATGTAATGGCAGGAAGGAGGTGAAGGGAACAAGTGAGCCCTAATCTACCCACCGCCCTGTCCCTGCCTACTTGCAAAGACCCGCCCTAGGCGACGGGATACAACTTGGCGGCGGTCCCTACACTGTCTAAGTGCAAGGGAGTACAAACAGGGAACACGCAAGGGAAGGGGCGGTAGCCCACGGAACACCACGAGGAAACGGAGCGGTGAATGATTCAGTCAGGATCAGGATGTAGTGGAGTATACCAACGAGAGCACGGAGCAGGAAGCAAGCCAGGGGCAAAGCGAAGCAGGATAAGCGGAACTGAAGCAAGGCAGAAGCACGGCAGAAGCAAGGCAGCAGTGGGGCCAGGAATCCAAGAAGAATAACAAGCACTGAGGAAGAGAACACGGGAGGTATAAATGGACAGGGGGCGGAGCTAACTCCGACTGACCAGGCCGCGATAGGCTCTCCCACTCCTGAGCCTGCCACCCTAGTTGGTGGGAGCCGGTGTCAGTCTAAGAGGTCTGGCCTCAGGTGTCGACTGATTAATCCCGGGAGTATACACAGACGTAGTACCTGGCAGATCCTTTACAGTTCCGTTGGCTTTCCGTTGGGGTGTCCATGATTTTACCAGAAACAATAGCACAGCATGCTGAACTATTGTTTCTGGTAATTCCTGCTGGATCTGCGATGGAGGCCCCTAACGGAGCCTCCAACGCATATGTGAACAGGGCCTTATATCGATACCTTTGCTGTATTGCATGTTTTCTGTATCTAGTCATTGTATATTCATTTGTAGATATATATTTCTGCTCTTGTGCTCAGTTATGCTTGCATCAACAGCATCTGTATACATGTACTACATGCATCATTAACCCCTTCCCGCCACAGCCATTTTTCAGATTAAAATTTTTTCCTCCCGACCTTCCAAAAGCCATAACTTTTTTATTTTTCCGTCGATATTGCCCTATGGGGCTTAATTTTTGCAGGACAATTTGTAGTTTTTCATGGCACAATTTATTGTAAAATATAATGTACTAGGAAACGGGAGAAAAATTCTTTGTGGGGTGGAAAATGAAAAAAAAAAACAGTGATTTCTCTATTGTTTTTTGCGCTTTGGTTTTACGTAGTTCACTGTGCAATTAAAACTACATGATAACTTTATTCTGCGGCTCAATACAATTCCGGTGATTATCAAATTTATATAGTTTTTTTTCTATTTTAGTACTTATACAAGTGATAACGAAATATTAAACTCTCTTGTCTCACGGTGACATTAAATGAAAGCTTTATTAGGGTATGTTAACACGGCTTATTTTCGGCCGTTTTTCGGGCGGTAAACGGCCGAAAAATCGGAAGTGGAACACCTACAAACATCTGCCAATTGATTTCGGACCCCTGTCCATGTCACTTCTTGAGCCATTTTTGGAGCCGTTTTTCATTGACTCTATAGAAAAACAGCTCCAAAAACGGCTGTAATTAACGCCGCAATTAACGCGAGTTGCTAAAAAAAGTCTGAAAATCAGGAGCTGTTTTCCCTTGAAAACAGCGCTGTATTTTCAGAATTTTTTGCTAAGTGTGTGAACATACCCTCAAGAAAGAAAAGTTACAACAATGAGAGAGGGATTGAAAAGTAAGAAATAAGATGGACATGGCGGTCCTCTCAAGAGTTCAGACAGAAGACCTAAAGGTTCAATTCTAAATTAACCTTTGAAATTTCTTTATTGGCTAAGTGCCATCAAGGAACCGCCTTAAGGGTACGAACACACACAGCGTAAACACTGCAGATTTTCCGCAACGGAATCATTGAGAAAAATCTGCAGTGTATTACAGTAGCAGTAGTGTGGGTGAGATTTCAACAAATCTCGTCCCCAAACTGCGGAAGAATGCAGCCAAAAAAAACGCACATAAATTGACCTGCGGTGCGGTATCTTCAACCGCAGCATGTCAAATAATGTTGCGTATTCGCAGCTCTTCTGTTGCGGGTTTCCTATTAAATTCAATGTGGTGCTTAAACCCGCAACAAAGTGGTGTGTGTTGTGACTTTCATGGCGGAATCACATCGATTCCATCGCAAAAAAAGTAAGAAAAAAATAAATAAAAGTTATACTTAGCGAGAGTTGCCTTCTTCTTCTTCTCCAGTCCGGCCTCCCTGGATGACGTTGCAGGCCATGTGACCGCTGTAGCCAATCACAGGCTACAGCGGTCACATGGCCTGCAACGTAATCCAGAGAGGCCGGAGTGGACGTCAGAGGAGGGAAGGGGTAAGTATGTGCGATGATTTACGCAGCGGAATTTATGCCCGAAATAACGAACCACAGTATGGTGCGGGATTTCGGACAGCTTTCCCTGCGCTGTTCAGGGCGGATAGGCTGCAAAGCTTGATGCAGCGTATCCGCCCTAAAAACGCTGTGTGTGTTTCTAACCTACAAGTTATTGACCACACAAGAAATGCATACCAATAACATGTCATTCTATGTACCAGCTGTATGTTGTCTGAATATCATGTCTGTCTCCAGTAAACTTAGCAGTCTTATCTCAGAATGGCCTTGAATGAGTACGCCAACAGTCTGATATTCAGAGAATACTGTTTTGGAACAAACCTTAGCGAGCTAGATTATATAAAATAAATTTTAGCGGCAAAGTGTATATAGCCAAGGTATATATGTAGCATAAGCATATAATAATGGCAATTGATTATTAGCAAAAGCTATACTGATTGTATTTCTTTATCACAAAGAAAAAACTAAATGTAAAAAATAAAATGTATTACATAAAAGTATGAGGGCTTATTCTTTCCACGACAAGCTGTAGTTTTAAATGGCCATTTTGCGGTACATACATTTTTTTACGGTGTTCGCAGTGCGTGTTAAATAATGTTATATTGTTATAGTTCAAACTTTTACGGACACGGGAATACCAATTATGTTTATTATTATGTTGACAATGTTTTAGAAGGGAAATGGGAACAGGGGGCTTTTAATATTTTTTTGTACATCAAAAAATCCTTTATTTAACTAGTCCTTCTGGGGAACTTGAACCAGTGATGGTTGGATCGCTAGAACTATATACTGCAACAGATTAGTATTCGTGTTTCAGACAGGCTTCTATTAAGCCCTTTTTAAAAGATGGCAGACCTCGGGGTCTTTATTAGGCCCCCAGGCTGCCATGCCAAACATCGGCACCCCGCAATTGCATCACGGGGGAATGATGGGCTGTCAGAGGGAGTCACCCGCTCTTTCTAACGCTTTAGATGCCGTGGTCGCTATTTAAATTTAATAAGCAGTCGCTATTTAACTATAATAAGCAGGATCGTGCTCAAGCACGATTCCGCTTGTTACAGTGAAGTGTTGGCTGTAACATACAGCCAACACCTGCGTTGCATGGAGCGGCCTCAGCCCGTGAGCCCGCTCCATACTTCCCCTACCCGGCTATGACGTGAGTATGCATCATACATTGGGAAGGGGTTAATAGTCCTGGAGTAGATGGAGTGCTGTACTTCTTTTTATGTGTTTGGACATCTTCCATCTTGTCCCTACTTGTTTCTCTCACAGATTTTTAACTTTGCTTTTTTGATACAAGTGTAATATATATACATATTTAATAAAGATATATTGGTAATATATATAGGATGTTTAGCCGCCTTTTTGGTCCACTTTGTAGGTTTTGACATTTATGCAAACTGTCAGATTAGATATGGCATTGAAAATGGCGTAAATACATATACCATATCTATATGTATTACATATATATATTGATACATAAATGGACAGTGATATCAGAGGCAACACCTGAAGCGGAATCGCCGTCCACAGCGTTGCCGACGCTGTGACCGGGGATTCCACTCCAGGAGAAGCCCCTGAAGTCTCTGTCCATTTATGGACAGTGACATCAGGGGCAACTCCTGAAGCGGATTCCCCGTCCAAAGCGTTGCCGATGCGGAGACCGGTGATTCGGCTCCAGGAGAACCCCCTGAAGTCACTGTCCATAAAGGACAAAAATGTCAGGGGCTTCTCCTGGAGTAGAATCCCCGGTCACAGCGTCAGCAACGCTGTGGATGGGGATTCCGCTTCAGGAGTTGCCCCTGATGTCACTGTCCTTCAGGGAGCTACAGTGGCACTATCTACAGGATGGGGGGGGGGGTGCAATCTACAAGGCGGTTTCTGGCACTACCTACAAGGGTTTTTTTGGCACTACCTACAAAGGGGCTGTGTAGCAGCCACCTAAAAGGGGGCTGTGTGGCACTAGCTACAGGGGGGGGGGGGTGTGGCACTACCTACAACGTGGCTGTGTGGCACTACCTACAGAGGGCTGTGTGGCACTACCTACAAGGGGATTGTGTGGCACTACCTACAAGGGGGCTGTGTGGCACTACCAACAAGGGGGTCGAGTGGCATTACCTACAAGGGGGCTGTGTGGCACTACCTACAAGGGGCTGTGTGGCACTACCTACAAGGGGCTGTGTGGCACTTTCTACAGGGGGCATTTGTGAGTGGCGGGCTGATGGTCATTTTACTGTGAGTGGCGGGCCGTTGGTCATTTTACTGTGAGTGACGCACTGATTGCTAGTTTACTGTGGCTGGGGGGCTAATGGTCTTCAAGTGGTTCCACCTCTAACCTCCAATTAAAATTATTAGGAGGCAGAAAATACCTGCGGAGCTCAATTGGAGTGCTTTTTTGCCTGCGTCTTTTGCATTAGCTTCAACGGCTTAAAAAAACGCAAAAAAAAAAAGTCAAATAACGCTGTCAATTCAAAATCTGCCTAAACATTCCTGAAAGAATCTGAGGCAGATTTTTTCTGCCTTACAAAAGAATCTGTGTGAAAGAAGAAGCTACATGGAAGAAGCTGCGTGTGAAACACGTGTTGGGGTTGGATCCCCTCATAGCTCTCGTCTGTATACTTCCTTACTATTGGACTGGATTTCTGTTCATGCCTTATTTTTGGATGATCTCTCATCCATATTCATCCTGCGATATAGTTACCAGTCCTCTTTTTTGCACTATTTGCACTTTATTATATTGAGGCTGTGACCCGTCTAATGTGGGGATCCACTTTTTTATGGATAATGTGACTGCTATGTGTTGTTTTAACTATATGGTTTTCTAATAAAGATATATTTTGTGGATATTAGTTTGTGTGTGATTTATTGTATAGGTGTTGATTGTTCTAGTCACACAGTTCAAAGTTATTTTGCTATATGCAATTATTGGCCCGTTTGTCTTAGTAGGTGTTCGACTATGATGTATAGTTAGGTCAAATGTCGGTAAAGCGTTAACTACCATGTTGTAGATTACGTCAAAATTATGTGTAAATGTACCGTCAACTCCTATTTGACAATTCCACACAGTGCAGATTTGGTCGGTATTTTCCATCTGCCAAAACCAAAAGTATTATGAAAAGATTTATGCTTCTACTCAGGGACACTCTTGGTTTTGGCTTGCCTCCACACTATGGGGCTCCTCCTCCCTTCTTCATCTTCAGGGAGCAGGGAGAGAAAGAGACAAACACATTGCCCGTAGAATTCCATGAAGAGGGAAGCAGGAGTAGACACAGGCTGCTGGTAAGAGTTATATCTCACCCCAGTGTTATATTCTCAGCTACACAGATCATTACTGTTTTATGATGTCCTCCACTTTTGATACTGTTTCTAGATACAGTATATAGCGATAGGATTATCCTCTTTTCTATGTGTGCAATGTATAGAAGACATGAGAGCAGTAAGGTTCCATCCACTAGCTCAGAAAAAAAGAGAAATAGAGATAAAGCCTGCAGAGGGGAAAACTGCAAAAAAAAAAAATGCAGAATACAAGACCTATAATGGGCAGAAATAATGTTAATCCTCATGTACACACATATGACAGCTTATTCTGAAAGGTCACCTGAAAAGTTAGGTACGCTATAAGGCTACTTTCACACAATAGTATAATAAAAAGATTTGCACTTCTGCGTTTTGGATCCACTCTTGGTTTTGGCTTACAAATACTAATGCAAAGTACAGTGCAATACTGCCGTGCGATAGTGACCTAAAATGAGTTTTCTAGGACTTAAATATTTATGCCTTAGGAATTGGACTGAGCTGGAGTACCAGACACAGTCACCCATACAGATGAGCTGCTGTGCATGTGTAAAAAATTAAAGCGACACGCTGCTCGATGGCCTCCTCATCCCGCTGATTGTCGGTGTCACCGATCACATACTATTGCCATCAATATTGCCCGGAGTTGGCAATGTGATCCCTGTCAACTGAAAGAGACATATTTAACACATTAGAAGTATTGTGGACCCACTACAGTACTGTTCTAGGGCATCTAACAGACACTCTAGGTTGAAGACTTTCGTATTACAGCTATTAAAACATTTTTACACTATTTTGTTGATATGTGTATACACTTTTTTGAGAGTGAGAAAAAGTAAAAAAAATAAGCAGAAAAGCAAGTTATGACAATAAAGCGCAATGAATAGAACACATTACTCGATGGGCTTTTCATAATGTACCCAGTCCGGTGGTATGGTCTCCCATCCTATAGACATTGGGCTTCACTTTCACACGACTCCACCCAAAACCATCTTTATCGTCTTGATGAAACTTGCAGAGATCATTCTCAAAATCACAGCCAGCTTCTTGTGCATTGAACACTGCCCCTATAAAAAAAAAGATATAATTTCGATATGATTAGAGAATTCTTTCTTTGTGTCTATTCACCATACAACTGCAGTAATATTTTAAAATAAAAGAGTAGACAGACAAAGGTGTTGATGTCATTCCACATGTTCCCAGTTACATTCTACTTCTACAAAGAAGACCAAACATCAAAGGGAAGGTAAGCACATTGCCCCATCAGGAAATAATTTTCAACATTCATCTCATTGTTCTATGCTGTATAAGAAAATTCTATTCTACTATTTTATATATCGCAGTCAGAATCTAAATTGTGTGACTGTCCCAAGAAACAAGGACCTTATCTGTAGTCAAGCAGCACAGCCATATTTAAACCCCATTAGCAGGCACACTGCATACACGTTGTCTAAATTCTTATAGGCAGGCATGCGACATTCACCCGTTACTGTCAATGTTAGATAAAATACACTATTTGCAAACATACTCCACAAACAACACAGTCATGCAGACTTATACTAACAACTAAATAAATTCCATTAATGGGACATAGCAGGCGCAAGATTACTAAATGTTCTGAAGTATTAGACAGAAAAGTCTAGAAAATGTATATAAAATTATTTAAAGGGGCATTCCCGTCTCATAATGTTATCTGAAAAAAAATGCACCAGCGGGCACTGTATAAATGTTGCCACATACCCTTAAAAACTACAATGGATGAAGACAAAGAACACGCACGGGTATGTATATGGCAAAAAGTCTATAGAAACAAAGAATATATAATAAAGCGTATACATTTATTAACAAAAAATACCCCACAAACACGATAAAAACATTTAAAAAAGCAGATGGCTGGTTCAACGGGGTGATACTGCCCTGATAAGCAGCCCAATACTAACTCCCCCAGAAAAGAACCTACCTCAAATAACCCTCACGTAATGATGACAAAGATATGGACACAGATAAAAAGTATATTGCATCAGACCATGTGAATAAATGAGTCCTGAAGACGTAGTGAAGTGTCCAAACAGAGGGGTTATGGAGGTATAAAGCGATTTTCCAATTTGGCTTTTATGCCCCTCCCACATGTCACAGATTGGAGCTAGGTGCTTGAAAATTAGATTATTTGCAGATCTTAGTGACACCTGCTACTTCCTTGATTTGCATAACCTTATGGCTGGCCCTTTTTGGTGTTCAAATTTCAATGTTGAGGAGTGTAGAATGTCTAACAACTTAAGAAAGGGTTTAATACAGAAAGTAAAGTAAACTAAAAAAAAAAATTTTGTTACAAAAAAAAACTTACAGTCAATTCTTAGGCTACGTTCACACAGGGCAGATACGTTGCATAGAGGTACACAGCGTATCCGCCCTGGCTGCTTCAGGGAAGTCCGTCTGAGAAACCACACCAAATTGTGGTGCAGTTTTTCAGCCAGAATGTCTGCTGCTGAAAACTGTAAGTTAAAAAAACACAAAAACGCATACTTACCCTCTGACGTCCTGCAAACCGGCCTCCTGGGATGACGTTTTATCTCATGGGACCGCTGCAGCCAATGACTCATCCTAGAGAAACGTCATCCCAGAAGGCCGGCCTGGTCGAAGAAGCACAGAATTCTGGGTAAGTATAAGATATCTTTTTCTGAGTTGCGGTTTTTGCGGCGGATTCGTAGCTTTTCTGCTACAAAAAAACGCAACATTTGCTATTTGTCGCGGACTTTACCTCCCCATTGAATTCAATGGGGAAAACCTGAAACACACCATAGGAGTCTATAGTAGTCTCGGAGGCATCCGTCAGAGGTATACTTTTTTGTACATGTTTGTTTTAAATCTCGCACCATACATCTTAGGTTATGTCGGATTTAGGCATTGTTCACAACTAAGTTTTTCCTAGAGCTAGAGCAATTGTATCACGGACACTAACGGCGCCCCACTGAACCCATTGACTTTAATGGGTTCTGCCGGGTTTTTTGCAAGGGTTTCCAAGCTGCACTATTTCTTCCGGTATATTTTACCGGAACTGCGACGGAGAACTCCTGCATATATGTGAACAGAGCCTTAGAGAGAAAGCTAGGGAGGACACATCTGTACATTTTCTTTCTCTAGACTCCTGGTGTCAGAGCTGTGCTGTGTGCTTTGAGCTAATTAGATGTCTCTCCCTGCTGCTCCCCCGAGTCTCAAACATACACAGAGTTAGACCTCCTGCACACGGCCGTAGCTGTGTGCTGTGTGCATGGTCCGTGATTACAGCACGGACGGGCCGCGGAGTGTCATCCGCAGGTTGTCCACAATCACGGACCATGTACACACAAGATGTGCATTCATTTGCAATTGCGGACCGTATAATGACATGTCCTATTTTTTTGCTGTCCAGGCTCCGGGCAATGCACAGTCCGTGGAAACCACGGTCGTGTGCATTGGCCTATAGGTTAGCATGTGCGGACTGCGGATAGTACACGGCCGCAAAACTACGGTTGTGTGCATGACGCCTAAGGCTTTATTCAGACGAACGTAAAATACGCGCGTGCAACGCGCGTGATTTTCACGTGCGTTGCCCGTAGCTATATTAGTCAATGGGGCCGTGCAGACATGGCAGCGTTTTTTGCGCAGTGTTGCTCCGTTGCCAAAAACTCACGACATGTCCGTTGATTCAGCGTTTTCAACGCATCACGCACCCATTGAAGTCAATGGGTGCGTGAAAACCACGCATGTCGCACGGAAGCACTTTGCGCAACAGCTGTCAAAAGGATGAATGTAAACAGAAAAGCACCACGTGCTTTTCTGTTTCCGAACATCCAAACGGAGTGTCTTTGCGATTAGCGAACCCCGACAAACGAAGCTAACTTCACCGGGTTCGGCCAAACTCGTTTTGGCCGAACCCGGCAAAAAAATTTCCGGTCCGCGACGTCGGGAGACATTCACTGTGCATGGTGCTGAAAGAGTTAAACTGTTTCAGCACCATGGACAGTGACTTGCGATCCCAAAATACATGAACCTGTAAAAAAACCCGAAGTTCTAACTTACCGATTACTCCTGTCTCCTTCCTGCAGTCCGACCTCCCGGGATGACACTTCAGTTCAAGTGACAGCTCCAGCCAATCACAGGCCAAGCACAGGCTGCAGCCAATCACAGGCTGCAGCGGTCACTTGGACTGCCGCGTCATCCAGGGAGGTGGGGCCCGATGTCAAGAGAGGCGCGTCACCAAGGACGCGTCACCAAGGCAACGGCCGGGAAGTTCTCGGTAAGTAGGAACTTTATCTTTTTTTTTACAGGTTTTTCGCTGTTGTGTTCGGCATTCACTGTCGAGGGTGCTGAAAGATTTAGCTCTTTCAGCACCTTGGACAGTGACGGGCGTCGACAAGCCTCATCTCTATGATGCCGGCTGCGCGAAAATCACGCAGCCACGCATCAGACAAAGATGACACATGCAGCTGTCAAATGGTTTTTGCGCGCGCAAAACGCTGCGTTGTTTGCGCGCGCAAAAACGCAACGCTCGTGTGAATCCAGCCTAAGAGATACTGCAGTTGCACTGTCATCCTTCCTGTCTAGTATTTACTGTTTTACTGATGAGCTGCCATTGCCAGATATTCAGGCTGACAGCAATAAAGGTTCCCCAACCAATATTACCTGTTTAACACAGGAGGAAGTACAGCTGCGTCTAAACAAATTAAATATTGATAAATCCCCTGGGCCAGACGGCATTCATCCACAGGTATTAAGGGAATTGAGCTCAGTATTGGACAGACCATTGTATCTCATCTTCTTAGACTCTCTTGTAACAGGATCAGTGCCACAGGATTGGAGGACGGCTGATGTTGTACCAATATTTAAGAAGGGTAAAAAGGTGGAATCGAGTAACTACCGTCCAGTAAGTTTGACATCTGTGGTATGTAAAGTATTTGAGGGTATTCTAAGAGATGAACTGCAAAAGTATATAGTGGAGAAAAGTCTAATTACTGATAACCAGCATGGGTTCATGAAAAACAAGTCGCGCCTAACTCACATGCTAGGTTGCTATAAGGAGGTAAGTGCAAATCTGGATGTTCATCATGTGGCTGATGTGATTTATTTGGATTTTGCCAAAGCATTTGATACTGTTTCACACAACAGTCCTGTTCTGAAGCTACAGACACAGGGACTGGGGAACCATGTATGCACATGGGGGAAAGAATTGGTTAAGGGACAGAAAACAAAGAGTCGTTATAAATGGAACCTACTCAAAATGGGCTGAAGTCAGCAGTGGGGTACCACAAGGATTGGTGTTAGGTCCAATTCTTTTTAATCTCTTTATTAATGACCTTATGGATGGAATTGATAGTAAGGCATCAGTTTTTGCTGACTATACAAAACTTTGTAGGATACTTAAAACTCAACTTGACTATAAAATATTACAGAAAGACCTAGATAAGCTGGCAGAATGGGTAAAAACATGGCAGATGAAATTTAATGTAGATAAATGTAAAGTAATGCACCTAGGATGCAATAATTCATATACATGAAATGAACTAAAACTGGGTATAATGGAACAAAAGAAGGACCACGGTATTCTGCTAACAAATAAGCTAAGCAGCAGCACTCAATGTCAAGCAGCAGCTACAAAAGCAAATAGGATTTTAGGGTGTATAAAGAAAGAGATAAAAAGCTGTGATTCAAATGTAATATTACCCCTCTATAAATCCCTTGTAAGGCCACATCTTGAATATGGAATTCAGTTTTGGGGTCCACATTGTAGAAAGGACATAGGAGAACTGGAGAGAGTTCAAAGGTCGGCAACGAGATTATTAAATGGGATGGGAGGTGTCGCTTACAATGAAAAGCTAGAAAAATTGGGCTTGTTCAGCTTGGAAAAAAGACATCTTAGAGGTGATCTTATTAACATGTATAAATATGTGTGTGGTCAATACAGAGAACTACCACATGATCTGTTCCTTCCAAGGACTCTACATAGGACCAGGGCACATCCATTGCGTGTGGAAGAAAGACTATTTAGACATCAATATAGGAAAGGGTTCTTTACAGTTAGAGTAGTCAAGCTCTGGAATGCCCTACCCCAAGAGGTAGTGATGGCTGATACTATGTCAGCATTTAAAAAAAGGCTAGATACTTATTTATTGATGAATGGCATTGTGGGTTATAATTAATCAAGCAATGATTGACGGGTAATTTATTGAGAAAGGTTGAACTTCATGGACCTATGTCTTTTTTCAACCTATGTAACTCTAGACGGATTTTAGATGACTAATGAGGTTTCTGAGCATTTACATAGTCTGCAACCAGTGAAGGAGGAACTACAGGCTACTGAAAGGCGAGGAAATGCTACTTTCCCTTAAGGGTATGTTTACACGCACTAATTACGGACGTAATTCGGGTGTTTTTGCGCCGAATTACGTCCCAAAAATGCGCCTCGATAGCGTTGACAAAAATCTGCCCATTGAAAGCAATGGGCTGACGTTTGTCTGTTCACACGAGGCGTATATTTACGCGCCGCTGTCAAATGACGGCGCGTAAATAGACGCCCGCGTCAAAGAAGTGACCTGTCACTTCTTTGGGCATAATTGGAGCCGTTATTCATTGACTCCAATGAATAGCAGCGCCAATTACGTCCGTAATGGACGCGGCGTTCAAGCGCCTGCATATGCCGTTACGGCTGAAATTACGGGTATGTTTCCTCCTGAAAACATCCCCGTAATTTCAGCCGTTACGGACGCTGTCGTGTGAACATACCCTAATAGGATATATCACACAGTTTCCTATATTCATGTACTGCTAATTTGTTTAAAAAAAAAACAAAAAAAAAACTTGAAAGTATGGGTATACTTTAACAGAAAGGGGGAACTTAAGGGGTTATATTTACAAGGGGTTTCCTAATTTTAGGGGAAAATGTTATGTAATGGTTTACAGTGAAAGCAGATGTATTCAAATGAAATGGATGTTTCCTCGACTGTACTAGGTTGTGATGGAAAGAACTCGGCTATCCACATAACCAAACAATTAGATCAGCTGGTTTACATACCAAATGTAAGATTATCTGCAAATACCTAATAAGCCCTGAAGAAAAGGTATTTTGAAAATGCCCTCCTGGCCTGATCACATCATCTTTATTATTAAAAGGATTTTCCGGAAGAAAAAAATTACATTTAGTTAAACTAAACAATGGAAAACATATAACTTTGCAATGTACTTACGTTTGATCAAATGAATGTAGCGGCGTATCCCATCTTCCGTCACGTGACCGCTTGGTAATCCAAAATTTGCACTTCCTGTGAAGACCCGTCCATTCGCTCCGCTAGCTAACTTCCTGTTTCCGGCTTTCACAATGTACGGTTACGTCACAAATGACGTAAATGTACCAGGTGTTTCCCCATCTGCTTAGAGCATGCATGGTTGACACACACTCCACCACACATGCTCTGTTAAATGATATGGCTGCGTCTTCAGCAGCCGTGTATTTTCCATTGCGCATGCGCACATTTTAACTATTTGGTGTCGGTGTGTAGTGTGACGGCCGTGTCTTCCGTCGCACGCTCTCTCCTTCTCCTCCTCACAGTGCGAAGTGCATGTGAGGAGGGTGTTTTTTTGCTCCCTGAAGGAGCGGAATGCCCAATCCCCGGCCACAGCTTCTCATAACGCTGTGGCCGGGGATTGGCGATTCCGCTCCAGGAGAAGTCCCTGACTTCATTGTGTCCATATATGGACACAGTGACTTTAGGGACTTCTGAAGCGGAATCCCCGGCGATGTGGCCGGGGATTCCGCTCCAGGAGAAGTCTCTGCCTTCACTGTCCATATATGGACACTGTGACGTCAGGGACTTCTGAAGCGGAATCCCCGGCGATGTGGCCGGGGATTCTGCTCCAGGAGAAGTCCCTCACTTCACTGTCCATATATGGACAGTGAAGTAAGGGATTTCTCCTAGAGCCGTCCCCTACAGGAAAGTAGGGGGGGGGGTGCCATCTAGATGGGGGGTGAATATGTACAAGGGGGCTGTGTAGAACTACCTACCGGGGGTCTATGTGGCATTACCTACAGGGGGGCTGTGTGGCATTACCTAAAGTGTGGCTGGCTGTGTGGCATTACCTACAGGGGGGCTATGTGGCCTTACCTACAGGGAGCTGTGTGGCACTACCTACAGGGGGGCTGTGTGGCACTACCTACAGGGGGGCTGTGTGGCACTACCTACAGGGGGGCTGTGGCAGTATCTATAGAAGGTAGTGTGTGGCATTATCTACAGATGGCAGTGTGTGGCAGAAAATGTACAAATGAAATTCATCCGTTTTCAAAACGGACACGGAAAATTACTGATGCAAAACGGGTTAAAATCGGCCGTTAAAAACGGAAGCATGGCCTGGAACGGATGCAAAACGGCCGAGAAAATGGACCAAAACCGCCGTTTTTATCGGCCGACACTCGGACCCTGTCGTGTGAATAGAGCCTAAAGGTAGTTGATGACGCGCCGTGTCTCTACACAGTCGGAAGCGCTGTCTTAGCAAAGACACGGAGCGGCATCAATCATAGAACACGACCCCCTCCTCCTATCTTGTCGCCCACACCTCCTCTTCCTTCACTCTAGGATTTTCTGCGCTGCCTGGCCGCCTTGTCTCTCCTCTAAAACGCCCCCTCCTCCGACAATCTCATCATCCACGCCTTCTCATCCTTCTTCACACTTGTAGTTCCCGCACTGCCTGGCCGCCTGGTCTCTCCTCTAACACACCCCCTCCTAAGTGTGTGTATGTGTGTGTATATATATATATATATATATATATATATATGTATGTGTGTCTAAATGTATATATATATATACATACACATATATATACATATATACACGCACACACACATATACACATATACACACACACACACATATATACACATACACATATATACACACACGCACACATCGCGGGCCGTGCACATGGCCGCGTCCATTATTTTCTATGAGCCTGGACCATGCACGGACCTTGGAAACCACGGTCGTGTGCATGGGCCCATAGAAATGAATGGGGCCGCAATTCTCCCGTGGATTTTCTGGGGAATTGCGGCCACAAAAGCACGTTCGTGTGCATGGGGCCTTACATACATTTATAGTAAATTATGTAAAAAAAGAAACGTTTTACCATTGTTTGGAGTAGTGTTTGGTATTTGCTTCACTGTAAAGCCCTGTTCACACAGAGTTTTTTTGCAGGCAGAAAATTCTGCCTCAAAATTCCGCTAGATTTTTGCACGCCGTTTGCCACATTTTTCGTGGCTTTTTTCGCCCACGGCCATTGAGCGCCACGGGCAAAAACGAGGCGAAAAACGCTTTCTCTGCCTCCCATTGATGTCAGTGGGGAGGTCAGAGGAGTAAACTCCCGAAGATAGGGCATGTCGCTTCTTTTTCCCTCAATGGCCGCGGGCAAAAAACGTGGCAAACGGCGTGCAGGCAGTTCAAAATCTGCCTCAAAATTCAAGACAGAATTTTCTGCCAGCAAAAAAACTCAGTGTGAACAGGGCCTAATACGGGATCTCTTGGAACAGATCCAGCAGTAGGTGAGGAAAATGTGCTGACTGGATTGTGTGTACCAAGATGTCTGACATAGGTGGAGTGGGCAGACTTACATTTATCAGGCTGTGAAAGGGGCGGGGGAGGGAGATAAGTGTCTGTACTTAGATCAGGGATAGATGGAGGCACAAAGGATAATGATTATTAGACAGTGTGCAGGGAGGGAGCTGGCTGCCTGTAATTTGTAATTAGAGCAGGGAAGGACCCTGTGAACATAGAGGGGCGTGGCAGTATGCAAATAGCTGAGATGCTTTGGAGGGAGGGGGGGGGGGTGGATGCAACTGTCTCCTCAGATGCAGCAGGGGATCATGGGTATGGTGGGTTACAAGACAGGAAACAGATAGCAAGGGATGTAAACTAACAGAAAGAGCAGAGGTGACGATGGAGATCAAACAGAAACTGGTTAGAAGTTTAATAGGGGGTATTAGGGAAGGCAAACCAAGGCTGGGGGACACTTTTTAGAAAAAAAATGTTTTCCTGGACAACCCCTTTAAGAGTCATATATTGTATCTCTAAGAAATATGTACTGCAGTTCTAATTCTAACTGACCTGCAGACATGCTGCATTGATTCAACTTATGTACTTAAAGCGTACCTAACTTTTCAGGGGACTTTTCAGAATAATCTGTCACGTGTGTATGTGAGGAATAACACTATTTCTGGCCATTATATGACTTGTATTCAGGATTCTTTTTTTAGTAGCTTTCCCCTCTGCAGGCTCTATCTCTAATTCTAATTTGTCTCTGAGCTAGTGGGTGGAGCCTGACGGCTGTCATGTTTTCTATACACTGCCCACAAAGAAGAGGAGAATCCTGATCTCCTATCACTATCTATCACATGTGCTGCAGCATTATGGATGGCATGATACAGCAGTACAGAACAGTGTAGCTGAGAATCCAGCTCTGGAGTGACATAGAAAACTTACCAGCAGCCTGTGTCTTTCTCACTCCGCTCCTGCTACCTCCCCCTGCTCCCCCTCCCCTCTCCACAGAGTCCTATGCAGTGTGTCTGTTGCTAAGTCACTCTCTCTCTCTGCTCCCTCCTCCCCTCTCCAAAGACTTGTATGGACAGGCAGTGAAGTGACACACCCCCACCATCTGCAGCCTGTCAATTTTGTTCTGTAACCAGGGACAGACATTGCTTGACAACACGGGGTGGACAGCAGGATGGTAGACACCTAATGGCAGTAACGTCACACAGAAGTTGCATGAATAAAACAACCAAATTTTAAGGAAATTACATAGTTAATCTATATCAGGCAGATCCAAACTGGCCATCTGGCAAATGCCAGATGGGCTGATGCACTGTGGGCTGCCTGGCTGACACTCACACAGTCCTAATTAATTATAGCTACGGTCTGGTGCTTATTTGGTCTAGGTGTTAATCTTATCTGTACGTAGCCACTGATCTGACACTCACAAAGAGACAGCAAGGGTTAGTAAAGGGATGAGGTCGGCTTCCTCTGTATAATCAATGTTAAATACTTTTGTGTAAAAAAAAACACAAAGTATTGTAGGTTTGATACCTTTATTGGCCAACGAGAAAAATAATATATATGCAAGCTTTCAGAGCACACAGGCTCCTTCTTCGAGCAATTTTACAAATGAAAAGTTTACAGCATTTGTAAACTTGTCTGAAGAAGGAGCCTGTGTGCTCTGAAAGCTTGCATATATAATTTTTCTCGTTAGCTAATAAAGGCATCATACCTACAATACTTTTTCGACACAAAAGTATTTAACATTGCATATTGTTTCTGGCTAACATGGTACTACACTATTTTTTACTGTACTTGTGTATAATCAAGAAAGAACCAAGCTGCAGAGGAAGCAGTGCTTCCTCTCACCAGAAAGAAAGAGTCCGCCCACAAGCCCACCACTGGTGGTCTGTGGGGTGGAGCTGCACCAGAAGATTTCACAGACATCGGTACATAAGAGAAAAAAAGAATGGCATTGCTGAACTTTTCTGTATTTTGAGCTAATAAAAGCAGCTTTGGACCTGGCATGGGTGTTCGACATGGGTTCCATGTGTTAGCGGTGCGGGTATGGAATGTGGTCTAGGTGTGAGTGGCTCTTATGCGGAATGGGGCCCACGTGTGAGTAGCTTTTGTGCGGCATGACTGTGATATGGTGTTTAACCCCTTAATGACCTAGCCTTTTTTAAACCTTAATGACCAAGCTATTTTTTACGTTTTTCCATCGTCGCATTCCAAGAGCTATAACTTTTTTATTTTTGTGTCAAATTAGCTGTATAAGGACTTGTTTTTTGCGGGACAAGTTGTATTTTTTTAATAGACTAATTTTGGGTACATATATTTTATTGATTAACTAATATTAACTTTTTTTGAGGGTAATAGAAAAAAAAACATCAATTTCGTCACTATTTTTTAGGTCCTTAATTTACACCGTTTACGTTGTAGTATAAATAACATAACTTTATTCAGCAGGTCGTTACGATTGCGACGATACTACTTTTACACAGTAAAAACACTGTTTTTTCAAAATTATTTGTTTTTGTGTCTCCATATTTGAAGAGCCATAACTTTCTTATTTTTCCGCCAATGCAGGGCTTTTCATTTGCGGGACGACTTGTAGTTTTTATCGGTACCATTTTAGAGTACATACGACTTTTTAATCGCTTTTTACCACATTTTTTTAAGACGGGATGAACAGAAA
This sequence comes from Rhinoderma darwinii, assembly GCF_050947455.1. Taxonomy (NCBI): domain Eukaryota; kingdom Metazoa; phylum Chordata; class Amphibia; order Anura; family Rhinodermatidae; genus Rhinoderma; species Rhinoderma darwinii. Next base: position 373,105,097 of record NC_134687.1, on the reverse strand, counting down.
ACAGCAATTCTGGCACTGTTTTTTATTTTATTCTTTACAACGTTCGCTAAGCGGGTTAAATAACATTATAGCTTTATAGTTGGGGTCGTTATGGACGCGGCGATACCAAGTATATGTAACTTTTTATTTTATTTTTTATAATAAAACATTTTGTAATTTCTCTTTGGGGTTTTTATTTATTTAACTTTATTAAACTTTTTTATTAGTCCCACTATGGTACTTTACTATGCGATCATTTGATCGCTTTTATAATACACTGCAATACTTCTGTATTGGAGTGTATTATGCGTGTCAGCATGGCCGCCATCAGGGCAGTACTAGTAGTACTCCCGTCAGGGGCCCGGCCACATGGCTGAAGAAAAGGGGCCCGCCGGGCTGTCATCGCCTCCCCAGGACTGTCGGCTCCCCCTCGCAACGCTCGCGGCCCCCCCTCACAACGCTTGCCCCCCCCTCGCAACGCACGCGGCCCCCCCTCACCTGTTGCTTCACGAACTGGACGAGGAATATGCAGCATGTGCATAAGCTCCGTGTGGAGATCCCACCCCCCCAGTTGTTCTCTACACCGCCGACTGGACCTGCAGGCTGGTGAGTGTTTCCCCCCTCTGAATCCTGCTTTCCATTCTTTCTGACCCCACTTGTAGACTATATAAAGTATGTTAAAATGGTTTTTTTTCCTTTCCTAGCGTTTTTTTGCCGCGATTTTCGCAATCGCGGTGGCAAAAAAGGTGCAGTTTTGCGGCGATTATATAAAAATCGCAGCAAATCTGCATGATTTGTGCCGTAATTAAAAAATTGCATAAAAAAGGATAAAAAACATGAAAAAATAGTGCTGTTAGGCTATATTCTCACAGTGCGGTCAAATCACGTTTTTGCCGCGATTTTGCAAAAATTGTGGCAAAAAAATGGTATTTGACCGCACTGTGTAACTAGACTAAGGCCTTATTCAGACAGCTGTGTTTGGACCGTGATATACGGTGCGTGTATCGGCCGTATTTCCCAGGCCGACCACAATTCATGGTGCCGGACTCCTAGCACCACAGTTATCAATGCTGCTAGGAGTCCCTGCCTCTCCGCGGGAATACTGCCCCATACTGTAATCATGCTTTCAGTACGGGACCGGGGACAGTATTCCCACGGGAAGGGAGGGACTATGATTATAGATAATTGTGATGCTAGAAACCCGGCTCCCTGAACTGTGGTCGGACCGGGAAATAAGACCGATACACGGTCCGTATATCACAGACCAAACATGGACGTCTGAATAAGGCCACTTACTTGTCTCCTATTTGTGGTGCAGATTGCGCACTGAAAATTCAGTACAAATTACAATATAAAGCTATATTCAGACGAACGTGTGTGAAATCAGCCGTGAATAAGGGCCGTTTTTCACGGCCGATTTGCACCTGTGCGGGACCCGTTTTCACAGATCCCTCATAGACTTGAGTCTATTGAGGGATCCGTGAAAATGCACAAAAATAGGACATGTCCTATTTTTTTTACAGGCCCTTCACACGGTCCGTTAAAGCAATGACCATGTAAATAACCCCATAGAACTACATGAAGCCGTGTGACGGCCATTAAAAAAAAAAACGTCCTTCACACGGACCATTAACACGTTAGTCTGAATAAGCCCTAACTCATGTGCATGGGGTTTGTCAAAACCCCATGCACGTGCAGCAGAAAAAAAATCTGCATGGAATTTAAGACGTACTGCTGATTTATAACCCCTTAACGCAATATCACGTAACTATACGTGATAAGGGTTAGGTATGTATGGGAAGTATAGAGCGAGCCTACGTGCGGAGCTCGCTCCATACACAGCGGGTGACGGCTGTTTTACGCAGCCGACACCTCACTGCAACGGGCGGAATCAAAGATCACTTTGATTCCGCCCGTTTAACACCTTAAATGCCGCGGTCAATCGCGACCGCGGCATTTAAAGTGTTAGAATCAAGGGGGCACCCCCTGAAACAAGCCATCGCGCCCCCCCCCGGCACGATTGGCTGTTAACGGTTGTTATAGCAGCTTGGGGGTCTAATGAAAGCCCCCAGATCTGCCATCTCTGTAATCCTTTGAAACTCTGCCTCATAATCCCGATATACTGCAATACATTAGTATTGCAGTATATCATGCAGTGGGTGATCATTCCAGTGGATCGCTGCTTCAAGTCCCCTAGGGGGACTAATAAAAAAAAGTAAAAGTAAAAAACAGTTAAATAAAGGTGTTTTTTATGTTCCCAAAAATAAATAATAAATGAAGTAATAAAATAATAAAGTATTAAAAGTTTAAAAAAAAAACCTTTTCACATTTTTTCCCCTAAATCAATGTTAAAATAAATAAAAATTAACATAACTGGTATCGCCGCGTCCTTCAAAGTCCGAACTATCACAATATAGCGTAGTTTAACCCACTGGGTGAATGCCGTAAAAAAATAAATATAGAAAACACGCAAATTGCTGGTTTTTGGTCACCTTAGCGTTCCAAAAAAGGGATCAAAAAGTCGCATATACCCCAAAATAGTATCGGTGAAAACTACAGCTCATCCTACAAAATTTAAGCCCTCACATCACTAAATTGATGGACAAATGAAAAAGTTCTGGCTCTCAGAATATGGCGGCACAAAACATTTTTTTAATTTAGCAAATAATTTTATTTTTTTAAAGTGGTAAAACATAAAAGAAAACATATAAATTTGGTATCGCCGTAATTGTATCAACCTGTAGAATAAGGTGAATATGTAGTTTTAACTGCCTGATGGATGCCGTAAAAGCAAAACCCTCAAAAATATGGCGTAATTGATGTATTTTGCCCATTTCATCTCACAAATAATTTTTTTTCAGCTTCCAAGTACATTATGCGGTACAATAAATGGTGCCATGAAAAACTACAACTTGTCCCGCAGGAAACAAGCCCTTATATGGCTATATAGATGGAAAAATTATAGCTTTTGGAATGTGGGGAGGAAAAAACAAAAGTGAAAATCCGAAAAATGGCTGAGTAGGGAAGGGGTTAAATCAGCTGCATGACCATTGTGTTGCAGAATTGTAATGTATTTCATCTTTACAATGTAAAGGGTTAATTTCAAAACCATAGGTAATTCCGCAGGTAAAATCTGCACCTAATAATGCATTTTTTGATAGGTTTTTTGATAGGTTTTTAGGTGCAGTTTTTATATTTTGATGCGGAAATAGGTGCAGGTTTTATGCTGCAGATTTTTTTATTTTTTTTTAAACTAGTCAGAAACAATTCGCAAGCGGAAACGCAAGATAAATTGACATGTATTATATTTTCAAATACACACCGCAGGTACATTTTTGTGCAGAAAATGCGACATGTAGATGAGATGAGATACCCGCAACAAATTTGCACATAATAAGTTTCATGTGCATTTGGCCTAACAGAGTTTTTTTTAACTCACCCTAAGGCCCCGTTCACACATGTTGGATTAGATACGGATTCCGATGACATGCTGATGATTCTGCATCCCATGCATATGAGGTTTCCGCCACCCAGTTCACATGAAAATACACTGCCTGTCTAAACGTTTAAAAATTGAATTTTATTAAAGAATTGTTGTAAAAAATAGGGCCAACCGTAACAGGATTATTGATGCCAGGGAATTCGCATTTATTCTTGGGAAATGTCCACAGATGGCCACTTTTTACAGTCTCCCCGAAGCCCACAAGAGACTCGTTCCCCTTAAGGGCCGTCCAGTTGTATCTGGAATTGATAGTGTCTCCCAGAATGCCAGAATATATGTGGACAGGATTCTTAGACCCTTTGCCACAGCACTTCCGTCGTATGTGAGAGATACGATGGAGGTGCTGAGAAAGTTGGAGGGTATTAGATGTGAACCCAATGTTCTCCTTGCTAGCCTACATGTAAAGGCCCTCTACAGCTCCATCCCCCACTCCCTTGGGTGTGGAGCTGTGGAGTACTTCCTCCAGGGCAGAGGGATCCATTTTCATGCACACAATTGATTTGTGCTAACACTCCTCCAATTTATATTGGAACACAACTTTTTTGTCTTTGATCCCAAAATTTTCCACCAGCTCAGGGGGGTGGCGATGGGCAGTCCATGTGCCCCCACGTATGCCAACCTCTTCCTGGGCTGGTGGGAGAAAGAATTTGTATTCAGTGAGAAAATAGACAAATATACTACGTCCATTGTAATGTGGCTCGGATTCATTGATGATGTCTTCATTCTGTGGTCAGGTACATCTGTGGAATTTAAGGAATTTGTAATGATTTTGAATATCAATGATCTGGGCCTTTATTTTACCTCAGAAATTACAGAAAGGGTCATTTCCTTCCTTGACATCAAAATAGAGAAAACTGATTTAGGCTACATTCAAACGAAAATGTTTAGAAAAGATACTGCAACAAACAGTTTGCTGAAGTGGGAGAGCTGGCATCCCAAACCTCTCAAAATGTGTATACCTAAGGGCCAGTACATCAGAGCAAGACGGAACTGTACTACAATATCAGACTTCAAGAGGTCAGCAAGAGGTTTGACAGGGAGGTTTGAATGTAGGGGATATCCCAGAGGTGTGTTAAAAACAGCATACCAATATGCTCTGCTGGCAGATAGAGAATCCATCCTGAATCCTAAGATACATCCTGAGAAGGAGGAAACCATCAGAGTGATAGGCACGTTCGATGTGGCACACCATTAAGTTAGGAAGCTACTTACCTCCTACTGGGACATCCTCAGAGCAGAGCCTGATGTAGGGAATCTTGTCGGTGACAGGCCTCAGATTACGTTCAAAAGAGGTAGAAATATCAAAGACAGACTTGTACATAGTCACCTTGAGGCTAGGGGCACTAAAACTTGGTTGTCATCCAACCTGAAGGGAACGCATCGATGTGGAGGATGCAAAGCATGCAGCTCCATCTGGAACAGTAAAACTTTTAAGAGCAAAACAACTGGAGAAATTTATAACATGAGATCTTTCATAAACTGCCTCACCAGAGGGGTAGTGTATCTCATTACTTGTGTATGTGAGAAACTATATGTTGGCAAAACCAAACGATAGTTTAGGCGCAGAATTAGTGACCATGTTTGTGACATCGCCAGGAAGCGTGATACCTCTGTATCTAGGCATGTTTGGGATTGCCATTCAGGGGATCCAATGGTCCTTAAACTTCAAGGGATGGAACTTGTTCAACCACCAGTCAGAGGGGGTGATTGGGATAGGCGGATTTTGCAGAAGGAGGCCCAGTGGATTTTCAGGATGCAAACCATCAAACCACTGGGCCTTAATGAACAAATATCCTAGCTTCAATTTCTGTAATTCTCTGCTGCTGTTCTGTTTCGTCCTGTCGCCACTATGTATCGCCACTACGTATCTCTATTTGCTCTAAGGCATCATGATACACCGTTATGTATGCAAAATCCTTACTCTACCTATGTGTCCCCACTTCAAGTGGATTAGATGCATTATGCACGACGTTCAATTGACGTCTGGATGGTTATTGCTCTTGTCAAACAGCAATAAGTAGCATGCGACTTATATTACATGGAAAAGCCGAGGATAAGCAACTTTGAATGACAATGGGACTTAGACCTTGTTCACAGTTTTTTGTAGGCAGAAAAATCTGCCTTGAAATTCCTTCAGGCTTTCTCTGCCTCTCATTGATGTCAATGGGAGGTCAGAGACAGAAATGCCAAAAGAAAGGGCATGTTACTTCTTTTCCTCGCAAGTGTTTTTTTCCGCTTGCGGGAAAAAAACGTCTTCGTCTACCGTTGAAATCAATGAGGCGATTTTGGCTGTTTTTTTGCCGCAGTTTCCAACACGGTTTCCGGATCTGCTTACACGCTTGTGGCACATCTTCGTCAGAAATCAAAGGGTAAGGCCTTATTCACATGAACGTGTTTTACGTCCATGCTACGCACGTCGCACGGACCTATGTTAATGAATGGGGCTGTTCAGACTGTCGGTGAATTTCACGCAGCGTATGTGCGCAGTGTAAAACTCATGACATGTCCTATATTTGGCCGTGTTTTGCGCAGCACGCACCCATTGAAGTCAAAGGGTGCGTGAAAATCGTGCTCGGCACACGGAAGCACTTCGTAATTCGCGCAACAGTAGTAAAATCAATGAATGAAAACAGAAAAGCACCACGTGCTTTTCTGTTTGTAAACATAAAACCAGAGTGTCATAACCTTTTGCGCGTGCAAAATGCAGAGATTTTTGCACGCGCAAAACGGACATGTTCGTGTGAATAAGGCCTAAGCCTCAGATTTTTGCTGTGGAAAAACACATTGAACTTTAATTGCAACGTAAGAATGGAGCGTTAGTTCTCACAAGCGCTTCCCCCCTCTCTTAAGGCTCCCTTCACATCATGTTGTTTCCCTAAGTTTATCGTGTAAGTCAGGAAATCTTCTAAGGTACACTATAAACAACGTAGACGATAATTCACAGGGCTCCATTATGTCCTTGTAGCCTGCGTTGGGCTGGTGGACGTCGGTATACCTTATTTTTGAAGGATCGAATAGCGTAGTAGACTTTGCTATTCCGGAGTCCCCAGGCAGAGCATCACAAGTGCTCTACCCGTTGACTTTGTCCCTGGAAAAGCTCCTGACATCACTGTCCATATATGTAAAGTGACGTCAGGGGATTCTCCAGGCCCGGAATCCCTGGGCAGAGTGTTGCCGACGCTCCGACAGTGTACTCAGGCTTTGCAAAGCTCCGGACGTCACTTTACATATATGGACATCAGGAACAGCGCCATAGTCCCTGGGCAGAGCGCTAGTAGAAAGCTCCATACCTGTTCATGGACAGTGACTTCAGTAGTTTCCTGGGGGCCATTCCTCGGGCGACGTATCCCACTGTATGCCATACAGTAAGATACGTTTTGGCTAAATAGATCAAAATCCAGAGCATTAACCGGTCACTGCCTGCTCCATGTTTTCCTTCACTGTAATTGACATCAGCACCAAAATCAGTTAATGTGTGTAATGTACAAATATGAGTGCCACACTTTCCGTTGCCCACCCCCGGTAATAGATTGGGGGGGGGGGGCAGACATCTTGGCTGTATGGGGCCCAGAAATTCCTGATGGCGGTCCTGCCTGTCCGTGTAAAACTGACATGCTTTTGCTAGGTCATGCCTCTGGCTTGGCCTAGCAGGCATCCACTACAGGCAGATCTGGGGGCCTTTGTTAGGCCCCCGGCTGCCATAGAAAACACTGACACCCTGTGATGGCATGCAGGGTGCCAGTGGTGTGAGAGAGGGAGCCCCCTCCCTCCAAAACCACTTAGATGCAGCACTCGATATTGAGCGCCGCATCGAAGGGGTTAAACAGGCGGATTTCGATCCGCCCGCTCGAGCAGCGTTGCTACCAGCCCTCAGCTACTGGAGATTTTGCTCCCCACCGCGCCGATATCTTATTCTGATGCAGTGCCGTGAAAAGATGTATGCATCAGAATAAAGTCCGTTAGTGACTGCCGTGAAAAGGCACTACCTGGTCAAATATTTCACCTTTATTTTCCTTATGTTGAAAACATGTTGTGTTACATATTTAAGGGGGTGACAAGGGGCATGACAAAACAAAGCAAAATTAGCCATATCACTAATTTTTGGTCCCCCTTCTCCCTAAATTTGAATGCCAAATCCGCCTCTGAATTTTTTTTGGGGTCTGGTCTGAGGTTTAATTAATTTAGGGGTCTAATCTGGGATATAAATCATTAAGTGCTAAAAAAAATATTAACATAGTTGTTAGAAAAGTTAGTGTCTACTTAAAGGAGTTGTCCCACAATAAATATTAAATTTCTCAGTTAGATCACACAAAACCTAACATATTTTTAATTTAATTTTTTTTTTTATTCCCTATCAGAACGTCCATCTAATGTGTCCAGTGCCAGTGATCACACATGCTCAGTTTCGCTGCCTTCACAATATTGTTCAAAGGTGGCGGATTGGTTCCTTCTATTATGCAGGCCAGCCAATAAGAATCAAGACAGTAGAAGCAGCCTCATAACCCAAATGCCACCAAACGATTCAATTGGATCTCCAATTTTAGCTCCAATTGTGTGTGGTGCCTTATTTTCACGGGATACAGTGTGTGGCAATTTATTCAGGCGCACAGTGTGTGGCAGTATATTCAGGAGCACAGTGTGTGGTGGTATATTCAGAGGCAAAATGTATGGTGCTATTATATCCACAGGGGTAGTGTATTGCACCTTAAGGATTTTGTCTTAGTTTATAGATGCGGATATGTTGGAAAAGTGAGTAGTCAAAGACATCTGAGCCATACAATTTACAGAAAGAAGTCGTGTCCAGGAAAAGTCGTCATGGTGGTCTGGACCGGATGAAAAAGAAAAGACAACAACTCCAATCTGAGAGCACGTTACCTGTGTGTCACTGAATGTGAATGTTTATTCTGCCTCTGACTGATCAGTACTGTATTTACTGTATGATCTGAAGCAAGATAATGGGTAGCATCATTCTTTTTTTTTTTTCTTATTCAAAAATTTTATTGAGTTTTAGAACACAAAATTACAAAACATATGGGAGAGAAGGCCTCCACCCATAACTAAAAGAACAAACAAGGTCAGTGGACCAAAGCAAAAACATACAGAAAAAAAAAAGGGAAAAATCAATAATGTGCATCACATCTTGACCTGAAACAGAATTATCAGTGTACAACAGTAGCATGAATAATCATAAAGGCATAACATCAGGAGGTACAGTGAGATCACTTAACTCAAACAGAGAAGGAGAGGCACATAGCCCTAGTCAGGGGGAAAGAAAGTACAGAAAAAGGCCCCAAGAGAGGGAAGGATAGGAGGGAGGGGAGAGGACAGGAGGGATCCTGGACTCCAGTTCCGGCGTATTATGAGTAAAAAATCAGCAGCGAGCAAGAGCCGTAGTATATTTCACAGGGGCATCGGCCGACTCAGGTTACAACCGTAAGGTAGGAAGGCGAAGAAAGAAACACTATCCAAGGAGACCATGTAGACGTGTATTTTACCACAGCTGCCGGGGAGTGAGCCACCAAGTGTTCCATTCGCTGTATCAAGGCAACTTCCCGAAACCACTCATCTAATGTTGGGGGCATTGCCGTTTTCCACCTGCGCGGGATCACTGACTTTGCCGCCTGAAGCAGATGTCTAGTTAGGGAGCTTTTATAAATGTGTAATGGCATCGGGAACATGAATAAAAGAGCTGCCTCCGGAGAGTTGGGGACAGAGACTCCAGTAACCTCCAATATCAATTTAAGTACCGCATCCCAAAAACTCCTCAACAAGGGGCAACTCCACCAAACATGAGACATGGAACCTCCCACAGCACCACAGCGCCAACAATTATCAGGCACAGACGGATACCATTTATGAAGCGCAGCCGGGACCCGATACCATCTAGAGACAATTTTATAACTAGTTTCCTGGGCCCTAACGGCTATAGAGGCTTTTTGTGAGAGGGAGAAACACCGCTTCCATTGTGTATCAGTAAATGTAGTATGTAATTCTCTCTCCCAGGCCCCGCAGAAGGAGGGAAGTTGTTGGGAACGCTGCGAAAGGAGTAATTTATATATTGTGGATATGGTATGTGTAGGGGGCTGGGAGGAGACACATAGGCGCTCAAAGTCCGTCAACGACCTGTGAAGATGTGCGCGTCGGTTTACCGCTCCATAAAAATGTTTTAACTGGGCATACTCATATCTATGGCGAGTGAGGGGCACGGCATCGGGGCAGATGGAGGTTAGAGGGAGAAGAGAGGAAGCTGAGAGGACCTGGGCAAAATACATGGGGTTGGTGGACGGCCTGCCTAGGAAGGAGCGACCAGCCTTGCCAGCAGGAAAGGCTGGATTATCTGTGATAGGAGTTAAAGGACCCAGGGGGTCTACAAGCGTACTTCCAGGCCCTAAGGACCTCAACGCCATGAGAGTATGGTAAACAACAAAGGAGGCTTGAGTCGGTCTATTCCCGGGCAGGATCCACGGCAGGGATGATAGGGTACTGGGACATAGTTGTTGAGCTAAACGAACCCATAGTTTTGATTCACGGTTATGAAAAAAATCTAAAACCCGTGCGTGATTTGATGCCAAATAGTAGAGCCGACAATCCGGCAGACCAACCCCACCCGTACCCCTGGAACGAGTCAGAAGAGCCCGGCTCAGACGTGGGCGACCAGTCGGCCAAATGAAGGAGCCGAAGCATCGCTGAAGCCGCAACCAATAGGAAGATGGGATAGAGATGGGGATCGTCTGCAGGAGATAAAGCAAGCGGGGGAGGAGAGACATCTTAATAATATTGATACGGCCAAACCAGGAAAACTCAGTCTTATGCCAGGAATTAAGGTCAGTGCGAAACTTGGCCAGTAGGGGGATAAAATTATTTGTAAACAATTGTGTAAGGTCCCCACTTATACGGGCACCCAAATATGTAATACCTCTAGAGGGCCATGAAAAGGGGAAATTACTTTGGAGAAGCGACACTAACGGGCCCGGGAGAGAAACATTTAGCGCCTCAGACTTAGAGAAATTGATTTTGAAATTAGACCATGATCCAAAACGAGACAGCTCGGACATCAGTGAAGGGAGAGAGACATGAGGGTCTGTGATATAGACCAATAGGTCATCAGCAAATGCCGAGCACTTGTATTCCTTCCCTCCAATGTTAATACCCTTAATATCCGAGTTGTTCCGAATGGAGGCCATGAGATGTTCCATAACCAGGACATACAACAGGGGGGATAGGGGACAGCCCTGTCGTGTGCCATTGTAAATAGGGAAAGGTGCCGAAAGGGAACCATTTATTTTTATTTGGGCCGAGGGTGTACGATACAATGCCATAATTTTTGCCAAGAAAGATGGTCCTACTCCCACATGTCGAAGGGTTTGGTAAAGGGCAGACCACGATATCCTGTCGAACGCCTTTTCAGCATCCAGGGACAGGATCATGAGTGGGATTCGGTTAGTCTGGGCGTGGTGAATGATATCAAAAGTTTTAAGGGTGTTGTCACGGGCCTCCCGACCAGGCACAAACCCCACCTGGTCCGGGTGAATTAGATCTGGCAGGTATTTATTGAGTCTATTGGCGAGCAATTTAGCGTAAATTTTTAAGTCTACATTGAGCAGGGAGATGGGACGATAACTGGAGCAGAGTTGAGGGTCCTTACCCGGCTTAGGGATAACAGCGACATGAGCCAAGGTGGAGCCCGGAGGAAACAGGACCTCCGGGGAAATAGAGTTGAAAGCTGACAACAGAAGCGGTAGCAACCGGTCCGCCAACACCTTGTAAAACTTGGCAGTGTAGCCATCCGGGCCAGGACTCTTTCCCCCAGGAAGATCAGTTATAACCATGAGGAGCTCCGCGGGAGTGAAGTCCGTATCGAGTTCCTCAGCTATCTCCCCAGACAACGGTGTGAAGGGAGATGAGAAAGAGTCCCGTCCCGGCGGATGGGAGGGGGCGGGGGTGGGGGGGTTAAGGTTGTAAAGCTCAGAGAAAAAGCTATGGAAGCACTCCGCTATCTCTGGGGTCGTGTGAACAACTTGGCCAGAAGGGGCCTTAGTATTTGGGATGTGTGACTGGGCAATTCTGGTTTTTAAAGCTCTGGCCAACATACGTCCGCTCTTATTGCCAAACTCGTAGAATTTACTGCGACAGACTTGAAGAGCGCGCTGCTGGGCAGAGTCCAACAGCCGTCTGGCGTCCTGTCGGGCAATCTGTAACTCACGGAAAATCGGAAGAGACAGCGCACGTTTGTGAGCCAGTTCAAGAGCACTAATTTTTTGGAGAGCAATTTTAAGGGAGTGGGCCCTTTCCCTCTTAAGGCGCGCCCCATGTTTTATGAGGACCCCCCTGAGAACACATTTAAGAGCTTCCCAACGAACCAAGGGGGATGTGTCGTCCTGGGCATGATCAATAGTGAAATGTTCCACCGTTTGAAGCAAATCAGCATGGCACACCCCATCCAGGAGCAGGGACTCATTCAGTCTCCAAGTCCAGGGGCCTTTAGTGATGAAGGGGAGATGTAAGGTACAATATACCGGGGCATGGTCAGACCACAGGATACTGCCAATGGACGTAGATGCTACCCAGGGGAGAGCATGTTGCTGAAGGAAAATGTAATCCAAGCGACTGTAGGTGCCATGCGGATGGGAGTAAAAACTATAATCCTTATCCGTGGGGTGTTGAATGCGCCATGCATCACACAGTTGAAGCTGTAGGAGAGCACGCCTCTCCCGCCTAATAGCACCGTATGCAACACTAGAGCGACCAGTAGAATTATCCACCGTCGGATCCAGAGTAAGGTTAAAGTCTCCGCACAGCACCACAGTCCCTCGGACCACTGGAAGGGCGGTTTCTATTAGTTGAAGAATGAAGGGCACCTGACCCTGGTTAGGAGCATAAGCGTTAATCACCGTGAATTCCCTCCCACCAATATTAAGCACTAAGATGAGGTATCTCGCATCGGGATCCGCAACAAGATTGACAACCTGATGGGGGAGAGACTTGTGGAGGGCTATGGCAACTCCACACGATCTGGAAAGGGGATTATTACTGAAATGCCACGTAGTGTAGTGTTTGTGCCTGATAGTAGGGGTATGTCCCTCCTTAAAGTGTGTTTCCTGAAAGCATGCGATGTGTACCTTACGTTTGTGTAGATGGTGTAAAATTTGCGCCCGCTTTTCAGGAACATTCAGCCCCTTCACGTTGAAGGAGGCAATATTAAGGTCAGCCATGGATGCAGACTAAACGACTCGCTGAGGAATTCCGGCTAACGCACGAAGGATCGGAGTCCAGGATCGCCAGGAGGGAAGTAGAGGAGGGAAACAAGCTAGGAGTAAAGAACAGAGCATTAGAAAAAAACACAGACATAAAATCAAACAAAAAAGGCAGTAGAAAAACAACTGCCGCACAAGCTAATCGCACTATTGCGGAAGACCGAAAATTCGGTCCAAAACCTACAGGGGGAAGGTGGCAACTACGCATAAGAGTTATCCGCACTCCCTAGCGTACAATAATATAGGTATTAACAGCTTTAACATCATTTGCACACTTTAAATAATAAGAGAGGAAGACATTGGAAGGCATCTGAAGGTAACGGTAAAAAAAAAAAACAACAAGCAATCTTGAAAACAGACAGCAGCAAGTAAAGAAAAGGAGGAATTCCAAGAACGGCCGTCCGGGTCATCACGCCGAACGGGCAATCTCCATGGGTGGAATAGGGTCATGTTCTTGTCGGCGTCTAGATCGTCTCCGGGGTCCACGCGGAGGGCGTCCCTCCACCACCGCTAGGGGCCCAGAGATTGGGCGTCTCCCCCGTGATCCCCCGCCAGCAGAGGATAACAACGAGGGCCACTCCGGTAATGCAACATGAGGAAGATTCAAGTCCCGCAAGAAACCAGGCAGGTCGGTCGGGGATCGCACAGTGTAGGTACGGCCCTCCTGTCGGACCATCAGGGCAAACGGGAAGCCCCACCTGTAGATGATGTCCCGGCTTCGGAGTACCTCCAGCAGGGGTTTGAGAGCAGCTCTTTGCGCCAGCGTATGTCGAGATAAATCCGGTAAAATACGTAACTGCGTGCCTTGATGGAGAATGATGGGTTGCCGTCTGATTTTTTGGAGGATAGAGTCCTTGATTGCGTAGAAATGTATTCGGCAAATGACATCCCTCGGCCGAGGATCGTCAATACTTACAGGGCGGAGAGCTCTATGTGCCCGGTCGATCTCTATATGGGTATTCGGCGGACGGCCTAGCAAAGTATTGAAGATGGTGGATAGAGTCGAAAACAGATCAGACGCAGGAACAGATTCGGGCAATCCTCGAACACGTAGGTTGTTCCTCCTATTACGGTTTTCAATATCATCAAGATGCTGCTGCAAGGTGAACAACTGAGCTGAGTGCTGCTGGATAGTGGATTGGATATCTGCAATAGTGGCATTTTCAGCAACCCGATCCTGCGTAAGAGTGTCCACCCTCGTAGAAAGTGAGGAAAGTTCCGCACGAAACTGTGTAAACTCCAGCTTGCATTCTTCCACGATCTGTCTGGCAAAGGAAATCATATCAGCCCTAGTAGGCAACAATTGAACAAGCTGGCGGATATCTGAGAGAGTCGCCGGCCGATTTTCACACATAGATCCAGACAACGGGTCGGTAAAACTTAATCCACTACTGGCTGGCGTGTCCACTTCAGGCGACGGGAGTGGGTGCAATTGAGGACCTTGGCCACTTGCAGGTAGTGCAGGCATAGTCCCGGGATGCCGGGGAGATCCCATAAGCAGGGTCGAGGTTAATATCATTGGGGCATTGGGGTATCCGTGCCGTGCGGAGCTGGAGGGCCGAGAGGGAGAGGCTCCCACCAGCCCCGGATCCCTGGATGGAAGGGGGAGAGCTGGGGCTATCCGTCCCATAGGGTGTGAGGTGACCTGGGTGATGGGAGGCTCAGGGCCTCGGTACTCACTGTGCCTCCTCGCTAACTCCTCCAACTGCAGAACTGCAGGCAGGGCAGATGCGGTGTCTCTCACTCCAGGGGCTGGTAGTAGGCCGCAGTCGGATCCCGGAAGAAGAGGGCCCGCAGGCCATGAAAGCAGAGACGATGGAGGATGGCAGCCATCTTGAGAGGCCACATGTTGTGACCGGGGAACGGCATCCGCCGCCACAGGGGTCTCCGAAGTCTCCCAGCAAGACCGGGGATCTAGTGCCTCTGGGTCCTGTGCTGGCACGCTCTCTATCGGAGCAGCTGAAGGGAGGGCCGTGCTCTCCAGAGCAGGCCTGCATTCGCCAACCTCGTGGTCCCGGCGGCCATCTTGGAAAGCTGGAGGCGTTGTCGCACGGGCCGCACGATCCATCGCAGCCCGGGAAGGAGACAGAGGATCGGTGAACTCCAGGGTCTGCACCTCAGAGGGTGAGTGGATATGTCCTGCCGTCATCTCCGGGCCCTGGTCCGTTGGAGATGGAGAGGTCGGGCGGCCATTTTGACCCCCAGCCTCGGCCCGCGCCGCAGCCCGCAGCTGCATCTGGGGCTGTCGCCCAAAATAATCCCCGATATCGCGCTGGGGCGATGAGGGACATGTAGGGGCTGCTGCCCTTGCTTTTTTAGAATTTTTCCCCATATCTGGGAGTGGATGTCAGCCAATTTAGTAGCGCTAGTTGAGGAGCTGGAGAGAGCACGTCTTCACTCTCCCATAGCTGGCCACGCCCCCCAGCATCATTCTTTTTTTATGAATCAGAAACTCCCAGCATATCTTTATGCTGGGAGTTGTTGTTTCACAATGAGTTGTTCATTTTTGAGGCCATACTGGGAACTGTAGTTAAACGCTGTACAAATTTATATGGCTGGGACTAACCTAACTTTGCAAATGATCTCTGTACTGAGCTGGATTAGTGATGGTGCTGTATATATGTAATCAACTTTGTTCTGGTGATGTATTCATGTAGTAAACTTGGTTCTTGTCCTGTATTTAGTACTGAGCTTGGTTCTGGTGATGTATTTATGAACTGAGTTTGTTCTGGTGCTGTTTTTATGTACTGAGCTTGGTTCTGTATTTATGTACTGAGCTTGGTTCTTGTGCTGTATTTACCTGAAGAGGGCTGTACACTGGAGATGCCCTCGCAATCTGACAGGTATGGAGTGCTTTTGCAGGGAAGAGTGGGCAACAATTGCCAAGTAACGATGTGCCATGCTGATAGACTTCTACCCAAATAAGACTGAATGCTATCATAAAGTCAAAGGGTAATTCAACAAAGTATTAGTTTAATGGTGTGAATATTTATGCAACCACATTTTTTTTGTTCTTCATTTTTATTTTCCACCCTAAAAGATTTCAGTTTGTTTTTCAATACAATTGTACAGATTATAGTTGACATTAAAGATGGAAAAAGTTCTGATCTGATTTATCTTGGACTGATTTGTAATCTGACAAAAACCTGACATTTTAACAGGAGTGCATAGACTTTTCATATCGACTTTAAGTGTATGTACTGAGCTTGGTTCTGGTGCTGAATTTATGTACTGAGCTTTGTTCTGGTGCTGTATTTAGGTACTGAGCTTTGTTGTGGTGCTGTATTTATGTACTGAGCTTGGTTGTGGTGCTGTATCCATGTAGGATAGATTTATAAGAACAAAAATTGCAGTGCAGCTGGAATTGTTGAATTTCATTGTATATTCAATGGGAACCTGTCAGGTTGTTTTAGCTCCCTAAACCGCCACCATGCTGTAATACATGACCTGACAATCTTTCAAATTATTGGTGCTGTATTTATGTACTGAGCTTGGTTCTGGTGCTGTATTTAAATATACTGAGCTTTGTTCTGGTGCTGTATGTATGTACTGTGTTTGGTTCTGGTGCTGTATATATGTACTGAGCTTGGGTCTGGTGCTGTATTTATTTACTGAGCTTGGTTCTGCTACTGTATATATGTACTGAGTTTGGTTTTGGTGCCATATTTATGTACTAAGCTTGGTTCTGGTGCTGTATTTACGTAGTGAGCTTGGTTGTGGTGCTGTATCCATGTAGAATAGATTTATAAGGAGAAAAATTGCAGTGCAGATGTAATTGTTACATTTCTTTGTATATTCAAAGGTAATCTGTTAGGTTGGTTTAGCTCCCTAAACCACCACCATGCTGTAATACATGATCTGACAATCTTTCAAAACATTGGTGCTGTATTTATGTACTGAGCTTGGTTCTGGTGCTGTATTTAACCCCTTAAGGACACGGCCAATTTTGGCCTTGAGGTCAGAGCAATTTTTTTTACATTTCCCTCTTTGCATCCCGACGCTCATAACGCTTTTATTTTTTGTACGACGTAGTTGTATGAGACTTTGTTTTTTGCGGGACGAGTTGTACTTTATGTACGTACCATTTTTTGGTACAAATACATTATCGTTTAATTTCTATAAATTTTTAATTAGATTAAAATGCAGAAAAAAAGCAGTTGTGCAGCAGTTTTAATTTTTTTTTTTACACCATACACCGATCATCATAAATAATGTTATACATTTGTTGTACAGGTTGTTATGGTCGTGGCGATACCAAATATGTCTATATTATTTCATGTTTTGGGACTTATATTTTAAAAAGTTGATTTATTATAAAAAATGTGTGTTTCTGTGTATTTTATTTACTTTTTATTTATTTATTTACCATTATTTTTTTTTACATTCATTTAACTTTTTTTTTTAATCCCATAAAGGGATTTATCATTTTGATTTTTATTTTGTAACTGCAATGTACTGGCATAGATCTATATGCCAGTACATTAGCCTGTGTACTGATTGTACACAGGCAGTTGTTAGGGCATACCTCAGTATGCCCTAACAACAGGAACTATGTTCAGACAGCCCTGGGGTTCTTCAATGGACCCTGGGCTGTCTGGCCATACGAGTTGTGGGCTTTGATCGCGTCACAGTTATTTTCTGTGACGCGATCAATGTGCAGTCCCCTCTCTTTGAATGCCGTGATCAGCTTTCATCGCGGCGTTCAAAGGGTTAACAGCGGAGAGATGTTTCTCTCCTCTCCGCTGTCAGAGCGGGGCCGTGGCTGTGTATTACAGCCTTTGCCCCGCTCTCGATCGCGCGCACAGATGCGCGCAGGGACGGCTGTCACACAGGACGAGTATGCTCGTCCTAATGTGCGAAGTCCTCGCCGCTCAGGACGAGCATACTCGTCCTGTGTCGGCAACCAGTTAAATATACTGAGCTTGGTTCTGGTGCTGTATGTATATGTACTAATCTTTGTTCTGGTGCTGTATTTATGTACTAAACTTGTTCTGGTGCTGTATGTATGTACTGTGTTTGGGTCTGGTGCTGTATTTATGTACTGAGCTTGGTTCTGCTGCTGTATATATGTACTGAGTTTGGTTTTGGTCCCATATTTATGTACTAAGCTTGGTTCTGGTGCTGTATTTACGTAGTTTTACACTGACAGGCAATAATGCTTTGGTATACTAACTAGGGATGCACAATGCATTGAAACTTCGATACTGTTTCGATACTGTGCATCCCCAAACGGTTCGATACGTTATTTCATATATTTTGATACTAAGCTATGCGACCGCACAGCTCAGTACAGTAACACATGAATGTATGAGAGCGGGGCTGCGGCTGTGTAATACAGTCATTGCCCCGCTCCTGAATCCTGACAAGTGCACGCGGTCAGGATGATGCGATGTGCCCAGCACTGCACTAATGAGCAGCGGCACTGAAGACAGAACATGGTGGGCACACTACAAAACACCCCCACGTTCTGTCTTTAGTGCCTGCACCGCCGCTTATTAGTGCAGCGCCGGTCGCATCACCTCATGCTAACCGCGCACGCACTTAATTTCAGAAGCGGGGCCATGGCTGTATTACACAGCCGCAGCCCCTCTCTATAACGGTGGAGATCAGAGAAACCTCTCATATCCGCCGTTATTCCCCTGAATGCTGTGATCAAAGCTGACTGCAGCATTCAAGAGGAAAGTGAGGAGGGGGATGCCCCTTGGATCGCATCACAGGAATTCCAGTACATTAAAGTTTAAAAATAAAGTAAAAACATAAAGTAATGTTAAATTTAAAAAAAATACACATACATCTTCTTTTACAAAAAACATTAAAATAAGTCTCAATACATAAAACATACACATATTCGTATTGGCGCAGCCGTAATAGCCTTCACAACCATTTTTTTGCATCATTTATGATGTGCACGCTGTAAAAAAATTAAATAAAAACTGCTTTCTTTCACTTATTGTGGGGCACGAGGTGTGATAAATTTAACCTCCATGTGCCTCACATTAATAGTAATTAACCCCATCATGTACCTTACACATTAACCCATTATGACTGAGAAACATGATGGGTTTAATTACTATTAATGTGAGGCACATTCAAAATTCATCACACCTCGTGCCTCACATCAGAAAATGGAAGAAATTTTTTTTCTATTACTGTTGGCAAAGTATCGTTTTGGTATCGAAATCGCAATACTAAATGAAGGATCGGTATCGAAGTTCAAATTCTGGTATCGTGACATCCCTAATACTAAGTATACCAAAGCATTATAGCAGCGATCTAAAGATCGCACAGCGAAGTCCCCTAGTGGGACTAAAAAAATAAGTAAGTAATGTGAAATAAAAATTATTAATAAAGATTACAGTAAAAAAAAAAATTTTTTATTCCACAAAAGTGGTTTTATTTAGTAAAAGTGTACAAATTTTGATAAAAGTACACATATGTGGTATCGACGCTACCGTAATGACCCAAACAATAAAGTTAACATGTCATTTAAACCGCAAGGTGAACACCGTAAAAAAAAACGCAAAAAACAATATCTTTTTCCATTGCCTCCCAAAAAAGTCATAATAGAAGTTAATCGATAAGTCCCATGTACCCAATGTAGTACCAATCAAAACTCAGTCTCGTCCTGCAGCCGACATATCACTACATTGACGGAAAAATTAAAAAATTACGGCTCTTAGAACGCGACGATGCAAAAACAAATAATTTTAGTTCAAAAGAGTCTTTATTGTGCAAAAGTAGTAAAACATAAAAATCCTCTTCATATGTGATATCATCGTCATCGTACCGACCCATAGAATAAAGGTAACGTGTTATTTACGCCGCACAGTGAACGGCGTGAATTTAAAACGCATAGAACAATGGTAGAATTTCAGGGTTTTTTTCTATTCCCCCAATAAAAGTTAATATAAGTTAATCAAAAAATGATATGTACTCCAAAATGGTTAAAAATTATAACTAATCCCGCAAAAAACAAGTCCTCATACAGCTATGTCGACGGAAAAACAAAAAAGTTATAGCTCTTTGAATGTGACTATAGAAAAATGAAAAAAATAGCTTGGTTATTAGGGCCTAAAATAGGCTGGTCACTAAGGGGTTAAAATGACGCATGCTGTATACTAACTAACCTTCGTGGAGTAATGGGGTTGGGGCCCCTATCCCGAAGAGACATAAAGTGTGGCTTCCAAAACCGCCCTTCCACGCTTGATTGACATCCCCCTGGCCGTTCTATGTCTCTACTAGTCACCTCCAACTCTCGCGGATGCACCGTTGCCTTGTACTCCCTAGGCATGCGCAGTGAAGCGAGGTGTACACTGCCCGGCTTCAGCACTGCACCCAGCATGCCTGGGAGTACATTTGACATTGCTCATTCTCAGGACAAACAAGGCAACGGCACATCCACGGGAGTTGGAGGAGGCTGGTTGTGATGTAGGACGGCCAGGATCAATCAAGGTCTTGGGTGAAGGAGAAGCATTTTAAATTTCGCCTCAGATAGCAGAAAAGCTAGAATCTACCCTGATCTCACCAGCACTAGACACGTTAGATGGAAGTTCGGAGCAGGAATAAAAAAAAACACTAGGGGTGCTATAGCAGGTATTTAACAGCAGTATCTAGACATTTTTAAAACAATTCAAAACTTATGTTTTGCATGATCTAAAGCTAGCCATACCTATCAGATTTTGATCGGCCAGGAAGCGGCGAAACAATCATCAGTGGGATCGTTCGTACTAACGATCCAACCAGCAACATGCCAGACCAAACTGGCAGATCAGAGAGATATTTAAAAGAATAAAGGTCTGCTAGAGTGACGCGATCACAGCCTGGCCTGACGGTTCTAGCTCCCGCCCTTGGTCTATTTATACCCTCACTTGCAGCATGTTCCTTGCCTGTAATTCTCTTGTTTCCTGGCTCTGCTATTCCTGCTATTTACCTGATTGACCGCTGTTACTTTTTGACCCTGGCTTGCCTGACTATTCTCCTGCTCTGTTTTGCTACTACATACTCTCCTGGTTTGATTCGGCTCGTTCACCACTGCCTGTTGCTCACAGTTTTCCGTGGGCAACTGCCCTTACTCCCCTTTGCTTCTGTGTGCCCTTGTCTTGTGTTGTCTGTCTTTGCACTTACTGAGCGTAGGGACCGTCGCCCAATTGTACGCTGTCATTTAGGACGGGCCGTGCAAGTAGTTGCGGGTAGATTAGGGCTCACCTGCCATCTCCCCACCCCGTACCACTACATAATCACAGGCCCCATACATTTTCGTACCCTGGTCCCTGACTCTACTATGGATCCCCTTGAGGCCCTGGCTCAGCAAATGCAGGGTCTCTCCCTACAGGTCCAAGACCTGGCTCAGAGGTTCAACCAGCGTGATGCTACCCAGGTAGTACCCTTCACCTCATCTATTGAACCACACCTCAAATTGCCTGACCGGTTCTCAGGGGACCGGAGGACTTTTTTCTCTTTTCTGGAGAGTTTTAGACTCTATTTCCGATTAAGACCCCACTCCTCAGGTTCTGAGAGCCAGCGAGTGGGTATAATTAGGTCCCTGCTCCGGGATGGCCCCCAGGAATGGGCCTTCTCCTTGGCTCCTGACACCCCTGAACTTTCTTCTGTTGACCTTTTTTTTCTGCTCTCGGGCTCAACTATGACGAGGATGACAAAACTGCCTTTACCGAGAGTAAGCTGGTGACCTTATTTCAGGGTAAGAGACCCGTTGAGGAGTACTGTTCAGACTTTAGGAAGTGGTGTGTAGCTTCTCGGTGGAATGACCCTGCCTTGAGGTGCCAGTTTAGATTGGGTCTGTCGAACACCCTTAAAGACCAGTTAGTTAGCTATCCCACCTCTGACTCTCTAGATCAGGCTATGGCTGTAATGACGGGGTAGGGAGACAGACAGATGAGCCCTAATCTACCTGCCACTCAGTCCCTGCCTACTTGCAACGGCCCGTCCTAGGCGACGGCGTACAACTGGGCGACGGTCCCTACGCTCAATAATTGCACGACAGACAAACAGACAAGGGTACACAGAAGCTAAGGGAAATGGGGCAGTTGCCCACGGCAACACCGTGAGCAACAAGAGTAGTGAATGAGCCGAGTCAAACCAGGAGTGTACGAGGTACCAAATGCAGACCAGGAGCGTAGTCAGTAAAGACAGGGTCAAAAATTAAGCAAGGTCAATAATCATAGCAGGAGCAGCAGAGCCAGGAAACAGAAAAGAATCACAGGCAAAGACAAGAAGCAAATGAAGGTATACATAGACCAAGGGCGGGAGCTAGAACCGTCTGGCCAGGCTGTGATAGGTTCTCCCACTCCTCAGCCTACCAGCCTGAGTGGTAGCAGATCGAGTCACTCTATCAGACCTAGGAGCAGATGCAGACTGATTAACCACGGGCGTCGACACAGACGCTGTGTCTGGCAGATCCTTTACAACAACAGGCTATAGCGTGAGGCACAGACGTGGTCAGGAAACAATCCAAGTTCGGCACACAGATGAGAAGCAACAGAATGTAGAGTAAGGCAGAAAGCTGATAGTCTGGCAATCAGGAAGTGCAAAGGCCAGAGTTTTATGGTAACCCAATAGGGTGAGACCAATCAGGCAGTCAAGGCAAGGAATCCAGAGAGGCAAAATTCAAGAGAAACTAAACAGATTTAGCAGTGCAGCTGTCTAGCAGCATCAGTTAGTTCAGTGAGAAGAGCTGCTGCATGGGATACAGGAGTTTCTGGGTTAAAATCCTTACAAATGTACTTGTAAGATAAAAATGTAAACACTGAGATTTTGTTGCTGGTGGTGGTGGAGGCGGGGGGCAAGCAGAACTTTTGCACCAGGACCAATGAGCCTTTAACTACGCACCTGGATTTTTATCATGTTTCTTGAAGAGATAAATAAGGGGAGAAGCCCCTGTCTACCTTGCACCATTAATACTAAGTCCCTGTCTTCATTACACCATTAACTCCTTAACATCCATAGATATCTGTAAAAGAGTTGATTTGGTACTCATTCCCCATGCCTATAGGGAAAGCTGTCTCCACTGCTCACTGCCAAGAATTTAGACTTTAGGTTTGTTTTTATATTTGGACACGATCCCTTTGGACTTCTAATGCTTCACTTTTTAGGAATTATTAAATTGACAAAGCAAACATGTGAATCAGTGCTATATTGGCAAACTGATAGAAGAAGGAAACTCATACCTCTTTCTTCAGTGCAGTATTCAGCAGAAAATGAAATATCATCTACAGCAACATATCCTGCTTGGATGCCATTGAATGCAACTTCAAAGACAATCTGAAATAATGAAACAACATTTAACATTTCTGACATAAATCATATTATATCTCTTTCTTCAAAAAACATTGTCAGTTTTTTTTAGAAGGGTCCCCTGACAAAGAGCTGTTCACTGGATGTCCCTCAAGCGGGACCCCCCCCCCCCCAGTGATCGGTCGTAATCTGTGGGGGAAGCCATCATCAAGTGTTTAATTTCCCTGCAGCCCACAACGGGGGAAATGAATGCATGGAAGTGTTGGGTGATCCAGAGCTAGAGACGCATTGTATCTGTTCTTTGCTCTGGTTAATAGCCCTGAATGGGGACTCCCATCTGTAAGTTAGAATGAATTCACTAATTAGGTATTTGAAAATTAGATAGCACATATTCAGTGTGATGACACATTGCTAGGATATGTCATCACTTGCTGATCTGTGATATCCGACTAACAGGACCACCACTGATCCTCAGAATGAAGGGTCCGCAGCACTAGGTCAGCACTTCAGCTTTTTCAAAGTTTTTCGCTGTCCAGCAGCACTCCTAACCTCCCACTGGGCAGGGAAATGTTGCACAACCCAATTCACTTGAATGAAGCAGAGTTGCAGGTTCCTTCACCGCAGGTGGAAGTGAGCGCAGGTAAAAAACTACCAACTCTGTATATGGCACTTTTACTTTAAAGTGTTCATTAATAGAACACTTTAGGGCTATGTTCACAAAGGGCGGATACGCTGCGTAAAAGCACACATCGTATCTGCCCTGGGCGCTGCAAGGAATTCCGGGCAAAAAAACGCACCAAATTGTGGTGTCGTTTTTCAGCCGGAATGTCCGCTGCGGAAAGTTGCAAAAAAAAAAAAAACTTACATAGCCATGGCAAGGCGTCCCTCTGACATCCTGCAGGCCGGCCTCCTGGGATGACGTTTCATCCCATGTGACCGCTGCAGCCTGTGATTTGCTGCAGCGGTCACATGGAATAAAATGTCATCTCAGGAGGCCGGCCAGGATGAAGAAACACAGAATTCTGGGTAAGTATAAGATTATTTTTTTTCAGAGTTGGATTTTTTGTTGAGGAATCGCTGCTTTTCCGTTGCAAGAAACGGAACATCTGCTATTTGTTGCGGGTTTTAGCTCCCCATTGAATTAAATGGGGAAAACCAGCAAGAAAGCAGTGATTACGCAAAAACAATTGACATGATGCGGATTAAAAATACGCACCGCAGGTCAATTTCTGAGAATTTTTTCCGCTTATCATTTATGCAACATGTGGATGAGATTGGTTCAAATCTTCTCCACTTGCTGCTACTGTTTTATATTGCAGATTTTCCGCAACTAAATCCGTTGATGAAAATTCACAGTATTCACGCTACTTGTGAACGTACCCTAAAAGGTTTGTCTATGTATGAACAAAATTTCACAGTTTATATAAAGAAATAATCTATACAAAATAATTACATTGCATTACTTATTTTGTATTAATTCTGAGTTACAGGCTGCATTATGGTTCAGAGCTGTATTTTATAATTCTGCTGATTCTCACTATAAGCAGTCAACATTCTTGTCTCCAGATATTCTTAACAACTTAGCTCCCATAACACAGCGAGACAGTTAATTTTTCTTACATCAGACTACTGTATTGTGCCTTGTGTAAAGGCTACACTGTCCACAACATTTTGAGACAGATTTGTGCAAACACGGAACAAGTAAGGAATTTTGGCAGATTTCAGCTCAGAAGCCAACATAAATGTGAATTTACCTCTGGATATAGACAAGATTTGTATAAGATAAGTAATGCAATATATTTCAAAAGCTTATAAACTTTGTCTATATATGAATACTTTATGCAAACTATAAAATGATGTTCGGATCTGGTTATATGATTTGAAAGGCCAATAACCAAATAAAAAAAACAATTCAACATAAAAGGACAGAATGATAAAACGTACTTTAAAAAGTATTACATCGAACCTGTCTTACCTCAACTGGGAATAATGCATTCAAATCAACCTCAGCTAGGTTCCATTCCCCTTGTCTTACATCATTCATTTTCCAGATTTCCTCATAGGACCCATGTAAGTCTCTAGTATAGACCATGAAATGATTGCTACTTTCACGATGAATACGATAATAGAAAGAAAGGCAACCCGAGATGGGACTAACAATCAAAGGGGACACCAACTGGGCTACTTCTTGGAAGTGCTTGGCATAAACAGAGTCAACATACATGTAGTGTCCTATGAAAGTAAAAAGAGAAGTTATGATGGGGGCACCTATTGATAAAAAAAACAGACATATCCATAAAAACTGGTGGATATGTGTGACTAATTTATTGATGGAATACCACATTACATTTGCAGCAGTAGGCAGATGAAGAACCCGTGTGTATGGCACCCATGTTTAACTGTTCTTATTTCGGATCTAACTCGGATCACCCGTCTCCCATGTTTCTCCCATGTTTATCAGCCTCAAACTTTCCTGTATTCACAAGACAGAACGAACTAACTGACTTACCAATTTCACTGCCAAGTGTGTGGTCTTTAGGCATGATAGCTTGTGAATTTCTGATGTTCCCTCCTCCAACAAACCAGTTTACATTTGGGTTCCAGCTGTTCATGTAACCACAGAGATGGTTTTCCTCAAAATCGCACTCTGCAATGACATAAAGGCAGTCAAAACACTGATAACCACATGCAAATCGTTATTCATATGATAATCATGATAGAAGACATTCACTCCATGGATATTTCTGCAAAACACAATGATCCTTTTGCTGAGTAACCAGACAAAACAGTTCTTTTTCTATGGCAATAAAACCCAAATGCTTTACTGAAAACATGTAATTCATTATAAATGAAGTCATCTGTAACTTTCCTTTCTCTAGTTATGTCACTGTAGTGGGAATATTGCTTTTAACATTTCGTGGTAGAACATTATGAATATGAAGAGAAAAAAAACTTACGAATTCTTAATATTATGCAACATAATGTTTAAAATGTACCAAGTAAGTGGACAGCAATATAATATGTATAACATTCAAGGGAAGGCATAGAGCAAACAAGACTTTCCAGCATCCAGATATTTTTATTTTTCACCACGTTTGCTACCTGCCTTTTTTGGCAATACTTAGTTTAGGTCTAAAAGGGTAAAGGGCTATGTAAATGTTTATGTTATACCCCTTATTCCCTTTTGAAGTAGATCTCCGTGTAAAATCTGAGTCATAAGTAGTCACAGTATGGGCACATACCAAGCTATAGGCATCGGTACCTATGTGAAACGGATCTCGAATACAGCCTAACGGCATCTTCAGAATGCATTATTGCTGTCTCCTAGACCTCAATAAGTTTTGTCTAGGCCTGACTAAGTGCAGTCTATAACAGACAGTTGAAAAAACATGGTCTATACCATGCCCGACATATATTTTCTGCACAGCTGTATTTGAGGAGGGCGTTTTCTACATATATTTTATTTATGTAAAAACCATAAAAATTCTTTCCGAACAGATCTTTCTTGTTTTTGGCAAAATACATATGGAGGAAACACAGATCACAAATATGGACATATTAAAAAAGCCCATATATACAGTAGATACATGTACATAAACGTGGTTAGTATACGATCATTAGGCCTCTTTCACGCAGTGTTTTTTTCTCAACATTTTAAAATGCACGTAAAAAACGTCAGGTGTTTGAAGCCTTTCTTTATGGCATTTTTTTAAATGCATTTTTGGTGATTTTCCTTTTGTACAGGCCATTGATGGGAAAACGCCTGGAAAAACGCATTCAACTAAAACGCTGTGCATGTAAAGATATTCATACTTTACTATGGACTTTTAAATAACATGTGTCTGCAGTGTCCCCCCCCCCCCCCCAAAAAAAAAATGCAAAAAAGCTGTGGGAAAATGCCACCGAAAACGGTGAAAAACATTGGGGCAGATGTACTAATGCAGCCTAAGATTTAGGGAGTGTAATCTTAGTCCAGGCAGTTAGAACATGCACTAAATGTATTAGGGTATGTTCACACGTACACGTCCGATACGCCTGAAATTACGGAGCTGTTTTCAGGCGAAAACAGCTCCTGAATTTCAGACGTAATGGCATGTGCAGGGGTTTTTCGCAGCGTCCATTACGAACGTAATTGGAGCTGTTTTTCTATGGAGTCAATGGAAAACGGCTCCAATTACGTCTCAAGAAGTGAAATGCACTTCTTTGACGCGGGCGTCTTTTTTACGCACAATACATCGTAAAACCCATTCAAATGAATGGGCAGATGTTTGCCGACGCATTCAAGCAGTATTTTCGTCCGTAATTCCAGGCGTAAAACACCTGAATTACGTCCGTAAATAGTGGGTGTGAACATACCCTTACAGTGGTAAATGCTGTATGATAAATTTGGCGTATCTTACTTGACCTCCTAGACACTTCTCACCTTCTTATACTACTTTTGATTTGGCTTAGTGTATGACAGAGTTTGGTGCCAGTTTTTTTGGTGCACGATGACGCATTTTAAGCCATGCCCAATTTCACTTAAAGAGGCTCTGTCACCACATTATAAGTACATTATAATTTTAGATTTGTGCTAATTAGTTTCTTAATGCCCAACTGGGCATTTTTTAACTTTTGACCAAGTGGGCGTTGTACAGAGGAGTGATGACGCTGACCAATCAGCGTCATACACTTCTCTCCATTCATGTCTATTTGTACTCAGCCCAGCGTGATCTCACGAGATCACACTGTGCTTTCACATACACCCACATTAAATTTACTGAAGTGTCTTGGGAGTGAATAGACATTGCCTCCAGCCAGGACTCAATGTCCTTTCACACTCCCGACACTTCGGTAAAGTTAGTGTGGGACTTAATCACAGCGTAATCTCGCGAGATCACGCTGTGAATGACAGCACAGCGTGATCTCACGAGATTGCGCTGTGCTGTGTGAGTAAGTCCCACAAAAACTTTACCGAAGTGTCGGGAGTGTGAATATACATCGAGTCCTGGCTGGAGGCAATGTCTATTCACTCTCAAGACACTTCAGTAAAGTTAATGTGGGTGTATGTGACAGCACAGCGTGATCTCGCGAGATCAAGCTGTGCTGAATACAAATGGACATGAATGGAGAGAAGTGTATGATGCTGATTGGTCAGCGTCATATGCTTCTCTTTATAATGCCCACTTGGTCAAAAGTTAAAAAACGCCCAGTTGGGCATTAAGAAACTAATTAGCATAAATCTAAAATTGCTCATAACTTGCTCAAAAATGATCGTTTTTCAAAATAAAAAAACACTGTTGTTAACTACATTACAGCGCCGATCAGATTATGTAGGAAATAGAGCACTTATAATGTGGTGACAGAGCCTCTTTACGCCATGTCCCTTTTTAGAACACTCTAGTGAGGCGCAAATATCTGGATTAACAATAAATGTGCCAAACTGCTCCAAGATGCGCCAGATTTTCGACACATTCGAGCTGCAGACACATTCGTATATCTGCCCCATTGTGTGTGAAACTGGCCTAACAAAAATGTTTAAATATTCTGATCTGAAGACTTGTTAGCTTCTGCCCCACATGCATTTGACTCCCAATAGAATGTACAGTTATTGAGCAAGTCATATTTCTACGTGGTACATTTAAACAGGCACTTTAATGCTACAGAACTTTATGGCTTCTGGTTTGCTCATATAGGTTCCAGCAAAATAAGCAATAAATTCAATGCTATATTATAGTGTTTCAACAGAGGTAATAACCTCTCCTGTCACATTTTAAAATGTCATGTGTAGCCCTCCAGAAATATACTTTTCTAGAATTTCACACTTACCAATGCAATACCCAGTAGTCATTTTTAACTCATAGATTGCTATACTGCTTTTTTCATCAGCTCCAAGAATACCTTCCAGTATAATCTACAATAGAATGGGAAAAAAAATCAACATTTTCTGGAACAGTTTTTTTTATTTTTTATTAAAACCCGTTAAAATTGTACCAAACCAACAAGTGCATTTTGCTAAACTAGTCTAGGTGCAATAGTGGTGGGGTGGAAAAGCACACCGCTATTTGCCTGACCCTCATATATGTCACTTAAGATGCTGGAGCCACTTTATATATTAGGGAATTGCCTTGTGAGCAAATTTGAGCAATTCAAATAGTGAAAAGCAGCTGCAAGGTTATCAAATTCCCTTGTGTTAGGGTATGTTCACACGGAGTGTTTGTCAGACGTTTTTCGGGCCGTAAACGTCCCATAAAACGGCTGAAAAATCGGAAGCAGAACGCCTCCAAAGATCTTCCCATTGATTTCAATGCGAAATACGGAGTTCTGTTCCGACAGGGCATTTTTTACGCGGCCGTCCTTCAAAGCGGCCGCGTAAAAAAAAGCGGCCGCGAAAAAGAAGCGCATGTCACTTCTTCAGCCGTTTTTGGAGCCGTTTTTCATAGACTTTATAGAAAAACAGCTCCAAAAACGGCCGTTTAAAAACGCAGCGAAAAACGTGACTTTGATTAAAAAACGTCTGAAAATCAGGAGCTGTTTTCCCTTGAAAACAGCTCCGTATTTTGAGCCATTTTTTATTTTATGTGTGCACATACCCTTAGGGTATGTTCACACGGCTTATTTACGCACGTAATTCGGGCGTTTTACGCCTCGATTTACGTCCGAAAATGCGGCTCGATAGCGTTGGCAAACATCTGCCCATTCATTAGAATGGGTCTTACGATGTCCTGTGCACACGGTCATTTTTTTTAAGCCCCGCTGTCAAAAGGCGGAGCGTAAAAAAGACGCCCGCGACAAAGAAGTGCCTGTCATTTCTTGAGACGTAGTTGGAGCCGTATTCCCTTGACTCCATGGAAAAACAGCTCCATTTACGTCTGTAATGGACGCAGCGAAATAGCGCGTCAACATGCCATTACGGCTGAAATTACGGTGCTGTTTTCTCCTGAAAACAGCCCCGTAATTTCAGCCGTTACGGACGCTGCCGTGTGAACATACCCTTACTCTCCTAGGACCATCAGCACAACATTTTATGAATGTAGAGAAGAGTGGCTGCTGCAATAGCCATTTGCTCATAGCAACAGCTGCTTTCCCCTTTTAGGGTATGTTCACACAGGGCGGATACCG
Organism: Rhinoderma darwinii; assembly: GCF_050947455.1. Taxonomy (NCBI): domain Eukaryota; kingdom Metazoa; phylum Chordata; class Amphibia; order Anura; family Rhinodermatidae; genus Rhinoderma; species Rhinoderma darwinii. The sequence goes on along the minus strand of NC_134687.1, from coordinate 373,075,010 downwards.
TGCGTAAATACACACAGCGTATCCGTCCTGGGCGCCGCAGGGAATTTTTAAAGACCCGCAACAAATAAGCATAGATTACGCAAATACAATTGACATGCTGCGGACTAAAAAACTGCACCGCAGCTCAATTTCTGAACGTTTTTTCCGCTCAGCATTTACGCAGCGTGTGGATCAGATTTGTTCAAATCTCATCCACTTTGCTGCTTCTATATTAAGCTACGGATTTTCCGCAACGGAATCTGTTGCGGAAAACCTGCAGTATTTACGCTACGTGTGAACTTATCCTTAGGCTGGATTTACATGAGCGTGTGCGTTTTGCGCGCGCAAAAGGTACTTAACAGCTCCGTGTGTCAGCCCTGTATGATGCGCGGCTGCGTGATTTTCGCGCAGCCGCCATCATTATGACACTCTGTTTGTATGTTTGTAAACAGAAAAGCACGTGGTGCTTTTCTGTTTTCATTCATAGTTTTACTGCTGTTGCGCGAATCACGCGCGTCCCACGGAAATGGGTGCGTGATGCGCAAAATACGCATAAAGAACGGACATGTCGTGAGTTTTACGCAGCGGACTCACTCTGCGTAAAAATCATGGAACTGTCTGCACAGCCCCATAGACTAATATAGGTCCGTACGACGCGCGTAAAAATCACGCGCGTTGCACGGACGTATATCACGTTCATCTGAATAAGCCCTAAATGTCAGTAAGCTCATACTTAATATGTTTGCCTATATTGTTTATTTTGTTATATACATTTCTCCCACAAAGTTTTGTAAAATAATAAAAACATCTAATATTTACCTTATATTTTTTTGTCGAATTTCTTAAATCTACACTTGCTATTAACCAGCCATCTGACTGTTCCTGGCTTGACCATAGAAGGTAATCAAAGCTCTCTCCATCAGGACTGACAAAAACATTTAACAAACTGGGATTGGGGGAGAATTCCAGTCCAGTAATTTGATAAACTAATCTAAGACAGCTCCATTCATCAGGCTGGAGATCAGGACTGAGGAGAACAGCTTTCTGTCCATGAATTCCACGTGTTGTATCCACTGAAACATAATGACCTGAAAAAAGTGAAGAAATTTACAATTGCATACATACAACAATTTTTCAACAGATTATTGTTGTTTATTATAACATAGCTCATTGAAAAAAATCAGAAATTGCCTACGAGGAGTATGTTTAGGTAATTTTAGTTATATGCATTCCAATTTTATTTTGCAAACATTTTAAGGCCAGGATTACACACACAATTTTGATGTAGTTTTTGCAGGGGTGTAGCTAAGGGAGGGGGAGGCAGGCGGGGCCTGGGCACAACTAAGAGGGAATGTGGGGGGGGGCGCCAGGGCCGCACCATCCATGACGGCGGCCTGCTGGCTCTATGAGGGGGTGGTGGTGACACTAAAACCAGCCGCTGCCACCCCCTCCTGCACTATAGGCGATGAATGGCCAGATACGTTCCGTGCCCAGCCATTCAGCGCCTTTCAACGACTCAAGTGGCGCGATTACTTCTTTGCGTCGTTGAAAGGCGCTGATTGACAGGACAAGTCATAGTGCCCTGCCAATCAGCGCCTTTCATAGACGCAAGGTCTATGTCACAGCTCCTTCCCCAGGGACAGATCGCGGTGGTCCCCACCGATTAACCCCATAGAAGCCGCGTTCAAAAGTGATCGCGGCTTCTAAGAGGTTAGAACACTATCGACGGCCCCACGACGTGATCCACGACGGGCTATGGCAACCGGAGGCCTAACAGTGACCTCCGGGTCTGCCATCTAAGGAAGCCTAGTAGGTCCTGCCAACTGACAGCTCTAATACACTGCACTACGTATGTAGTGCAGTGTATTAGAATAGTGATCAGGGCTTCATGCCTTCATGTCTCCATGTTTTTGTTTTTTTTAAAGTAATAAAAGTAAAATTTGCCCCTTTTCCCTTATTAAGTCCTTTACCATTAAATAGAAAAATAAATAAACTATACATAATAAGTATCGCCACATCCGTAACGGCCGTAAAAGATAAAAGTATATTGTTATTTATCCCGCACGGTGAACGCTGTAAAAAAATAAAAATAATAAACCATACCAGAATCGCTATTTTTTGGTCACTCCACGTCCCAAAAAATGGAATAAAAAGAAATCATAAAGTTGTATTTACCCAGAAATGGAACTAACCAAAACTATAGTTCGTTCCGCAAAAAACAAGCCCCCACACAGCTTTTTTGATGAAAAAAAAAAAAAAAAGTTATGGCTCTTAAAAAAAAAAAAAAAAGTATTTTATTGTGCAAACGCTGTAAAACATAAAAAAAACTATATACATTTGGTAGCGCCGTAATCGTATCGGCCCGCACAATAAAGTGAATATGTCATTTACAGTGCATGGTGAACGCTGTAAAAAAAATAAATAAATAAAAATAGTAGAATTGCTGTTCTTTAGTCACCATGCCTCGAAAAACTGATCAAAAAGTCGCACGTACCCCAAATTGGTGCCAATGTAAACTACAGATTGTCCCGCAAAAAATAAGCCCTCACACAGCTCAGTGGAAAAAATAAAAAAGTTCTGGCTCTCAGAATATGGCGACACAAAAGGTGCAGAATGTGTTCCAAAAGGGGATAAGATCTGGCACCATTTATAATTTATTCAGCAGTTTCTGACCTCATATGGGATATTGCCGTACTCGGGAGAAATTAAATTACAGATTTTGGGGTGACTTTTCTCCGTTATCTCTTGTGAAAATGAAAACATTCAACATTTTAGTGGAAAGAATTTTGATATTCATTTTCACTGCCTAATTCCAATAAATTCTGCAAAAGTCCTGTGGAGTCTAAATGCTCACTATACCCCTAGATAGATTCTTAAAGGGGTGTCGTTTCCCAAATGGGGTCACTTTTGGGAGGTTTCCACTGTTTTGGTCCCTCAGGGGCTTTGCAAATGTGACATGGCATCCGAAAACCATACCAGATAAATTTGAGCTCGAAAAGCCAAATGGCGCTTCTTAACTTTTTGAGCCCTGCCGTGTGTCCAAACAGCAGTTTATTACCACATATGGGGTATTGTTGTAATCGGGAGGAATTGCTTTTCAAATGTTGTGGGGGCTTTTTCTCCTTTAATCCTTGTAAAAATGTTCAATAATACAGCCTAATTGCACTAAATGCAGCAAAAAACCTGTGGGGTCAAAATGTTTTCTATACCCCTCAAAAATTCCTTGAGGGGTGTAATTTGCCAAATGGGGTCACATTTGGGGGGTTTCCACTGTTTTGGCACCACAAGACCTCTTCAAACCTGACATAGTGCCTAAAATATATTCTAATAAAAAGGAGACCCAAAATCTACTATGTGCTTCTTTGCTTCTGTATACTGTACTTCAGTCCATTACCACACTAGGGCCACATGAGGGATATTTTTAAAAACTGCAGAATCTGGGCAATAAATATTAAGTTGCATTTCTCTGGTAAAACCTTCTGTGTTACAGACGAAAAAATTAAATAAAAGGATTTTCTGCTAAAAAAATGACATTTGTAAATTTCACCTCCACTTTCTCCAATTTCTCCACTTTCTCCAATTCCTGTGAAACGCCTAAAGGGTTAACAAACTTTCTAAATGCTGTTTTGAATACTTTGAGGGGTTTAGTTTTTAAAATGGGTTGTTTTATGGGGGGTTATAATATATAGGCCCCTCAAAGCCACTTCATAACTGAACTGGTACGTTAAAAAAAAAAGGCTTTTGAAATTTTCTTGAAAATATGAGAAATTGCTGTTTATGTTCTAAGCCTTGCAACGTCCTAGAAAAGTAAAAGGACGTTCAAAAAACGATGCCAACATAAAGTAGACATATGAGATATGTGAACTAGTAACTATTTTGTGTGGTATAACCATCTGCCTTACAAGCAGATACATTTAAATTCATAAAAATGCTTATTTTTCCAAATTTTCTCAAAATGTTGCTATTTTTATTTTACAAATAAACACTGAATGTATCAACCAATTTTTACCACTAACAAAAAGTCCAATGTGTCACGAGAAAACATAGTCAGAATCTCTTGGATTAATAAAGGCATTCCAAAGTTATTACCAGATAAAGTGACACGTCAGATTTGAAAAATGGACTCTAAACCTTAAGGCCCAAACTAGGCTGCGTCATTAAGTGGTTAAAGAGGCTCTGTCACCACATTATACGTGCCCTATCTCCTACATAAGGAGATGGGCGCTGTAATGTAGGTGACAGTGATGCTTTTTATTTAGAAAAACGATCTATTTTAAACCACTTTATTAGCGATTTTTAGCTTTATGCTATTGAGTTTCTTAATGCCCAAGTGGGCGTGTTTTTACTTTCGACCAAGTGGGCGTTGTACAGAGGAGTGTATGTCGCTGACCAATCAGCGTCATGCACTCCTCTCCATTCATTTACACAGCAGCATCACGTTCTTACTAGAACACGATGTGCAGCCACATACACAGACATTAACGTTAATCAAGTGTCCTGATAATGAATATACATGACCTCCAGCCTGGACGTCATGTGTATTCAGAATCCTGACACTTCTGAATCTTTTCTGTGAGATTTCCAGCAAGGGAAACGAAATCTCGTTTACATTGTAATCTCGCGAGATTATGTTTGCCTTGCTGAAATCTCACAGAAGAGATTCAGAAGTGTCAGAATTCTGAATACACATGACGTCCTGTCTGGAGGTCATGTATATTCATTATCAGGACACTTGATTAACGTTAATGTCTGTGTATGTGGCTGCGCATCGTGTTCTAGTAAGAACGCGATGCTGCTGTGTAAATGAATGGAGAGGAGTGCATGACACTGACTGGTCACTGATTGGTCAGCGTCATACACTCCTCTGTACAACGCCCACTTGGTCGAAAGTAAAAACACGCCCAGTTGGGCATTAAGAAACTCATTAGCATAAAGCTAAAAATCGCTAATAAAGTGGTTTAAAATAGATCATTTTTCTAAATAAAAAGCATCACTGTCACCTACATTATAGCGCCGATCTCCTTATGTAGGAGATAGGGCACTTATAATGTGGTGACAGAGCCTCTTTAAAGAATCTTCTACAGTGACAGCTTGCACTTTACAAAGCCGTGATTTCATTTAAAGCGTAAATAACATTTTAGATGACTTTTTAGAATAAACTGTCATATGTGTGTACATGAGGAATGTCACAGGGACTGCTGTGGATGGTGCAAACCTACTTTGTTACCAAGGTATTTGACGTAGGGCTAAACCAGGGAGCGAAGTCTAAGGCTGGGTTCACACGACCTATTTTCAGACGTAAACGAGGCGTATTATGCCTCGTTTTACGTCTGAAAATAGGGCTACAATACGTCGGCAAACATCTGCCCATTCATTTGAATGGGTTTGCCGACGTATTGTGCAGACGACCTGTAATTTATGCGTCGTCGTTTGACAGCTGTCAAACGACGACGCGTAAATTGACTGCCTCGGCAAAGAAGTGCAGGGCACTTCTTTGCAACGTAATTTGAGCTGTTCTTCATTGAACTCAATGAAGAGCAGCTCAAGATGTACGAGCGTCACAGACGCCTCGTATATTACGAGGAGGAGCATTTACGGCTGAAACGACGCAGCTGTTTTCTTCTGAAAACAGGCTGTCATTTCAGCCGTAAATGCCTGCTATCGTGTGAACATACACTAAAGAGACCCCAAGTATTCATCCTTTAACCCGTATAATTGGATCTGGACTTTGCTGCTGGGGAACCCCAGGTTGCTACACCAAGAGTAGTGGTGACGGCCAACTTAAACAGGTGTAGTACTAAAATCGAAGGAGAGTATGCAGGGTCAGGTATAGCAATGATCATGGCAGGCAGCAAACATGCACTCACAATTGGTAGAGCAAAAGGTCTGGCCAGGTGGCATAGAATCATCACAGGTCACTAGCAAGAGGTCAGGGCAAATGGCAGGCATGGATAGTCAAAGGTACAGGAAGAGTCAAACACAGAAATTCCAAACAAACGATCAGCAGAGAATCACTAGCAAGCTAGGAGGAACCAGGTTGCTCAGGCAATAAATTAACCCATGGAGGATCCCTTTATACACTGGAAAAGATGGGTCGATAATTAGGCGCGCATTGGCCAATTAGGAATAGGAGGGTCAGCGTGTATGTGCACTAGGGATTGCAGGACGAGATCGTCAGCATTGGAGAGCTCAAACAGCCCAGAGTGATGGAGGTAGGCGGCTGTGGTCAGGAGCCAGAAAACGCTGTGAAGAAGTAAGTATACGGCGGCTGTGGGAAGCAGCGTTACAAGGAATAACACTATTTCTGGCCATTGTAGGACTTGTATCCTGCATTTTTTTTTTTTTGCAGTTCTCCCCCTACAGGCCCTATCTCTAATTATTAGCTTTCCCTGAGCTAGTGAGTGGAGACTAACAGCTATCATGTCTGCCATACAAAGCACAAATAGAGAAGAGAACATCCTGCTCCCCAATTTCTTTGTAGCACACCCTCAAAAACAGCAAAAGCATGGTGGACAATATACAGCAGTAATGAGTAGTGAATTAAAGAGGCTCTGTCACCAGATTCTGAAATCCCTATCTCCTATGGCATGTGATCGGCGCTGCAATGTAGATAACAGTAACGTTTTTTTGTTTTTTTTTAAAACGTTTATATTTGGCCAAGTTATGAGCTATTTTATATATATGCAAATGAGGTTTGAAATGGACAACTGGGCGTTTTTTTTCGTTATGTCCAGCTGGGCGTGTATTGTGTTTTTAACTGGGCGTGTTTACGTGTATGACGCTGACCAATCAGTGACCAGTCAGCATCATACACTCATCTCCATTGATTTATACAGCAGCGATGTGCAGCCACATAAACAGAGATTAACGTTACTGCAGTGTCCTGATAATGAATACACATGACCATCCAGCCTGGACGTCATGTGTATTCAGAATCCTGACACTTCTGAATCTTTTCTTTGAGATTTCTAGCAAGGGAAACGAAATCTCGCGAGATTACGGAGGTAAACAAGATTTTGTTTCCCTTGCTGCAAATCTCACAGAAAAGATTCAGAAGTGTCCTGATGATGAATACACATGACGTCTAGGCTGGATGATCATGTGTATTCATTATCAGGACACTGTAGTAATGTTAATCTCTGTTTATGTGGCTGCACATCGCTGCTGTATAAATCAATGGAGATGAGTGTATGATGCTGACTGGTCACTGATTGGTCAGCGTCATACACGTAAACACGCCCAGTTAAAAACACAATACACGCCCAGTTGGACATAACGAAAAAAAAAACGCCCAGTTGTTCATTTCAAACCTCATTTGCATATATCTAAAATAGCTCATAACTTGGCCAAAAATGAACGTTTTTAAAAAAAACAAAAAACTTTACTGTTATCTACATTGCAGCGCCGATCACATGCAATAGGAGATAGGGATTTCAGAATCTGGTGACAGAGCCTCTTTAAGCACTGGGTGAGATAAAACACTTACTAGAAGCTACAGCAGTGTGTGTGTGTGTGTGTGTGTGTGTGTCTCTGCCACTCACTTAGCTCTTGCTCCCTCTTCCCCCTCCCCTCTGTGTAACTTCTAGGGGGCAGCATGTACCCTGATCCTTCAGTGAGCTGATAGTCTGTCTTGTCTTGAGGAGACGGATTTAGTAATCAATTAAAAGGGAGTGAAGAGTTAGAAAGGGGAAGGATGGAGGAACATGATCAGTGGAGAAAGAGACATTTTTCTCTAACAATATATTACAAAGTTTCTTAGATTTGCATGTACCATTTATTTCTGCAGTTTGTTGAAAAGTTAGTGACCATTTAAGGTAGGATTACATGGATATTATTGCCACCTGCAGTCACCAGCCGCGTTTCTATACAAGGTGGGCCATACATGAGTTTTCCCTCCAAACTATGTCCCTTGAAAATCTAAAGACTTAACTATTTTTACAGAAAAATATATCTTTCTTCACTTATCAGACTCCTCTCCTCCTCCCTCCCTCCCTCCCTGCCTACTGCACTGATCACTCACTCTGAATTCACTGGGTCATGTTCCAGCTGCTGCCCATAGAAGTCTATGGAGAGGGATGGGAGAGGGGGAGCAGCTGCAGAGAGAGATACAAACACAGACAGACGCTGCTGATAAATGCAAATACAAGTCATATAATGGCCAGAAATATTCTTTATGTATAGACACATGACAGCTTATTCTGAAAAGTCACCTGAAACGAAAGTTATGTATTCAAAATCTTGCAGAATGTGAAAAGAGTTAGGGTATGTTCACACGCAGTGGTCTCAGACGTAATTCGGGCCGTTTACGCCTTGAATTACGCCAGAAAAAACAGCACCATTGCGCCTCCAAACATCTGCCCATTGCTTGCAATGGGATTTACGGTGTTCTATTCCCACGAGGCTTCATTTTACGCGTCACTGTCAAAATACGGCGCGTAAAAAGACGCCCGCGAAAAAGAAGTGCATGTCACTTCTTGGGACGTTTTTGGAGGTGTTTTTCATTGACTCCATTAATAAACAGCTCCAATATCGGCCGTAAAATACGCCGCGAAAAACGCGAGTTGTTACAAAAACGTCTGAAAATCAGGAGCTGTTTTCGCTTGAAAACAGCTCCAGATTTTCAGACGTATTTTGCTAAGCGTGTGAACATACCCTTAGGGTGAATTCCCACGTGGCAGATGTTGTTGTAGAAATAAGGTCTCATTTATCTGAATGGAACTTGCAGAAATCTTTGTCTTTGCCGCCAAACCAACACCATTCAGGAATCTGCAGCTTATAAATCCACCCTTATTTAGAGTAAAGTCCTCAACACAATTTCTAATTGTAGCATTTCTTATCTGCCTCTTTTAGGAAATCTAGATTGTGGAAGGCAAGCTATGTGTGCATCTTGCCGTGCAGTCTGTGGATAACATTCATAATGTTATTTCTATAAATGGTTTATATATCACTCAGTGAAACTAAACTATAACTGTGCAATCTAGTATAGGCAGTCTGTTATGATAGAGGCTGCCAGCATTTTCTGCTATAAATTGTGTAATGAAAATAAGGACACAATAAAATGTATATCTAAAAATACATCATAGCAATTTTAATTAGCAAAAAAAATACAGTCTTGCACAAAGTGGTGAGGTCACACAACTGCCACAATTGCATTTAGCTGTCAATGTTACCAACATGTTAAAAGGCAGATGTAAGTGTAACGTAATGGCCCAATTTAAAACATTATATAGTTATGGTTACCACTTGATTGTATGATCTGTCTCTAGTATATACCAAAGCTCATTTTTGGTTACAAAAATACATGTACATTTACAATTAAAACTCTGGGATGTTTTTTTTTAACTTGTACTCTTTCATTATTTCTATTTAAAGTACATATTGCTACAAATTCTGTATTATATATATATATATATATATATATAATTGCTATGTGAAGTATCTGGAGTGGAAGGAATCTGGATGTAAACCCACTCAGGACATTAAATGATAATTAAAGCTGAGAAGATTTTAGCTTTTATTTTAGCTTTTTACTGTAACAAGTTTAGTAAAGACATAAAAATTACTACATGACTAAAAGTCTCTACTGTTGACTAGAAAATAAAAGACTAGTCTATGAATTACATTAAAGGGGTTGTCTCATAAAGACTACCCCATTTCAAAAAGAAGCCAACGTGTTCCAGTTTCTTTCACCACCACCACGACCAGTGGCTGCTGCAGGGGAAATGAAGCATGTACCATTCAAACGAATAGCTGTCCATGTAATGCATGGATGTGCCAGGTCTGCCAGAGGGGGTCTCCCTTCTGGCACATAGGGTGGGTCTCCGTTCTGGCACATAATGTCCATAGGCCCTAATAAGGGGCAGTATATCGCTTGCACAATATACTGCAAAACGAATGTATTGTAGTATATTCTGATTTTTACAGGTTCCTATAGGGCCTAATAGGAGCACAAAGATGCCAGACCTGGGGCCCTTCGTTAGCCCCTCAGGCTGCCATGACAACCATCGGCACCATGCAAACGCGACGCAGTAGAGCGATGGGCTGTCAGAGGGGGCAACCCATTTCTTTCTACTGGCTTAGATGTCAGTGCCGCTATTAACCGCAGCATCTAAATGGTTAAACATGGATTCCGAGTGATCTTCTATTTCACCCATTGCAATGAGCTGGCGGATGTAATATACATGTACGTGGCATTTTGCCAAGGGGCAATAGAGTAACTGTCATTTTATAAAGCTTTTGAGTTGTCATAGTGACATGTCAAAAGTTTTGATCGGTGGGGGTCCGGGTGTTGAGACCCCTACTAATCGCTGAAACAAAGGTGCAAAAGAGCTCAGCCAGGTGCAGTGCCACTTTGGCTGTTATAGGATCACTTCGACTTTCATCGGCTCTTCTGGGAGAGGTGGGTTTAGCTGAAGACTTATATGAGTCCGTCTTCAGCTAACCCTGTCTCTCTGAGAAGAGCCGAAGTAATCCCATCACAACCGACGGGGCACTGAGCTCTTCTTCTCCTTTGTTTCAGCAATTGGTAAGGTTCTCAGCACCCCGAACCCCACAGAGCAAAACTTCTGACATGTCACTATGACATGTCAAAAGAGTTATGCCTTTATTCTTTAAGCCTTGCTACCAACAAGATGTTCTTCAAAATGCAAGAGTTTAGAAGGATTGGGACTATTAGAATTCTCATGACATTGTTGTGATTAACTTAACTGGATGACTGAATCGGTAGCAAGCTTTACAATCTGAGCTGAGAAGGAGATAAAATTATGAGTTCTTGGTTTCAGGCCTTGCAGCACGAGACAGCATGGAATTGGTATATTGTTTAGGTGCAACAAACTGTCAGGATACCATAAGAGAGAGCATTTAAGTGTACAGATAAGTGTTGTTTGCTATTGTACAGAGGTACTATTTTTTTTTCTTACAGCAGTCTAATATTAATTTTCACTGTTTTTCCCTAAAGAAGACCTGTTTGTGTATCTGGATTTTTTCTATGTGTATTGTACGCATTTCCCTGCAATCCAGCCCCCTGTCTGCTTCTGATCAGACACCATCCTCATTTTTAGATTTCATCCTGCTTTCTCTTCCTCTATTCTGTGCAATCAATCCGATGATGCCTCAGCACACAGAAGCAGCTAGAGCCAGTACCATCTCTGCATGCTGGGAGGACAGTGTGATTATCCTTCCCTCAGTATTCTCCTTAATAAGCTAAGAGACCATAAGTATGGAGCCAGGGATGTTGAACTGTGATCTTCTTCAATATAACTTTGTGACAGGAGCCATCTTGTTATCATCATAAGTAAGGTTGACGGCCACCCGCATTTTCGGGCCGTGCTCCCATACAAAGTATGGGAACACAGCCCGTAAAACACGGATATGCTCCATAATTCCTAGCACAGTTCTACGGCACGGTCAATAGAACTGAATGGTGACGTAATTACGTCAAAAATTACTGTCGTGTGCATGGGGCCTTACTGTTATAGGCGTTTGCGTCCTCCCCTGTAGAGAACTTGTGTGGAACACCCTGTAGAGAACTTGTGTGGAATAGTCCTGCAATTTCATCATACAGGAAGTTCTGGTCTCTGTATGAGTGACACTTAGGCTGGGCTCACACAACCTATTTTCAGGCGTAAACGAGGCGTATTATGCCTCGATTTACGCCTGAAAATACGGCTCCAATACGTCGGCAAACATCTGCCCCTTCATTTGAATGGGTTTGCCGACGTACTGTGCCGACGACCTGTAATTTACGCGTCGTCGTTTGACAGCTGTCAAACGACTACGCGTAAAATGACAGCCTCGTCAAAGAAGTGCAGGACACTTCTTTGGACGTAATTTGAGCCGTTTTTCATTGAATTCAATGAAGAACAGCTCTAAATTACGGCCGTCCTTGACGTCTCGCAAAATGCGAGGACGAGCAATTACGTCTGAAATTATGGAGCTGTTTTCTCCTGAAAACAGCTCCGTAATTTCAGACGTATCGGACGCTGCCGCGTGCACATACCCTTAGATTCCCATAGACTCAAGTAAAAAAAAGACTGATTCAGACTGTTGCTATACAACAGCCCCAGTGTAATATATAGTCATGGAAGAAGCAAGAAATAGAACAGGTTAAAAAAAACTAACACATCGAATTCCTTAATGCAACACTTGGGAAACTTTCGTTTTGGTTAGAGTGTCCCTTTTAAATTATTTCCACAGCCATATTTTCTGACCCTACCACAAATATACAATGGGTGCTGCCCCTTTGAATGCATTAACCCTGCGCAGACTATGTACAAGCAGCACTTCTCTTGGGTAGCTTCTTCTCTAGTGCACTTGCAGTCAGTACAAACAGAGAAATAACAGAAAATGTAGCAGCATGCAGCTCTTTTCTTGCTGTCAAAATTACAGAAACTTCAACGGAACCTGACAGACCCCTTTATTAGTCACTGGAGTCTGTTAGGCATCGTTTGGATACAAAGGATCAGGCACACAGCGTCATGGCGTTCGTTACAAACAAAAGTCATAGTGCAGATGTTAACACAGAGTTTTTACAATTAGGCCTCATGCACACTTCAGTTTTTTCCTTCAGGGTGCTATCCGTTTTTGTCACAGATAGCAGCCTGAACCCATTCATTTCAATGGGGTCATGCACACTTCAGTTTTTTTGACGGTCCGTTTCTCCTTTCCGATCCAAAGTAGAGCATGTCCTACTTTGGTCTGGGATTCCGTGACCGTGAGGCCCATGCAAGTCAATGGGGCCGTCAAAAAAACTGAAGGCACACGGAAGGCATCTGTGTGCCGTCCGTGTGTGACGGAGCCGTCGCCTAGCAACCGTCGGGCGGGCAGAAAAACATTAGAAAACTATTACACTAATCGGCAGCCACTTTTCTCTATCAATAACTGGTGACGAGTCCCTCTTCTTCCTCCAGTCCGACCTTCTTTTGTGACGCGGCAGCCTGTGATTGGCTGCAGAGGCCGCTGCAGCCTGTGATTGGCTGCAGAGGCCGCGGCAGCCTGCGATTGGCTGCAGAGGCCGCGGAAGCATGTGATTGGCTGCAGAGGCCGCGGCAGCCTGTGATTGGCTGCATCGGCGACATGAATTGAACGTCATCGCTGGAGGCCGGACAGGAGGAATGTAAGTATGAACTTATTTTTTTTTTTAAAATTTTATTACATTAAAATTGTATTTTCTTCGCGCCGAGCATGGTACTGTGCAGGGTGCTGAAAGAGTTAGTGCAGCCCATTAACTCTTTCAGCACCCTGGACAGTACCATGCTCGGCGCACGGAAACTGAAACACGGAGTGCACGCGGGAGTGCACACGGAAACCACACGGCCGATAAAACGGGTTCACGGACCCGTCAAAAGCGGCCGTGAAAACGGTGACGTAAGTGTGCACGAGGCCTTAGTGGCAAAAACAAAAGGCAGAGAACTTTTTAACGTACAAAACTGCCAGTTTAGAAGAGGTCAAAAAGAATTGGCAAAAACAAAAAGCAGATAGGACTTTTTAAAGGTACAAAATTGCCTGTTTAGAAAAGCTCAAAAAGTACTTTTGTGTTACTGTAATGCAAAACATTGAGCTGTTTATTAGGGCCTGTTCACATCAGCGTTGCTTTTCGTTGAGGGGTTCTGTCTGAGCTTTCCGTCGACTGCGCTATTGATTCCGTCAAAAACACTGAACCCTTTCACAACGGTGAAAAATGGAAGCCATTAGCAAAGTATCCGTCACCATTGAGATCAATGATGATGCAAACGGAAGCTAAGGTTTCTGATTACCTTTCCGTTGAGGGGTTCTCCCGATGGAAAGCTCAGACGGAACCCCTCAACGGAAAGCAACGCTGATTTGAACCCAGCCTTACAAATAATTTCAAACAAAAGGAGTTCCATGTCTGCAAACAATAACGTTTTTTCAAAAGTTTCCATGTTTACAAAATATCACTGAGCTTTAGGCTTCATGCACACGAACGTATTTTTTCCCTCCCGTAAATACTGGCGTAAATACGGGTCCGGTGTCACACGTATTCGACCCGTTTTGCACCAGTATTTATGGACCCGTGCCCAGAAATACGGTTCCGGTGTCACCAGTATTCCACCCGTATTTACGGGCACGTTTTCGATGCAAAATTGCACTGCACTAATCGGCAGCCCCTTCTCTCTATCAGTGCAGGATAGAGAGAAGGGGCAGCCCTTTCCGAGGTAAAAGTAAAAGAAATTCATACTTACCCGGCCGTTGCCTTGGTGACGCGTCCCTCTCTTGATATCCAGCCCGACATCCCTGGATGACACGGCAGTCCATGTGACCGCTGCAGCATGTGATTGGCCTGTGATTGGCTCACATGGGCTGAAACGTCATCCAGGGATGTCGGGCCGGATGTCGAGAGGGACGCGTCACCAAGGCATCGGCCTGGAGACCGGACTGGAGGAAGAAGCAGGAAGTTCTCGGTAAGCATGAACGTCTTTTTTTTATTTTTTACAGGTTGCTCTATATTCTGATCGGAATTCACTGTCCAGGATGCTGAAAGAGTTACTGCCGATCAGTTAACTCTTTCAGCACCCTGGACAGTGACTATTTACTGACGTCGCCTAGCAACGCTGCCGTAATGACGGGTGCACACATGTAGCCACCCGTCATTACGGAAGCTCCATAGACTTCTATGGGTTGCCTGTGCCGTTATTACGGCCTGAAATAGGACATGTTCTATGTTTTTCTACGGCATGGGCACCTTCCCGTAAGAAAACGGGAAGGTACCCGTGGCCAATAGAAGTCTATGAGCCCGGTATTACGAGTCGTAATTACGACCCGTAATAACGGGTGTTTTTACGGTCGTGTGCATGAGGCCTTAGTGTGATAAGGCCTACTGTACAAGGAATTTGCGCTCGGAAATTATGCAGCGTTTGCGCAAGATAAATGTACATGCTGCAGATCGAAAATCCACACCGCAGGTCAATTTCCACACATGTTTTATGCAGATTTTTTTCCCAGTGTGTGGATTAGGTTTGAGAAAACCTCATCCACTTTCTACAGTCATATGGCTCGTCCACTTGTAAAGAGAGCCGACACATAGATTAGTGCAGAGCTGCTCAAGCAGCTTCTGCCTTCATTAAGCCCCGATACACGCTGCAAACGTCTATATGTGCTAACAGCACGGGGCATCGGCAGTTAGA
The DNA here is from genome assembly GCF_050947455.1 of Rhinoderma darwinii. Taxonomy (NCBI): domain Eukaryota; kingdom Metazoa; phylum Chordata; class Amphibia; order Anura; family Rhinodermatidae; genus Rhinoderma; species Rhinoderma darwinii. The sequence goes on along the minus strand of NC_134687.1, from coordinate 373,059,888 downwards.
ACGTATATAGCCGTATGGCAGTCGTGAAGGAGTTAACAAAGATAACATTAATACATTGATCAAAGCTGTTAAAGAGGCAGTAAAATCAAATTAACATAAGGAAGATTTGGGAGAGAAAAGAGGCTTTATTTTATTTTCCTTAACAAATAGGATAGAGTTCCCTGACCATCCAGTCCTAAATTATCTTTTACAGACTAATTGGGAAAACCAGGTGGATCCAGGTGTGAGGTTTAATGTCTGTCTACAAGCTGGATCCAAAGGTGTATGAGAATTGGGAGTTGCCCCCCAAAGTTAATCTTGCAGTGGCTAAATTGGCTATGAGATTTATATCTCCTGCTAAGGGGTTCCTCTTACTTTGTGATCCCAAAGATACGAAGGTGAACTATTTAAAGAGGCTCTGTCACCAGATTTTGCAACCCCTATCTGCTATTGCAGCAGATAGGCGCTGCAATGTAGATTACAGTAACGTTTTTATTTTTAAAAAACGAGCATTTTTGGCCAAGTTATGACCATTTTCGTATTTATGCAGCAGCATCGGCGTTTGCAGGTAAGTCGATGTAGCTACTTACCTGCAAATGCTGATGCTGCTGCAGAATCAACTGTAGCCTCTGGTGCCGACACGATGCAGGACCTGTGAGTGACGTCACAGTGCTGCACTGCCAGAAGCTGGGCGTTGTGAAGAGAAGTGGATGACACTTCTATACACAACGCCCAGCTAGTAATAGTAGTAAACACGCCCCGATGTACGCACATAATACACGCCCAGTTGTACTTTTACTTTTCAACACGCCCAGTTGTACTTTTGCAAGCCTCATTTGCATAAATACGAAAATGGTCATAACTTGGCCAAAAATGCTCGTTTTTTAAAAATAAAAACGTTACTGTAATCTACATTGCAGCGCCGATCTGCTGCAATAGCAGATAGGGGCTGCAAAATCTGGTGACAGAGCCTCTTTAATAAAGAGAAGTTACTGTATGTGACTGCCGCAAATGTGTGTAGAGCATCATTGGCATCTGTCCCTGTAGCCAAGACTCTGAGGATATGGTTAAGCCAACTTAATCCGGAGTGGGTCCTAAGAGACACAATTTTTGAAAATATGCCATTGTTAAAGATGGCTTCTGAATTGTTATGTGATGTTCCTCTTGATACCTGTTTTCTGCCAAGAGCCTCGCCATAGTCAATTCTGAAGGGCCCTGTGGATTAAGCAGTGGTCAGGGGACGTACGATCTAAGGCGCATTTCTGCTGTCTACCCTTTCAAACAGACAGTCTGTTTGGGCCACAGCTGGGGAAAATACTTGAATCTGAATTACAACAGTGAAGTCTCTTTACTAGAAATAGGAGAAATCTAAATTGTAAGCCTTTTCCTTCCTACTTTAGCAGATCTCCTAAGATCAGAAGAGACACTAGATATTAACCCCTATCCACACCAGGACGTAACTGTCCGTCCTCGCGGGAGGTTACTTCCCGCACGAGGACGTACAGTTACTGAGTTTTTCCTGGTGCACACTGTCGGCGACAGTGTGCACCGGGAACCGGGAGGTCAGCTGTCGCCTACAGCTGACACTCCCCTCTTGCCGGCCAGCGGTCCTTTGCCGCTGATTTCGGCGAATTAACCCCTTAAATTCGGCGATCGGGTGCAATCGCAGAATTTTAGGGGTTTCTAGCATATCGGCAGACCCCCGTCCGAAATCGTGGGGTCTGCCGATAGTTAGTATGGCAAACGGAAGCCAAACAATGGCTTCTGGGTCTGCCATAGATGGAAGCCCATCAGGACCAACCTTCGGCTGGTCCTGATAGGCTTCCTGTCAGAGTGACAGGAAGTCACTGTGTCTTTCCCGATGCACACTGTCGGCGACAGTGTGCATCGGGAACTTGGAGATCAGCTGTCCCCGACAGCTGACACTCTCCAGTGTTGCCGATCAGTGGCTCATCGCCGCTGATTTCGGCAATTAACCCGTTACATGCGGGGCTCGATTGCGATCTCCGCATGTAGCGGGTTTGTAGCGCATCAGCAGCCCCCATGCAGTCGTGGGGGCTTCTGATGCTTGTGATGGCACCCGGGGGCCAGACAACGGCCCCCAAGTCTGCCATGTATGTCAGCCTATGAGGATCAGCCTCTGCTGATCCTCGTAGACCAACTTTCAGAGTGACTGTGACGTCACACTGACAGTTGGAATACGTTACACTACCTAGGTAGTGTAATGTATTCTAGCAGCGAACAGAGCTGCAGGTCAAAAAAAGAAAGTGTAAAAAGTAAAAAAAAAGTTAATAAACAAAAATATAAAGTGTAAAAAGTAAAAAAAAAGTTAATAAAAATGTTTTATAAAAGTGTAAAAATAAAAGGTTTTGTTTTCCTATAATAAGTCATTTATTATAGGGAAAAAATGAAACCGTTAAAAAAAGTACACATATTTGGTATCGCCGCATTCGTAACGACCCAATCTATGAAACTATAATGTTAATTTTTCTGCACGGTGAACGCCGCAAACAAAATAAACGGAATACTGTCAGCATTGCTATTTTTTGGTCACCACCCCTCCCAAGATATAGAATAAAAAGTGATCAAAAAGTCGCATTTACCCCAAAATGGAACCAATAAAAACTACAACCCGTCCCGCAAAAAACAAGACCTCCCACAGCTTTTTTGACGAAAAAATAAAAAAGTTACGGCTCAGAATAGCGTGTCCCAGAAAATAAATTATTTTATAGAAACGTAATTTTATTGTGCAAACGCTGCAAAACATAAAAAAACTATACACATATGGTATCGGCGTAATTGTACCGACCAGCAGAATAAATTAAAACGTAATTTATTGCGCACGGTGAACGCTGTAATAAATAAAGAATTTAAAGAGCCAAAATCGCTGTTTTTTGGTCACCTTAGCTCTAAAAAAGATCCTGAGGGGCCAAAATGCTCACTATACCCCTAGAAAAATTCCTTGAGGGGTGTAGATTCCAAAATGGGATCACTTTGGGGGGGTTTCCACTGTTTTGGTCCCTCCGGGGCGTTGCAAACCCGACATGGCACTGAAAACCAATCCAGCAAAATCTGCGCTCCAAAATCCAAAAGGCGCTCCCTCCCTCCTGAGCCTTGCTGGGGGTCCAAACATCAGTTTAAGACCACATATTGGGTATTGCCGTAATCGGGAGAAATTGCTTTACAAATGTTGGGTGGCTTTTTCTCCTTTATTCCTTGTAAAAATGAAAATATTCTATGTTTCCACAGAAAAATAGGTGATTTTCATCTTCACAGACTAATTCCACTAAATTCTGCAAAAAAAACTGTGGGGTCAAAATGCTAACTATACCCCTAGAAAAATGCCTTGAGGGGTGTAGTTTCCAAAATGGGGTCACTTTTTGTGGGTTTCGACTGTTTAGGTACCACAAGACCTCCTCAAACCTGACATGGTGCCTAAAATATATTCCTAAAAAAAGGAGGCCCCAAAATCCACTAGGTGCTCCTTTGCTTCTGCGGCCTGTGTTTCAGTCCATTAGGACACTAGGGCCACATGTTGGATATTTCTAAAATCTGCAGAATCTGGGCAATAAATATTGAGTTGCGTTTCTCTGGTAAAACCTTCTGTGTTACAGATTTTTTTTTTTATTACAAATGAATTTCGGCGAAAGAAATGAAATTTGTAAATTTCACCTCTACTTTGCCTTAATTCCTGTGAAACGCCTAAAGGGTTAAAATACTTTCTGAATGTGGTTTTGAATACCTTGAGGGGTGCAGTTTTCAAAATGGGGTGATTTATGGGGACTTTCTAATATATAAGGCCCTCAAAGCCACTTCAGAACTGAACTGGTCCGTGAAAAAATGGCCTATTGAAATTTTATTGAAAATATGAGAAATTGCTGCTAAAGTTCTAAGCCTCGTACGTCCTAGAAAAATAAAAGTACCTGAAAAAAAAATGATGCAAACATAAAGTAGACATATGGGAGATGTTAACTAGCAACTATTTTGTGTGGTATTACTATCTGTTTTACAAGCAAATACATTTAAATTTAGAAAAATGCTAATTTTTGCACATTTTTGCTAAAATTTGCCGTTTTTAACAAATAAATATTGCATTTATCGACCAAATTTTTTCACTAACATAAAATACAATATGTCACGAGAAAACAATCTCAGAATCGCTTGGATAGGTAAAAGCATTCCGGAGTTATTACCACATAAAGTGACACATGTCAGATTTGAAAAAATCATCTGTGTCCACAAGGCCAAAACAGGCTGTGTCCTAAAGGGGTTAAGGAAAAAAAAAGGGAAAGTTTGAACAACAGAAGACTTTTTACAACAAGAAACCTTTTTCTGTCCCTCCAAAAAACTCCCAGATGCCAATAATTTCAATCAGTAGGGGCAAGACTGTTCCAGTTCATCCTGATATGGTCACAAACATCTACAGACATCTTGTGTTCGGTGCTCCAAAGAGTATATGCCGTAAAACTAAAAAACTCCAAACAGATTTTTTCAATACAAGAATTTGCTTGTGTCACATAGAGGAAATGGAGTATACTCCAGAATTTTTCCAGTTCCAAAGCCAGGCGGAAAATGGTGACTGATTTTAGAAGTCCCATATCTGAACACCTTCATGGTGAAGAAAAAAATCAAAATGGAAACAATAAGATCAGTGACTACAGTAATTTTAAAGGGCGACTACTTGACCATTGACTTAAAAGATGCTTTTTTACACATCCCTATCCTAAACTTCCACAGAAATTTTCTTTGCTGGCTTCTCCAGAACATTTCCATCTTCCACTTTCAGTTCACTTGCCCTACCTTTGGGCTGAGCTCAGCTTCCAGAATTTTTACCAAGATGGCAGTCGTCATAACAGCAGCACTCAGGTTAAGGGGCATATACATCATCTCCTATTTGGACGACTAGCGAAAAAGGCTCACTCCAAGGAGTTACTCCACTCTCACCTGAAAATGACATTGAAGTTCCTGGAGGATCCCAGATTTCTGATAAACAGAGAAAAATCTTATTTGATCCCAATCCCATCTAAGGAAAGAAAATTATTGGGCCTTGTCATCAATATAGAAAAAATGCCTTCTTAATTTGTCACCAAAGGATCTTAGTCCAAAGAGCCATGGCAGTCATAGGAATGCTAACCTCCTCAATAGGCAGTACCATGGGCTAAAGCCCACATAAGAGAACTACAGTGGGACATTCTGAACTTATGGTCTTGTTCCACGAAAGCTTTAAACAAGATGATCTAGTTTAGATCTAAAATAGATCATCTTGTTTAAAGCTTTGGTGGAACGAGACCATTGATTTAGAATATCTGGTGAATCAAAACTCCTCTCTCTGGCAAATCTGTTCTTTTTCTTTATTATCCACCGGTAGTCCTTACATTGGTTGCCTCAGATTAGGGCTGGGGTGCACATGCTCAAGATCTCTGAGTGCAAAAGAGATGGAGTGTGCAAAAGACACAACTTCCTTCAAATATGAAGGAATTGAGAGCTGTCCGATTAGCCCTTTATCACTTTCAACCTCTTCTTGAGGACAAAGAAGTGCTAGTCCAATTCGACAATCTGGCAGTGGTATACTATATGAACAAGCAGGGGGGCAAGGAGTCCTGCCCTTTCAAGGGAATGCTCTCTCTTAATGCAATGGGCAGAGAAAGTGGTAAAGCACATTTCAGCAGTCCACATTCAGAGTTCATTGAATTTGGAAGCAGAATGGCTCAGCCGCAACTGGATTAAGCCATCAGAATGGACCCTTGACTTTCAAGTATTTCAGATTATCATCCAGAAGATGGGTATCCCTCACATGGATTTATGGCGAAAAGGGAGACTCTTTCTTGCCCGAACTGTAGTTCAATTATGAACCCTTTAAGGACGCAGCCTAGTTTTGGCCTTAAGGCTCAGAGCCCATTTTTCAAATCTGACATATTTCACTTTATGTGGTAATAACGTCGGAATGCTTAAACCTACCCAAGCGATTCTGAGATTGTTTTCTCGTGACACATTGGGCTTCATGTTCATGGTAAAATTTGGTCGATATATTCAGTGTTTATTGGTGAAAAATTGCAAAATGTTGAGAAAATTTTGGAAAAAATTGAATTTTTCTGAATTTAAATGCATCTGCTTGTAAAACAGACGGTTATACCACCTAAAATAGTTACTAGTTCACATTTCCCATATGTCTACTTTAGATTGGCATTGTTTTTTGAACATTCTTTTATTTTTCTTGGACGTTACAAGGCTTAGAACATAAACAGCAATTTCTCATATTTTTAAGACAATTTCAAAAGCCTTTTTTTTAAGGTACCTCTTGAGTTCTGAAGTGGCTTTGTGGGGCCTATGTATTAGAAACCCTGATAAAACACCCCATTTTAAAAACTAGACCCCTCAAAGTATTTAGAAAGTTTTTTAACCCTTCAGGCATTTCACAGGAATTAAAGCAAAGTGGAGGTGAAATTTGCAAATTTCATTTTTCTTGCTGAATTTCAATTTTATTCATTTTTTTTTTTCTGTATCACAGAAGGTTTTACCAGAGAAATACTACTAAATATGTATTGTCCAGATTCTGCAGCTTTTAGAAATGTCCCACATGTGGCTCTAGTGCGCTCGTGGACTAAAGCACAAGCCCTAGAAGCAAAGAAGCACCTAGTGCATTTTGAGTCCTCTTTTTTATTAGAATATATTTTAGGCAGCATGCCAGGTTTGAAGAGGTGTTGAGGTGCCAAAACAGTAGGAATCCCCCAATAGTGACCCCATTTTGGAAACTATACCCCTCAAGGAATTCATTTATGGTTGTTGTTACCATTTTGATCACACAGTTTTTTCACAGCACGTATTTGAATTGGGCTGTGAAATGAAAAAAAATTCATTTTTTCCAATAAAATGTCATTTGTGATCAAAATTTCTTATTTTCACAGGGAACAAAATACCCCATTTTGTTGCCCAATTTGTCCTTAGTGTGGCAATACCCCATTTGTGGTGATAAACTGCCGTTTGGGCCCATGGGAGGGCTCAGAAGGAAAGGAGTGCTATTTGTTCTTTGGAGTCCAGATTTAGCTGGATTGGTTTTCGGGTGCCATGTCGCATTTGCAGAGCCCCAGAGGTATCAAAGCAATAGAAACCAACCACAAATGACCCCATTTTGGAAACTACACCCCTCAAGGAATTCATTTATGGGTGTTGTAACCATTTTGACCCCATAGTTTTTTCACAGAACTTATTTGAATTGGGCTGGGAATGAAAGCAAAATTATTTTTTTCAAATAATATGTAGTTTTGGCTGAAATTTTCTTATTTTCACAAGAAACAAAATACCCCATTCTGTTGCGCAATTTGTTCTGAGTGCCGCAATGCCCCATTTTTTGTGATAAACTGCCGTTTGGGCCCATAGGAGGGCTCAGAATGAAAGGACCACCATTTGGCCTACTGGGGATTTTCTGGTGCGAAGTCATGTATGTAGAAGCCCCGGAGGTACCAGTACAGTTGAAACCCGCAAGAAGTGACCCCGTTTTAAAAACTACACCCTTAAGGCATTCATCTAGAGGTGTAGTGAGCATTTTGACCGGAGACCTACACCCCATAAACTGTAATGTGGGTTCTCCCGGGTATGGCAATACCCTACATGTGGCTGTTATCAGCTGCCTGGGCACACAGCAGGGCTCAGAGGGGAAAGACGAGAGGGGATAAGCTGTGCGGAGTGCATCAGGTTAAGTAAAATTGGGGTAAATTATAAACCAAAGGATGTATGATCAATTTTAAAACACTCTTTCATACAGAGCTCTGGTTATTTGGGACACGTGTCACATTGATATATTGTGTCATCCCTTATCGCCCTCTAATAGCAGACTTTGCACCTCTTTTGACTTTTTCCCTTCTTGCCAGTTTGGGGAACTTCTCCTGGAAAGTGTTGCCGCCCTGGTACGATGCGTTTGGCCCCGCTTCCAGAAGTACTGGGTGCCCCCCCTTCTTGGTCCCTAAAGATTAGGTTCTTGATAATCACCTCTTGAAATTCCAGGAAAGTTCCCGTCTGGCCTGTACATCGATGTAGCACGTACACATTGTACAAAGCCATCGGTATGATGTGCACGGCCAGCTTCTTATACCACACCGCATGGCGCTGTAGGGCTTCAGGACTTGATCTGACAAGTCCATCCCTCCCATGTACCTATTGTAGTCCAGGATGCAGTCTGGTTTGGGGGTGGCCTTTCCTTCATATATCCTAAATCCGTAGGTATACCCTGATGCACTCTCGCAGCTTATACATCTTCACGCCATACCTTGCCCTCTTACCCACCAGGTACTCGCGGAATTGAACCCTCCCTTTAAAATGTACCAGGGACTCATCAATAGAAATACACTTCTCGGGGGTGAATGATTGGGAAAACCGGGCACTGGAACGGTCTAATAGGGGTCTCCCTTTATACAAACGGTCAAAACTGGGGTCATCTCGGTGTGGGCACAGCTCATTATCAGTATAATGTAAGAAGCGAAGTATTGCCTCATTTATTTATTTTTTTAGGTTCCAGTTCAGTTCTGAAGTTGCTTTGAGGGGCCCATATATTAGAAACCCCTATTAAACACCCCATTTTAGAAACTAGACCCCTCAAAGTATTCACAACAGCATTTACAAAGTTTATGAACCCTTTAGGTGTTTCACAGAAATTTAGAGCAAAGTAGAGGTGAAATTTACATTTTTTTTTTTTGTCAGAAAATCCTCTTTATACCATTTTTTTTATAACACAAAAGGATTTATCAGAGAAACGCAACTTAATACGTATTGCCCAGATTCTGCAGTTTTGAGAAATATCCCACATGTGGCCCTAGTGCGGTAATGGGCTCAGAAGCAAAGGTGCACCTAGTGGATTTTGAGGCCTCTTTTTTATTAGGCACCATGTCCGGTTTGAAGAGGTCTTGTGGTGCCAAAACATTGGAAACCCCCCAAAAGTGACCCCAATTTGGAAACTAGACCCCTTGAGGAATCCATTGTCGTTTTCTTGGGGTGCATGCGGCTTTTTGATCAGTTTTTATTCTATTTTTAGGTGGCGTGGTGACTAAAAAACAGCAATTCTACTATTGTTTTTTTATTCTTTTTTTTTTACAGCGTTCACCGTGCACTATAAATGACATATTCACTTTATTCTGCGGGGCGATACGATTACGGCGATACCAGATGTTTATAGGTTTTTTTTATGTCTTATGGCGTTTGCACAATAAAATAAGTTTTGTAAACAATCGTTTACTTTTTGTGTTACCTTATTCTAAGAGCCATAACTTTTTTATTTTTCAATCAATAAAGCCGTGCGAGGACTTGTTTTTTGCGTAACGAACTGTAGTTTCGATCAGTACCATTTTTCGGTACATGCGACTTTTTGATCTCTTTTTATTCCATTTTTTGGGAGGTGAAGTGACCAAACAATTGTGATTGTGGTACGGTTTATTATTATTTTCTTTTACGGCGTTCACCGTGCGGGATAAATAACGAAATAATTTTGTAGTTCAAGCCATTACGGACGCGGCGATAGCAATTATGTATAGTTTATTTGTTTGTTTGTTTATATATTTTTATTAATAATAAATGACTGATAAGGGAAAAAGGGGGATTTTTACTTTTAATACTTTTAAAAATTGTATTTTCTTATTTTTACACATCTTTTTTTAACTTTTTTTTAACTTTATTACTTTGTCCCACTAGGGGACATGAGGGCAGGAGGCCCTGATCGCTATTCTAATACACTGCACTACATGCGTAGTGCAGTGTATTAGAACTGTCAGCTACTCACTGACAGCAAGCATAGTGGGTCCTGACGTTGTCAGGACCCACTAGGCTTCCGTCTATGGCATAGCCGGACGCCATTGTTTGGTGTCCGGTTGCCATAGTCACCATCGCCGGCCGCTATCGCGTAGCAGGCCGGCAATGGCAGCTTAACCCCTAAAAAGTCGCGATCTCTATAGAACGCAGCTTTTAAGAGGTTAATCAGCGGGGACACAGCGATCGGTCCCCGCTGTAGGAGCTGTGACAGCTGCTGAACAAGACAGCAGCTGTCACAGCTCCTGTATGTGTCGGGATGACGGCCGAAACGGCCGTTATTCCCGAGACGTACTATTAGGTCATGGAGCGCGAACGATACAGCTGCCATGACCTAATAGTACGTCCAGGAGCGGGAAGGGGTTAAAGGAGACTCTATTTTTCACCTAACCAATGCTATCCAATCAAAATCAAAGGGTACTTTAACTGTAAAAACGTCATCTATCTTCTAAAATGACCCTGTGGAAACGTATATATAGGTCAGACTATGCGACTTATAAAAACACGCATAAACGATAAAGATCAGAGTACCCCCACAACAACAATAAAAAGAAGACATGGAGTAATAACTGTTTCGAAACATTTCTTTGAGGAAAAACATAAGGTCTATGACCTAAAATGGTGCATTTTAGAGGAAATAACAGGTAACGACGATAAAGCCATAAGAAGAAATCTTTTACAAAAAGTAGTATATTGGATACATACCATGAAAAGTATTACACCTATAGGAATGAATGAAACATGTAACTTAGGAGTATATTTATAACCCTCTTTTTTCCAATCATAATATATAAAAAACAAACAAACCTCAAAGTAACATAATGTTGCCCTATATTTCCTCTAGATAACTGCTTAGTCCATAGATGAAGTAAAAATAGTAAGGCTGGGTTCACACGACCACATTAACGTCCGTAATGGACGGACGTATTGCGGCCGGAAGTCCCGGACCGAACTCAGTGCAGGGAGCCGGGCTCCTAGCATCATAGTAATGTACGATGCTAGAAGTCCCTGCCTCTCCGTGGAACTACTGTCCCGTACTGAAAACATGATTACAGTACGGGACAGTTGTCCTGCAGAGAGGCAGGGACTCCTAGCGTCGTACATAACTATTATGCTAGGAGCCCGGCTCCCTGCACTGAGTTCGGTCCGGGACTTCCGGCCGAAATACGTCCGTCCATTACGGATGTTAATGTGGTCGTGTGAACCCAGCCTTATTGTTTTAATACTATATAAGCTAGAAATTACCAATATATACAAAAAATATTAAATTACTTAAATATTAAATAACACTATGTACTTCAATATTGAGACATCGTTCTGTATTTACAACCAATTTATTGACTATTACATTAATGGATTTGTGTGTGTGTGTATATATATATATATATATATATATATATATATAAAAAGAGAACTCCTTTTGTCTAAAGGTTGACTTCGAGGGGGAAAAGGGAGAAAAGACCTGACGAAATGTTATAAAAAAATTCTTGACAATCCATTTCTTTAATATTCATTGTGAAACTCAATGCTTGTTTTTAATTATCTATATGTATTTAAACACTCACGTTTTTGTAAAATGTTATATATTACATTTATTACAGTTACCTTGGTCGATCACTACTTAAATAAAAATTGAACGTCTGACAGGTATGCTTGAGAAAGGGGGAGGTCCCCGAAACGTCGTACAGATGTTGTCAGACGCTGATCCTACACACGTGGTGTGTCTGCTATCGGTGTAAAGCCCTGGATCTAACTGAGAAGATGATGATTGAATTCTAACCAGGACATTTCCAGGACTCTAACCTTCCGATGGGTGATATATTATATTCACATTTGGCAATTTTTTTGCACTTGTTTTCTGTCACTTGACATTGAAAAATATAAAATACAATTTTCTACTTTTCGACATTACTGTCTGGACTAGTGCTTACTTCCTTTATACGTTATATCTAAGAGTTTGAAAGCACCTCTTGTTGCACTACCTCACCCACAGGTTAGTTCATTACTAAGAAACCACATACCTGGACAAGGGAGAACACACAACTCCCCAGTTTTTGCTCCTTGAACAGGGAAGGTCAGCCATTTTCTATCCTTCAGTTAAAACTAGTTCCTATATGTATCCCCCCCCCCCCCGCCTTTCCTTTAATGCGGAGGATACTCCAGAAGATGAAGGAAGAAGACAAAGTGGTAATATCGGTGATTCCTTTGTGGCTCAAAAAGGCTTGGTTCTCTATGTTATTGACAATTTTGAGAGGAGAATATTGGAAGCTGCCACACAAGAATAACCTGCTATCACAGAACGGGTTTCTCCAGCCAGAATAATCCCATCCTCATTTTAGAGCTTGATAGATAAAAGGGAGACTTTAAGGAGTGCTGGTTGTTCTGATCAAGTCATAGATACACTTTCTAGTGCAAGAAAGCCTAACACAATTAAAATAAATAACTGTTGGAAAAATTTTGCTGAGTGATGTTCTTTAAAAGATCTATGTCCCACTTCAGTTCTGGTCCTTTTAAAATTTCTCCAGAAAGATCGTCAGAAAGGCCTTAAATTTAACACCTTAAAGGCCCAGTTCTCTGCCATTAATTCCTCCTTAGAAAGTCTTTTTTTAATAACCTGCTTGTTAGGAGATTTTTTTAAAACAGTAAAAAATATTAGGCCTCAAATTCATGCCCCTTTCCTATCCTGGGATTTATCTGTCATTCTCAAGTGTCTCTCAAAAACTCAGTTTGTGCCTATACAAGATATCTGTCTTCAATATTTATAGTGGAAAGCTCTCTTTTTTTTAGTGGCCTCTGCCCGTAGGATAAGTGAAATGCAAACGTTTTCTTGCAGAGGGCCAAACTTTAGAGATCTTTCTGACTGCATAGTCCTCAGGACAATGCCAGTGTTCCTGCCTAAAGTGGCTTCCCAATTAGCCATAGATCAGGAAATTTTCCAACCAGTCCTTTGTTTGGCTGCAGAGAATGATAAACAGAGTAAACTACATTCCCTTGAAGTCAGAAGATCTGCATTGTGCTACCTGGATAGAGTAAAAAAGTTTCTGAAAATCTGAAGCATTGTTTTTACAATACCAAGGGTGCAACAAAGGGATAAAGGCCAGTAAGTCTACCTTGGCCAGGTGGATTCGAAATATCATATCCAAATGCTACCAGTTTAAATGCCTGGATTCTCCAGTACAGATTAAAGTGCATTCCACCAAGTCCGACTCTGTTTCTTGAGGTGAATTTCCTCACATCTCATTAGACCAGCTTTGCAAAGCTGCCATGTGGTCCAGAACTGACACGTTACAAAAAGCTGCTTTACCATTATCCCACCCTTGAAAAATGATACCTGTAAAATTCCCTTCTGTTCTGCCTGAATGTCGTCAAGGAAAATATAAATTTACTTACCAAAATTGTTGGTTCCTGTAGTCAAAAGCAGCTGTCACGGTACCGTTAAACTCAAAAGGGTATTACAGTCAGAGTTGGCACAAGCTACCCAGGAAGCAACACCTGAGGTCCGCAGGGCAAATCCTAAAACAACCCTAACTATAGAGGAGCCCTACCTACAGCGGGACTGCTGCCCTGATCAGAGCAATCCCACTATCAGGAACCTCCAAGTAACCCTGAGTGATCCTTATTGGAAGCTGCAGAATATCAGGATGACCACTTGGCAGCCGCTGACTGGCAGTACAAGTAGAAAGATACTTGAAAAGTAAAAGGTCAACCCGAAAGAACCTAATGAATCCAGCAGGACAATAATAGCTAAAGGGTAACCAGAAAGCATGTAATAAATCCAGCAGTACAAGTAAAAGGTAAACCAGAGAACACGTAACAAATCCTGCAGGATAAAAGACACGCAATGCTAAACCAAGAAGAACCAGGGTTCAAATGAAGAGACTAAACTGAGCAAAGAGAATTCTATTACTGAAGTACATAGATAAACGTAATCTAAGGTAATTGCTGGGTCTGAACACACAGAACAAACCAAAGAAATCCAGACCCAGCCAAAACTGCACTTAGCCGAGTTGCAGCAGCAGTAGTAGAGCCAAGTAGAATAAACAATTTCTGGCACATGAGACCAGGCGGAGGCACTTTAAATTGGACGCTGCCTAATGTAAGTAAACGCCGGACCTGACAGCCTGAAAGCCGTTTTTTTTTTCTCCTTCCTTGCCTATTTGGCAACAACTCAATTGTTGTTGCGTTTTATGGACCCGGCAGCAGCTTATATCCCGTGTCTTATCTGCATTCTCCGAAGTTGTACCTGCTGGTACTAATCCTCCAAGGTGAGCACATTGCATGATCTCTCCTGTTTTTTAATCTCCTGGGTAATCGCACTATGTGGCGCCGTGTTTTGTTTTCTCTCTTCTAGTTTTTGGAAGCCGGTGAGACTGGCACAGTAGCACAATATATCCCCCCCAATAAATGTATTGGTACATAATACACGTGTGCTTGTTGTCTCCTGGGGCTTTTTATAGGAGGCAGTCTACTAAATCGCATAGTTGCCAACAGCCCCCAATTTGCCGTAACCGTTCCAAATTTACAGAGACAGAGCCGGCAAATTACTGTCCTGGGTCGTGTCCTGACAACTGCCACATTCAATCGTATCTGCGTTGTCAGGACGCAGATACAGTTGAATAGTATTGCAGAGCAGGAAACTATCTGCTTCCTGCTCTGCCATTCACTCCTCCTGGAGCAGATTCCGCTCATAGAAGGAGCCCCTGACGTTATTGTCAATATACAGACAGTGATATCAGGGGCTCATCCTGCAGCGGAATCCCCGGCCAGAGCATTGCTGACACTCTGGCCGGGGATTCCGCTCATAGAAGGAGCCCCTGACGTCACTGTCCATATAAGGACAGTGATGTCAGGGGCTCCTACTGCAGCGGAATCCCCGACCAGAACGTTGCTGACAAGGGAGCCACTGACAACGTCACTGTCCATATATGGACAGATAAGTCAGGGGCTCCTTCTGGAGCGCTGGAATCCCCGGCCAGAGCGTTGCGGACACTCTGGCCGGGGATTCCGCTACTGGAGGAGCCCTTGGCATCACTGTTCATATATGGACAGTGAAGTCAGGGGCTCCTCCAGGAGAGGAATCCCCGACCAGAGTGTCGGCAACGCTCTGGCTGGGGATTCCCCTCTTAGAGGAAGCCACAATAGCTCTATCTACAGGGAGGGAAAGGTGTGTCATGCTATTTACAAGGAGCAGTATCTTTGTGAGCAGATCTTCTCACACATGAATTCCATCCTCAGCCCCTCATGGAGCAGGCTTACTGCAGATCACTGGGCCCTTTCACATCAGCGTTCCTTTCCGCTGGGGTTCAGTCTGAGGTTTCCGTCGGGTTTACCCCTCAACGGAAAGGCAAACAGAAACCTTAGCTTCCGTTTCCCTCACCATTGAACTCAAGACACAATGAAAGCCACTTTAGCTCGGTCAGAAAGGAACATGTAAAGGATCTGCCAGGTACTACGTCTGTGTATACTCCCGGGATTAATCAGTCGACACCTGAGGCCAGACCTCTTAGACTGACACCGGCTCCCACCAACCAGGGTGGCAGGCTCAGGAGTGGGAGAGCCTATCGCGGCCTGGTCAGTCGGAGTTAGCTCCGCCCCCTGTCCATTTATACCTGCCGTGTTCTCTTCCTCAGTGCTTGTTATTCTTCTTGGATTCCTGGCCCCACTGCTGCCTTGCTCCAGCCTGCTTCTGCCGTGCTTCTGCCTTGCTTCAGTTCCGCTTATCCTGCTTCGCTTTGCCCCTGGCTTGCTTCCTGCTCCGTGCTCTCGTTGGTATACTCCACTACATCCTGATCCTGACTGACTCATTCACCGCTCCGTTTCCTCGCGGCGTTCCGTGGGCTACTGCCCCTTCCCTTGCGTGTTCCCTGTTTGTACTCCCTTGCACTTAGACAGCGTAGGGACCGCCGCCAAGTTGTACCCCGTCGCCTAGGGCAGGTCGTTGCAAGTAGGCAGGGGCAGGGCGGTGGGTAGATTAGGGCTCACTTGTTCCCTTCACCTCCTTCCTGCCATTACAGAACAGGTGTGCGTGCAGGTCAAAGTGGAATATACACTGATTTAGGAAACCACAACAGGATTTGGAGTTCCAATCATAACGTGGAGGCAGAGGCAATTGAATACCAGAACTCAGCCAGTTCTTGTACAGGCTGAGGAGTTTCTGGAGAAGGATTAACTTGCGCAGCCAAAGTGTCCATAAACTGCAGCATATGATCCTGATGATCGCTGAGGCTTTTGATGGAATCATAGAGTGCATGTACTGTAGGTTGTTTGCCAGAGGGTCTATGGCGTGAGCAAACTGTTACGACCAACGGGTTGTGGATCCACTGTGCTACTCCACTGGTGAGAGTAGCGGCTGGCCAAGCGGACCAAGATACTATGGTGTAGTGCACCAAGGGTACAGGCACCGTCAGATGATGCCTTGCAGATGGATGCATATCAGAAGACAGTTTGTAATAGGCAGGAAGCTTCAGGCTTGTCACAGGCAGTAAGATGCCGACTGGCAGCATGATGCAGACTGGCAGCAGATAACAGGAAAGTTGCTGTAATGGATAACTGGAGACAGGTAAGTAGCGGATAGCTGGAGACAGGATGGTAATGGATAGCTGGAGATAGACTGGTAACGGATAGCTGGAGACAGACTGGTAATGGATAGCTGGAGACAGACTGGTAACGGATTGCTGGAGACAGACTGGTAACGGATTGCTGGAGGCAGGATGGTAGCGGATAGCTGGAGACAGGCTGGTAGCGGATAGCTGGAGACAGGCTGGTAACGGATAGCTGGAAACAGGCTGGTAACGGATAGTGAGAGACAGGCTGGTAACAGATAGCTGGAGACAGGCTGGTAACTGGTAGCTGGAGACAGGCTGGTTGAGGTCAGGGGAACATGGGGGCCACACCATGAGTTTCTCTCCTTTTATGCCCATATCAGCCAATTACACAGAGGTATTCTTTGCAGCATGAGATGGTACATTGTCATGCATGAAGATAATTTTGCTATGGAAGGCACGGTTCTTCTTTTTGTACCACGGAAGAAAGTGGTCAGTCATAAACTCTACCTAAAGGGGCCTACCAGCTCTCTCCCCATGATTCCAGCCCAAAACATGACTCCGCCACCTCCTTGCTGACGTCGCAGCCTTGTTGGGACATGGTGGCCATTCACCAACCATCCACTACTCCATCCATCTGGACCATCCACGGCACTCATCAGTAAACAACACGGTTTGAAAATTAGTCTTCATGTATTTCTGAGCCCACTGCAACCGTTTCTGATTGTGAGCATTGTTTAGGGGTGGCCGAATAATAGCTTTATGCACACTTGCAAACTTCTGGAGGATCCTACACCTTGAGGTTCGCGGGACTCCAGAGGCACCAGCGGCTTCAAATACCTGTTTGCTGCTTTGCAATGGCATTTTAGCAGCTGCTCTCCAAATCCTATTAATTTGTCTGGCAGAAACCTTCCTCATTATGCATTTATCTGAACGAAGCCGTCTGTGCTCTGATTCAGCCACTAATCTTTTCAGAGTACGATGATCACGCTTAAGTTTTCTTGAAATATCCAATGTTTTCATACCTTGTCCAAGGTATTGCACTATTTCACGTTTTCGGCAGCAGCGAGATCCTTTTTCTTTCCCATATTGCTTGAAACCTGTGGCCTGCTTAATAATGTGGAACGTCCTTCTTAAGTAGTTTTCCTTTGATTGGGCACACCTGGCAAACTAATTATCACAGGTGTCTGAGATTGATTACAATGATCCAAAGAGCCCTAAGACACAATACCATCCATGAGTTTAATTGAAAAACTAATAATTAAATGTTTATGACACTTAAATCCAATGTGCATAATAATATGGAACACGGTGTAGATTCCTTCATATGGTACAGTGTTGCATACAATCATAATAAAAATCTGTACTAGCAAAATAAATATATATCAATACTACAAACAATACCATACATTGTGGAAAAAGCACATAAGGTAAGCAATACAAGAAACGGAAATACAAAATGCTAACAAAAAGTCTACTCCAAAAATGCTTTTCAAAAACATAAACAGGAAAACATTGATACTGGAAGTCTTACTGAGTTAACAGGGTTTTGGGGTTTTATTTAGCCCCTTAACAACCGCCCCCCGTCTTTTGTCGGCAGGCCGTGCAGGTACTTCGTCTACAGTGACGTCTATTGGCATCGCTGTAGAAGAAGCTAATGAGCGCTCCTGTGAGCGCTCATCATCTAAGCAGGAGCTGTAACTAACAGCTCCTGATCTTAGAGCAGCCTGCTAAATGCAGCTGGGGTCGGAAAACATACGGATCCCAGCTGTTTAACCATTTTATCGCCGCAGTCCTTGACCGCGGCATGACCGAAGGGAACTTCCCTCTTTGATTGAGTCACCGGAAACCCGGTGACGTGATCAAAGTGCATAGAATCCCTCTGCAGTCAGCCCTGGACACCTAGAAAGGATCCCAGGGCTGTCTGTTCAGTTTGCCTGCTGTTAGACTTCATGCACACGACCGTGCCCGTAATTACGACCCGCGGACAGCCGGCCGTTTTTATGGGCCGTGCTCCCACTATAAAGTATAGGAGCACGGTCTGTAAAATAAAAAAATAGGACATGTCCTATTTTTTTCGGCAGGTTTCTACGGCACGGACACCCTCCCGTAGACATACAGGAAGGTGTCCGTCGGCCATAGAAATTAATGGGCCCGTAATTACGGACAGTAATTAGGGGCAATTTTACGGTCCGTGCATGGGGCCTTAGGGCGACTATGTGCTGCCCTAACAGCAGCCTGTGTCAAAGTGGCACAGTGTAATGTATTAGCATACAAGAGTATGCTAATACATTATAAGTAAAAAAATAAAATTATAAATAAAGTTATCCCTTAACCCCTTTAGGACGCAGCCTGTTTTGGCCTTGTGGCACAGCCGATTTTTTCAAATCTGACATGTGTCACTTTATGTGGTAATAACTCTGGAATGCTTTTATCTATCAAAGCGATTCTGAGATTGTTTTCTCGTGACATATTGTACTTTATGATAGTGGAAAAATTTGGTTGATAAATTCAATATTTATTTGTGAAAAACACCAAAATGTAGAGAAAATTTGCAAAAATGTGCATTTTGCTAAATTTAAATGTATCTGCTTGTAAAACCGATAGTAATACCACACAAAATAGTCACTAATTACCATTTCCCATATGTGTACTTTATATTTGCATCGTTTCTTGAACATCCTATTATTTTTATAGGACGTTACAAGGCTTAGAACTTTAGCAGCAATTTCTCTCATTTTCAAGAAAATTTCAAAAGGCTATTTTTACAGGGGCCAGTTCAGTTCTGAAGTGGTTTTGAGGGGCTCATATATTATAATACCCCAATAAATCACCCCATTTTAAAAACTGCACCCCTCAAAGTATTCAAAACAGCATTCAGAAAGTATTTTAACCCTTTAGGCATTTCACTGGAAATAAAGCAAAGTAGAGGGGAAATTTACAAATTTCTCTTTTTTTTGCCGAAATTCATATGTAATAAAAAAAATTGTGTAACACAGAAGGTTTTACCAGAGAAATACAACTCAATATTTATTGCCCAGGTCCTGCAGTTTTTAGGAATAACTCACATGTGGCCCTAGTGCGGTAATGGACCGAAACACAGGCCTCAGAAGCAAAGGAGCACCTAGTGGATTTTGGGGCCTGCTTATTTTAAAATTATTTTAGACACCATGTCGAGTTTGAAGAGGTCTTGTGGTACCAAAACAGTGGAAACTCCCCAAAAGTGAGCCCATTTTGGAAACTAGACCCCTCAAGGGTCTAGTGCATGTCACTTCTTGAGCCGTTTTTGGAGCCGTCTTTCACTGTCTCAATAGAAAAACAGCTCCAAAAACGGCCGAAAAAAAAACTTTAAAAACGCTTGATGCATAAAAAACGGCTGAAAATCAGAGGCTGTTTTCCCTTGAAAACAGCTTCGTATTTTACGGCCGTTTTTCGTTTGCCATGTGAACATACCCTAAGGTTACAGAGAGTTCACAGAGGTATCTCAATGGAAAGGTCAGAAAGGCTGAGTGCGCTTATTCTGACAAGACAGACAAGTACAAAGATGGGAACTGAAAAACGCAAATGAAAATATTTCATAAAAAGATCTAGGGAACGAGTCCAGAAATGGCTTTGAAGATAAAACCGTGTGCTGAGATTCAGGACTCATTGTAGATAAATTAAGAGGAATAAAGGTTTTGTGAGGAAGGATGCAGGACAGACAGGCTTTGTATCTGAGCAACTATACAGTCATCTGACAGATGTGTAAAGAGGATTGTCTGTGGTAAGAATGTCAAAATATATTTTATAATAAAGGTTCAAGCGCATGTGATTATTTACATACTGCAGCCAGATGAGTAGATCAGCATACAGGAAGAGAAGACAAACCTGACCTAGACCTGACCAAACGCATCACTAATAAACATGTGCACCTGACTGTCACTGTGATATGAATCTCATATATGAATATGTAAGGCTCGCAATGTGTGACAGCTGTTGCATGAAGTTGCATTACATTACAAACATCACATAAAGTTGCATGTAAAAAGTTTTTTTTGTTGTTGTTTTTATTATTAAATTATCCACAGTATGAGAATATTAATGAAATCACATGCAGAACTGTCACAGTCACATGCAATTTTATTATTTTATATGAGAGTTTTTGCAGATGCTTCTTGGCAAATCTTTTGGGTGTTTTGCCACAACCACAGTAGCAGTTTTATTAACCCCTTGAGGACCAAACTCATTTTGGCCTTCAGGACCAGACCCATTTTTTCAACTCTGACATGTGTCAATTTATATGGTAATAACTTGGGAATGCTTTTACCCATCAAAGCGATTCTGAGATTGTTTTCTCGTGACTTATTGTATTTTATGATAGTGGAAAAATTTGGTCAATAAATTCGATATTTATTAGTGAAAAACACCAAAATGTAGTGAAAAATAGCAAAAATATTCATTTTTCTAAATTTAAATGTATCTGCTTGTAAGACAGATAGTAATACCACACAAAATTGTTGCTAATTAACATCCCCCATATGTCTACTTTAGATTGGCATCGTTTTTTGAACATCCTTTTATTTTTCTGGGATGTTACAAGGATTAGAACTTTAGCAGCAATTTCTTACATTTTCATGAAAATTTCAAAAGGCTATCTTTACAGGGGCCAGTTCAGTTGTGAAGCGGCTTTTACGGCCTTATATATTAGTAACCACAAATAAGTCACCCCATTTTAAAAACTTCACCTCTCAAAGTATTCAAAACAGCATTTAGAAAGTTTCTTAACCCTTTAGACGTTTCACAGGAATTAAAGCAGAGGTGACATTTTCAAATTTAATTTTTTTTTGCAGAAATTTATTTTTAATCTATTTTTTTGTAACACAGAAAATTTTACCAGAGAAATGAAACTCAATATTTATTGTCCAGATTCTGGAGTTTTTAGAAATATCCCACATGTGTGCTAATGGACTGAAGCACAGGCCTCAGAATCAAAGGAGCACCTAGAGGATTTTGGGGCCTCCTTTTTATTAGAAAATATTTTAGGCACCATGTCAGGTTTGAAGGGCTCTTGGGTGCCAAAACAGTGGAAATCCCCCAAAAGTGACCCCATTTTGGAAACTACACACCTCAAGGAAATTATCTAGGGGTATAGTGAGCATTTTGAAACTGCAGGTTTTTTGCAGAAATTATTGAAAGTAAGCCGTGAAAATGAAAATCTACATTCTTTCAAAGAAGATGTAGGTTTAGCTATTTTTTTCTAATTTCCACAAGGACTAAAGAAAAAAAAGCGTGCAACATTTGTAAAGCAATTTCTCCTTAGTAAAACAATACCCCACATGTGGTCATAAATGGCTGTTTGGACACATGGTAGGGCTTATAAGGGAAACAGCGCCATTTTTGGCTTTTGGAGCTCAAATTTAGAAGGAATGGTTTGCGGAACCATGTCACATTTACAAAGCCCCTAAGGGACCAAAACAGTGAAAACGCCAAAAAAGTGACTACATTTAGGAAACTACACCCCTTGAAGAATCCATCTAGGCATGTAGTGACCATTTTGACCCCACAGGTGTTTCATAGATTTTATTAGAATTGGGCAGTGAAAATAAAAAAAATCCTTTTTCTTCAATAAGACGTAGCTTTAGCTCAAAATTTTTCATTTTCTCAACAAATAAAGGAAAAAAAGAACCCCCAACACTTGTAAAGCAATTTCTCCCGAGTACGGCAATACCCCACACGTGTCATAAACTGCTGTTTGGGCACAGAATAGGGCTCAGAAGGGAAGGAGCGCCATTTGCTTTTGGAGTACAGATTTTGCTGCATTTGGTTTCTGGGTGCTATGTCGCATTTGCAAAGTCCCTGTGGGACCAAAACAGTGGATTCCCCCCAGAAGTGACCCCATTTTGGAAACTACACCCCTCAAGGTATTCACCTAGGGGTGTAGTGAGCATGTTAACCCCGCAGATGTTTGTCAGAAATTAGTGTGCAATCGATGTTGCAGAGTGAAAATGGGATTTTTTTCCATACATATGCCAATATGTGGAGCCCAGCATGTGGCCCCAATCTTTTGCCTGGACATTCGACCAGGCTCAGGAGTGAAAAAGCACCATGTAAAATTGAGGCCTAATTTGGCGACTTACACTGTATTGGTTCACAATTGCAGATGCTCTGATGTGAAATAATAAAAGAAACCCCTGACAAGTGACCCCATTTTGGAAACTACACCCTCAAGGCATTTATTAAGGGATGTAGTGAGCATTTTCACCCCACAGGTCTCTTCCATGAATGATTGCGCTCCAGAAGGTGCAAAGTAAAAATTAAAATTTTTCCCTAGATATGCCAATTCAGTGGCAAATATGTCGTGCCCAGCTTGTGCCACTGGGGACACACACAACAAAATTGTTAAAAGGGTTCTCCCGGGTATGGCGATGCCATATATGTGGAAGTAAACTGCTGTTTGTGCACGCTGTAGGGTTCAGAAGGGAGGGAGCGCCATTTGGCTTTTGGAGCGTGGATTTTGCTTGGTAGTTGTTCTGTTTGAGTATTACTAGTATTTCCGTTTATAATGTGGGGCATATGTGAGCTGGGCAGAGTACATCAGGGGCATAGTCAGGTGGTATAATAATAAGGTAAACAAAAATAATAACTAATAATAAGTCTGTGTGAACAGGGCCTTACTGGTTGTATAATTTATAGGGTATTTGTATGTATTTGTTATATGTAATTGTTATTTTGAGTATTGACTATTTTTTATGTATTTTTGACAGCTTTTTTTATTACAATTTAGTTTGTTGTTTTCGTATTTACAACATGAACACCATTCACGAAATTCCTAGAGTTGTATATTTAATAAAACTGCTACTGTGGTTGTGGCAAAACACCCAAAAGATGTGCCAAGAAGCATCTGCAAAAACTCTCATATAAAATAATAAAATGTGACTGTGACAGTGTCACATCATGCAACTGCTGCATGTGATTTCATAATTATTCTCATACTGTGGATAATTTAATAATAAAAAACAACAAAAAAAACTTTTTACATGCAACTTTATGTGATGTTTGTAATGTAATGCAACTTTATGCAACAGCTGTCACACATTGCGAGCTTTACATATTCATATTCAAGATTCATATCACAGTGAGGCGAAATTCACGCAGCGTTTTTTGCGCGTTGCAGTTCCGTGTGTCATAAGTGTTTGGTGCGTGGCTGCGTGATTTTCGCCCATATGCCATCCTTATGACACGCGGTTTTGTGGTTTAGAAAAAGAAAATAACGAGGTGGTTTTATTTTCCCCTTCATTTCTTGATCTACTGTTGCGCGAAGTGCGTCCGTGTGCTGCGCCTGATTTTCACACACCCATTGTCTTCAATGGGTGCGTGATGCGCATAAAACTTTCAAGTATAGGACATGTCATGAGTTTTACGCAGCGGACACACGCTGCGTGAACAACACGGAATGTCTGAATGTCCCCATTGCCTTACATAGGTCCGTACGACGCGCATGATTTTCACGTGCGTATCACGGAAGTGAACTACGCTCGTGTAAATAAGGCCTGACAGTCAGGTGCACATGTTTATTAGTGATGTGTTTGGTCAGGACTAGGTCAGGTTTGTCTTCTCTTCCTGTATGCTGATCTACTCATCTGGCTGCAGTATGTAAATAATCACATGCGCTTGAACCTTTATTATAAAATATATTTTGACATTCTTACCACAGACAATCCTCTTTACACATCTGTCAGATGACTGTATAGTTGCTCAGATACAAAGCCTGTCTGTCCTGCATCCTTCCTCACAAAACCTTTATTCCTCTTGATTTATCTACAATGAGTCCTGAATCTCAGCACACGGTTTTATCTTCAAAGCCATTTCTGGACTCGTTCCCTAGATCTTTTTATGAAATATTTTCATTTGTGATTTTCAGTTCCCATCTTTGTACTTGTCTGTCTGGTCAGAATAAGCGCACTCAGCCTTTCTGACCTTTCCATTGAGATACCTCTGTGAACTCTCTGTAACCTTATTCTTAAAGAGTGAACAAAGCCGAACAAGAGACCATTTGAAACAAACGTTCAGATTTCGGTTTCTGAGTCTAGTGAGACATCCAGATATAAATACTGTATATATGTGAGTGAATTCCATAGTTCTGCTATTGCTAACTAAATCAAGCAGGCCAACTTAAAGAGGCTCTGTCACCACAGTATAAGTGCCCTATCTCCTACATAAGGAGATGGGCGCTATAATGTAGGTGACAGTAATGCTTTTTATTTAATAAAACGATCTATTTTCACCACTTTGTTAGCGATTTTAGATTTATGCTAATGAGTTGCTTAATGCACAAGTGGGTGTATTTTTACTTTAGATCAAGTGGGCATTGTACAGAGGAGTGTATGACGTTGACCAATCAGTGACCAATCAGCATCATGCACTCCCCTCCATTCATTTAGGGCATGCCCACACGTGGCGGATTTCCTCCGCAACTGTCCGCATCAATGCCGCACAGAATCTGCGTTGCAGATTCTGCGGCGGATCTGCCCAAAATGTGCAGTAAATTGATGCGGACTAGCTGCTGCGGACTGCGGGAAAAGTGCTTCCCTTCTCTCTATCAGTGCAGGATAGAGAGAAGGGACAGCACTTTCCCTAGTGAAAGTAAACGAATTTCATACTTACCGGCCGTTGTCTTGGTGACGCGTCCCTCTTTCGGCATCCAGCCCGACCTCCCTGGATGACGCGGCAGTCCATGTGACCGCTGCAGCCTGTGATTGGCTGCAGCCGTCACTTAGACTGAAACGTCATCCTGGGAAGCCGGACTGGAGACAGAAGCAGGGAGTTCTCGGTAAGTATGAACTTCTATTTTTTTGACAGGTTGCTGTATATTGGGATCGGTAGTCACTGTCCAGGGTGCAGAAAAAGTTACTGCCGATCGCTTAACTCTTTCAGCACCCTGGACAGTGACTATTTACTGACGTCTCCTAGCAACGCTCCCGTAATTACGGGAGCCCCATTGACTTCCTCAGTCTGGCTGTAGACCTAGAAATACATAGGTCCAGCCAGAATGAAGAAATGTCATGTCAAAAAAGAAAGACGCATCCGCAGCACATATAACATTTTCATGACAGCTGCGGACTTCATTGCGGAATTTAGAATCTCCATTGAAGTCAATGGAGAAATTCCGACATGAGTCCGCAACCAGTCCGCCACAACTCCGCAACAGCCATTGCATGCTGCGGACACCAAATTCCGCTCCGCAGCCTATGCTCCGCAGCGGAATTTTCTGCCTCGTCTAAACGAACACTGCTAAATAAAAGTGGAAGTCAATGGAGAAACGGCTCCGCTACGGAGTGTCCGCTGCGGAATTCAAGAGGAAATCCGCCACGTCTGGCCATGCCCTTAGGCAGCGCATAGGGATCCTTTTAGATCGCTATGTGCTGTTTTATACTAACACATTAACGATACTGAAGTGTTTAGACAGTGAATAGACATCCCACGGTATGTCTATTCACAATCTCTGCACTTCGTTACTCTGTCTGTGGTAGTTACAGCAGAGGAAGCGTAACCTTGTTGTAACCTGTCATTTACCGCGTAATCTCGCGAGATTACGCGTCCTCTGCTGTAACCACCATAGACAGAGTAACGAAGTGCAGAGATTGTGAATAGACATCCCGTGGGATGTCTATTCACTGTCTAAACACTTCAGTATTGTTAATGTGTTAGTATAAGACAGCACATAGCGATCTAAAAGGATCCCTATGCGCTGCCTAAATGAATGGAGAGAAGTGCATGATGCTGATTGGTCAGCGTCATACACTCCTCTGTACAACGCCCACTTGGTCTAAAGTAAAAATACGCCCACTTGGGCATTAAGCAACTCATTAGCATAAATCTAAAAATGCTAATAAAGTGGTGAAAATAGATCATTTTATTAAATAAAAAGCATTACGGTCACCTACATTATAGCGCCCATCTCCTTATGTAGGAGATAGGCCACTTATAATGTGGTGACAGAGCCTCTTTAATCCAGATTACCCTAAGTGATTGTGAGCTGTACGGTTTACGTATGTGTGGGAGAATTATCTCTACATCCCAAGTGGCAGTGTATTTGGGTAAGATAGGACAAGATGCTATGGGGCCACGTTAAAATCTCAAATAAAGTGGCAGCTCAGTAAGATGTGAAATGGAAATGTTTAATTGCTGAGCTAATTGACTTGGCTTGTTCGTTGTCCTGACCTGGAACACAGTGGGCCTTGAGGTACCAAACACTTCTGCAGAGCCTTCAAGACCATTACTCTATAGTCTCTACACAAAGAGACCTTGATGTCGCGACCCCCTTCTGTTTACGTACACTACTGCCATTCTGCTGTCCATCTGTAGGAGGACTGAGAGGTGGCAATTTGGTGAAGGCATAAGATTCTTTATAGCTAGTTTGTCTGCTTGCAGTTCGAGCAGGTTGCTGTGCAGAGAACTATGGGCAAGTGACCAATTCCCCGTATTGCATGATTCAGAGTGAATGCTCCCCAACCACTCAGTGAGATGTATCCTCTTTAACGGAGAGGTTGGACGGATGGCTGCTGGGGCTGGCTGAGAGGGATATAATGGCTTTTATCTCTTTCACTAACGGGGAAATAATGGGACAAGTGTTTGTTCCTGCAATACATTTACACAGCAAGGCGGACAGGTAGAGCGGCATCTGTCTCCACATTAACCCCTTAATGACCAAGCTAGTTTGAACCTTAATGACGAAGCCAGAATTGTCAAATCTGGTATGTCTGACTTTAATAGAGAATAACTCTGTGAGAGTTTTGAATATCCAAGTAATTCTGACATTGTTTTTTCGTAACATGTTGTACTATATTTTAGTGGTAAAAGTAGACTGATACAATTTGCGGAAATTAATTAAAAAATAGAAAAATGGAAGAAATTTTGTAAAAATTTAAATTTTTCCCTATTTTTAACTGCAATATGTCACATATGTACACACATACTGTACAATTTTTTTAATTAAATATGTATTTCCATCTCTTTACTCTATTTTGGCAGCACTTTTGAAAAAATTAAATTAATTTTCAGCAATTTAGAGGACTTACAAATTGAATAATAATTTTATAAATTTTGAAGTACATTTTGTTTTCCTGCACCAAGCCAGGTTTTCAGAGGCTCATAGGTCTCAGAATGATGGAAACCCCCACAAATGACCCCATTTAGAAAACTAGACCCCTTAAGGTATTTATCTAGGGGTATAGTAAGTAATTTGACCCCACAGTTTTTTGCTAAATTTAATACATAGCAGGTGAAAAAAAATTAAATTTCACTTTTCTCATATAAGTATCAGTTTGAAGACCGATTTCTTTGTAAAACAAACATGAAAATGAAGAAACACACCACAAAATATATCACCCAGTTTCTCCTGTTTTCAAAGATACCCACATTGTGTCCCTAATGCGTTGCCTGGACACACGGCAGGGCCCAAAAGGAAGGGAGCACCCGGAGACTTGCAGGACTCATATTTTGCTTGAAAATGTTTTAGGCCCCACTGTACATTTGGAGAGGCTTTGAGCTGCCAGAACGATAGAAACTCCCCATAAATGACCCCATTTAGAAAACTAGACCCCTTAAGGTATTTATCTAGGGGTATAGTAAGTCTTTTGACCCAACAGTTTTTTGCTAAATGTAATACATAGCAGGTGAAAAAAAATTTAATTTGACTTTTTTCATAAAAGTATCAGTTTGAAGACCGATTTCTTTGTAAAGCGAACATGAAAATGAAGAAACACACCACAAAATCTATCACCCTGTTTCTCCTGTTTTCAAAAATACTCCCATTGTTGTCCCAATCTGCTTATTAGACGTGTGGCTGGGCCAAAAAGAGAGGGAGCCCCCTTTGGCTTTCAGGGCACAATTGAATAAATTCTAGGCCCCATACCATGAATTTAGAGGCATTGAGCTGCCTGAACAAAAAAAAAAAACATGCAGAAATGACCCCATTTTAAAAACTAAGCCCGTAAAGGTATTCATCTAGTGGTGTAGTGAGTATGCGGACCAAAAATGTTTTAAAGGAGGAAATAATGGGTATTATTTCAGACACTATGGATATATAATGTTTTCTTCAAATTCTTATTACGTTTCCAGATAAAATAGAGGAGACGTGGTAGAAGGTTATTTTGTTAGAAATATGCCACATTAATAAATTTGTGCGGCATACAAAAGAGAAGTGAAGCCGTGTATTCATAACGGATACATGTTGCTATAGACGTATTTGCCTGTACTTATGACTATGTCTTGCTGAAGAAGCAGTTGTCCCGCATCTGTGGCATTATGATGTCATTGTGGACAGAATTCTGTCCTAATATAAAATCAGTCAGAGAGGAAAAAATAAACTGTACTGGAGTGACGGGCAATATCTTCAAACAAATGGAGGAAAATGTATCCAACTATGTTGCAAACTCGAGTCTGTTCACTAGATAGAAGAACACCTGCAGGGCTGCCATGACAAGGTTTTTGTTTTTTTTCAGTGACTGGTTGTACAACGTCTCTTTAGCTCCATTAATCCCTATATGAGGGGCGAACGTGCCAAGTGACATGTTACACCATAACAGACCCGTGCCCGGCTTGTGCACAAAACAACCAATCGGTTAAAGTACAGTGTATATATAAAGGGGCAGTGTCCAAAACCATCTATAGGAACAGTAAAGGATCACTAATCCCCAAAATGATGACAGTATTTCCAGAAGAACTGTAACAAAGCCCATGGTGTATTGATAAGGAACAGCTCGATTATTAGAGATCCTCCCAAAAAAAAAATATCATGCCCATATCACAGTACAGAATTAGGAATGTAACAGCCGTATGTGGCAGGACATAATCATAAGAAAAAGGAAATACATCCCCAATTTATTCTTGTAACCATTGCTAAAATGCACGACTTCCACTAATTCAGGGGCGGATATCTACTAATAAATGCAATGCCCACATTTATTTAATATATTTCAAGAACACTTGTGGGGGTCCATGTTCTGAATAGACAGATGTGGGCTACTGAGCAATAAACAGTATTCATTTGTGAGTGATCAAGTCCAGGATTTAATTGTCCAAGAAATGTATAAAAAAATCAAAAAGGGGAAAATTAGTTTTACAGTCTGAAATCAATACTTTACTACCTCCCCGTGAAAATCCCTCCCTCCCTTGGAAAGCCCAAAAACGAAACAAAAAATATGAATAAATGAAATTGACTCCCTAAAATGAATCCCCCATCCCACCCTTTTTGGTGTTCCCTAAATTATATATAAAATCAATAATTAGAAACGGTGTGATAGGTCTCAAAACAGGGGAAGTTGCACAGGCCTGGATTTGAAGGGCACATGGGGCAGTAAAACCGGTTATCCCTCCTCCTTCCATGTTTACTGCACACGCGGCATCTCCTTTGGGGGTATTCCTTATTCTCAGGGACGGGGTGAAGGAAGTGGCGCTCAGTGAGCCTTTTGACATCCTCTGACTCAAAGGATTCTCCAGGTGCGGGGGAGTCAAACAGGAGGTGCTCTATAATTTTCTCCTGATATTGGAGGAAACTGAGCGTTCCCTGGGTCTTATAGAGCACATAACTATTGTAAGTGGCCATTTGGATGAGGTACATCGCTACCTTTTTATACCAGGCCCTAGTTTTGGGCTTGACCAGGTACGGTTGTAGGACCTGGTCAGATAGATCGACTCCCCTTATGAACTTATTATAGTCCACCACGCAGACCGGTTTCCTCTTATCAGAGGTAGCGCCCCTCTCTCTTACTGCCACTGTGGTGTCCTCATGCACGGTGGTCAGCATGTAAACCTCCTTTTTGTCACTCCATTTGACAGCGAGCAACTGGTTGCTTGCAAATGAGAGTGTCGCACCCCTTTCTATTCGCCTGGACACCAGTTGTTGAGGGAAGCCGACTCTAATTTTGCGTACCGTCCCACAGGCCCCTGTATTAGCAGCATGGAGGGACTTATACAGGGGGACACTGGTGTAATAATTGTCGGTGTACACATGGTACCCTTTCTGTAGGAATGGCACCATGAGTTCCCAGACAATTTTCCCACTAATGCCAACATCCTCTGGGCATCCTGGGGGATTAAGGTGACAGTCCCTGCCCTCATATACAAAAAAAGGCACAGGTGTAGCCCGTTGTGCTCTCGAACACCATATAAAGTTTCACACCGTATCGGGCTCTTTTGGAGGGGATGTATTGGCGAAACGATAGATGGCCCTTGAAGGACATAAGGGACTCGTCTACCGCTATTTTTTGGTCTGGGGTGTACAAATTTAGAAATGACTCAGATAGGAGGGAGATGAGAGGTCTTAACTTGTTGAGGCAATCATGGCCTGGGTCACTTCTTGGGGGGATTTGGGAGTTATCTGAGAAGTGCATGAAACGCATTAGAGTCTCATAGCGCTTTCGGGCCATGACAGCAGCAAATACAGGGGTGCTGGGGATAGCGCTGGTAGCCCAGTAGGAGCGGATAGGTTTTTTTATTATCCCCATGTTTAGTGTAATTCCCTAAAAAAAATTAATCTCACAGACGGTTGTGGGGATCCATCCTCTGGCAAAGTAAGACCTGGGATTTCGGATAACAAATTGCCTGGCGTATAAATTTGTCTGCTTGACAATTAGTTCCAGGACCTGATCGCCTATAAACAAATTAAAAAAATTATAGGGGGTAAAATTTGCGACATCAGTGTTGGAGTCGCTGTAAATGGCGGAATTTGGGGGGAGAAAGAAACTGCAGGATCCCACATTGCGGGAGGGACTGCATTACTAGGCCCTGCTCCTGACCCTTCACCGGTTACAGCTGCGTCCACCACCATAGGGCTGGGGGGTTCAGTGGCAGACGCAGAACTTGTGTCGCTTTCTGAGCCAAGTTCTGCTTCTGACGCAGTGTCCGTATCGCTGCCGGAAACGCTAGAGCATAGCATGGTGTAAGCCTGCTCTGCAGAGAACATTCTGCGGCTTCTGCGGTTCATTATTTTGTAACACTAAACTAACAAGTTAATAATTTTTTTTTGTATTTTGCATTTCCTATATATAATATAGACACAACACTAACAGAAATTTTTTTTAAAAATACGGTAAACCGCAGTTAATAACAGCAACTAAAACGAAATCAGCGGAAAAAAAAGGATTACAGAGATAACTAGTAATTACGGGTAATCTGGGGTGATTTATGGGTAATCTGGGGTGATTACGGGTAATCTGCGCTGACTACGGGTAATCTGGGGTAATTACGGGTAATCTGGGGGGTGATTACAGGTAGTATAGGAACACTGGCAAATATGTGGTGTATTTCATAGTATAATACAGCACAAGATTTGTATAGCATTTCTCTCTCTCCTCTCACAGATCAACTACAGTGAGAGGAGGGAGGGAAAGAGCACAAATCCTGTGCTGTATTTAGAAAATATGGGACTATGGTCACTGTGATAGGTATATCACAGTGACCATCTGATCAGGGACCAATTATAAGGGTCCCTGATTAGTTTCTATTTACAGGCAGAATAGCTGCCTCACACTGACAGCGCATGCGTGCGCCATTTTTCTTTTTCCCCCGGCAGTTAGGGGTGGGGGGGCACAGGGGGCACGATCGGTGGCCTAACAAGTAGTTTTTTTTATCTCCTCTCAACAACATACATGGTGAGGAGATAAAAAACTCATTTACATCGGCACATACATTGTAACGGCGGTCACCGGTATTCGTTGAATACCAGCGATCGCCGGTATGGGGACCTCAAACAGCGGTCCCCAGTCACTGCTCCAAGCCCTCAGCTACCTCCGGCAGCTGAGAGCAGGGAGCTAAACCTCCCCCGGTGGCGCTACTTTATTCCGATGCAGTGACGTAGAAAGTCTATTGTATTGGAATAAAGCACGTTAGTGACTGACGTAGAAACACTATGGGGCGGTCACTAACGGGTTAAGAGGGCTGTTTTGAAACTGGATTGAAGGGCCGCTACTCTGCCTATTAAACCTGCAAGCTGTCTGACAGACTCTCCCCGTAGAGCTAAGATGTCCTCCCATTTTTTGGAGGGATGTTCATGGAGAAAGTTTGAGTGTCTATTGTGAATCCTAGAAATACTAGAGAATTTGTTTGTTAGAGGATCAACTTCTCTACGTTAATTGTAAAACCTGTGTCTTCCCACATGGTTACAATGTGATCACTTTATTGTAATACCAATGGTCTGGATAAAACACTATCTGATCGTCTAAATAGACAAGGCATGAAACCGCTTCGGAACGTGAATGAGCAACCCGGGAAAAAGTGTAAGGTGTGTTGGAGAGACCGAAGACCATTATATTCCAGTGGAACAGATGGTTTTTCTGTTTGAACTGCAAGAGGCATCTGTGTTTTGTTGCAATATAATTTGCGTGAAATGTGTCTTTCAAATCTATTTTGATAAGAAAGACATCTTTTTCTAATAGGTATCTCCTAGATACTCTCCAGATATAACCTCTTTGGCTTCAGGTACTGGTTGAGGGATTTGAAGTTGAGAACTGGTCAAACAGACCATCCGATTTTATTAGTGGAAACACATGGCTTACCCAACCTTTTACTCCTATTGGCGAGAATAAACTACACCCTGTACTCAGATCAAAGGACAGAACCTGATCTAGTGATTTGTCTGTTTGTACTGAGGGTGGCCTCTTTTGAAATGGAAATTTATTGATAGGAAGAACAAGTCCATGCGTATACTGTTTAAGAACCACTGATCTGAGGTGATCTTTTCTGAAGCTCCCAAGAACTGACGAGAAGGGATAGCAATATGACTCACCTGCATAAGATATTTTCCGAGAGGAAAACCAGGAAGATGAGGTGTCTCTGGTGGACTTATAGGGAGCCTCCCCTCGCCGGTTGTTTCTTGAACTGTCCCTGAATGTAATCACGGATCTGCCTTAGGAACTTGGTGAGCCCACCCTCCAAACTAAAGGGTAGTTTGTTTTGAAAAGGTTGTTTCTAGTCAGGAAAATGACTTCCTGACCCTTGAGCTCTTGGATGAAGTCTGAGCCGAAAATGTTTGACGTGTCTCAATTAGGAAACCCATGGGCTTTGAGCGCTAAATCCGACATTCCATCTGCTGTAAGCTGCCCTGTCTTACACACGTTAGTCGCATAGTTAAAAGCTTGTCCTATCATGAGGACAGCTTTGTTAGCTGATTTCAGTATCGCTATTTTGGGGCAAATAGGGCGTGTAAGCTCTGGAAAGCTGCATCTCCCTCCTGCTCTGCTTTAATAAGCACAAAAAGCCGCGAACCGGCTGCATCTGTAAGTTTATATTGGAGATTTTTGAGAGTAATGTCATTTGAGTCCTGCTGCTGTGAGGACCCTGTAATGGAGATTAAAGCAGGATCAATATTTGGTGCTATTAGGGCCTATATGTCTGGCACTCCAATATGCGTGTGCAAAACAAGCTCATCCTTTAACCCCTTCCTTCCGCAGCCATTTTAAATTTTTTCAGTTTAATTTTTTCATCCCCACCTTCCAAATGACAAAACTTTTAGATTTTTTTGTTGACATAGCCGAATGAGGGCTTGTTTTTTTGCAGGACGAGTTGTATTTTTCACGGCACCATTTATTGTACCATATAATTCACTGAGAAACTAGAAAAAAATTCTTTATGAGGTGGAATGGGAAAAACACAGTGATTCCTCTATTGTTTCTTGGGTTTCATTTTTACAGCGTTCACCGTGCATTAAAAACGACATTTTAACTTTATTCTGCAAGTCAATCTGATTACGGGGATATAGTTTTTTAATGTTTTACTACTTTTACAAGGAAAAAACTACTTGTTAAAAATAAAATTTGTTTTGTGTCGTCGTAGAGAGAATTATAAATTATTTTTTTTTTCATCAATTGAACGGTATGAGGACCTAGTTTTTGCGGGACAAGCTGTAGTTTATATTGGTACTATTTTTGGGGTACATAATACTTTTTGATCACTTTTTTAAAAAAATTTGTGGGGAATTCGGTGGCCAAAATACATACAATTTTTTCACTGTGCAGGTTAAATAATAATGTTATATTGTAATAGTTCTGACTATGGATGCGGCAATACCAGTTATGTTAATTTTTTTTTTTTTACAGTGCTTTTGGGGAAAAAATTAGAAAAGGGTTATTTTTATGAACTTTTAATATTTTTTTATATATTAAAAAGACTTTAACTGTATTTTTTTTTATTTTTAGTCCACCTAGGAGACTTGA
This sequence comes from Rhinoderma darwinii, assembly GCF_050947455.1. NCBI lineage: Eukaryota > Metazoa > Chordata > Amphibia > Anura > Rhinodermatidae > Rhinoderma > Rhinoderma darwinii. The sequence goes on along the minus strand of NC_134687.1, from coordinate 373,025,384 downwards.
ACCAGCGATCGTTGCACGATATACTGCAATGCTAATGTTTTGCAGTATATCGTGATTCTGACAGGCTCCTACTAGTAAAAGTGCAAAAATGGCAGACCTGGGGGCATACATTAGGCCCGAGGGGAAGGCATAATAATCATCGGCACATTGCAATCCATCCCGGAGGGGGGGGTGATGGAACATCACGGGAGGCCGTCCTACTCTTTCTAACAGCTTAGTTTCCGCGGTCGCTATTGACCACGGCACCTAAGGGATTAAACGAGCAGGGTACACTCAAGTATTGGTTGTACGACGGGCTTGTTTTATGGAGCAGGCTCAGTGGATGAGCCCGCTCCGTACTCCCCCGATCTCCGCAGTATATATACGGCGAATGTCGGGAAGGGGTTATCTAAGGTGGACCTAAATGCAAGTTGGGCAAATTTCCAGACTTCTGAAGAGTAGTCAAATGCCCATCTTTGTGAATAAAGTTTTGGGGGAGGGGTCTTACTCACCAACCCCACACTAGACTAGACATTTATAAGTCACTCCACTTGTTCCTTTGGTGACGAGTCGGTGGATCTTGACACACTTACAGACTCCCAGTCAACTTCATCATATTCTGTGTGACTGAGTTCTGGGAACAAGAATAAATCCATGTCCCCTTCCTAAGGGTCTGGTACATATTTTAAGTGAGCCCAATTTGCCACTGGTGGCTCAAGTTCATAAAGCTGGCTAAACATACCCAGGCTCTCTTTATCTTGTCTCTCCCCTGCCTGGATGTGTGAGGTTTAGGGGAAGCATTATGCAACCGCCGTGGTGTCTCCTGGCAACTTGTAGAGACCTAGGAAGGATGTATAGCAAAGCCCTTTCCAGGCGCTCAGCAGCCACAATCTTTTCCGATGTCCATTCAGGAGGGAGCACCGTAACCCACTAGCTGTTGCTAGGCGGCTACCTTCCTTCAAACAAAGTATGCATTAAAGGGGTTTTCCAGGACTTTTATATTAATAGTCTATCCTTAGTATAGGTCATCAATATAAGATTGGTGGAGGTCCGGCTCCCCAGCCGATCAGGTGACTGAAGGGGCCACAGCGTTCGCCACCGTGGCTTTTACCCAGTTTACAGGCAGAGCGCCCTGCAATTCTGTAGCGGCTGTTCCTGGGATTGCAGTTCCAGTCCCATTCAAGTGTATAGGACTGAGCTGCAATCCCAGGCACAGCCACTACGGAAGTGTATGACGCTGTGGCTGGTAATTACTGAAAAGGCCGAGGCGTTCAGTCAGCTGATCGGCGGGGGGGGGGGGTGCATTAGTGGGACCTCCGCCGATTGCTTACCAACATAAAAGTCCTGCAAAACCCCTTTAGGCTCCCTAGTGGTGGCTGCACTCTATATCTATGTAAGGGATTTGGAACTTGCATCAGATCAGATTTTCAGCCTTTTGAAACAAAAAAGTATTTAGGAAGTTGTAGAACTTTACTATATCATTATTTATTTAGCTAAATTCACATAATACGGAAAAAACCCTTTTAAGATTAAATTTATTGATAATGAAGCCATATTTACAATTCTGTAATTCTTCATATTTACAATTCTTAATATTGTACCTAATGCAAATGTTAAACTGTATTTAAATATATTCAACTGTGCTCCTGTAAAATTTTATAAAAATGTATTCACTCCTAAGTGCACGACTTCAGGATTAGATATCTGCAAGAACTCTTATATGGCATGTGGATAGAAAGATATCACAACATCTGTGCCACATTTAGTAGACACATGTGAGACTAAAGGGAAAATATAATGCAACCCTGCAATAAATAATGAGTTTAAATATAGCTCTAGAAGTTCATGGATATTCAGTATCCTGGAATTCATAAATGGCTCTAACACTGGCATCAATATTTCAACTTACTCAATTAAGAACTTTTACTTAGATGTAAAATATTATTTAACTCAACCAGGTAAACTCTCGATAAAGGATGCCTATATTTCTACTGTTAGATAGGCATCGAAAATGGAGTGGGATGACAACAGAAATCAGGGTACAAAAATATCACAATATTATATGTTCTATTTACAAAAAACCTTAATAGTTATTAAGTACACCTGCAATGGGACAGGAACGCCTACTGCCCTCACAATTCCCAGACCAGCTGACATATTCTATTGTATGGAGTTATTGTGAAAGCAGCATATGGCACTGTTATTTGGCCACTAAAAAGCATTATGTGGGCAGGGTATGGCAAAGTCTGTTGAACAATGTATGGTGGTACTATTTGATCACTGTGTGACACTAATTTTTGAACAGTATTTGGCACTGGTATTTGGGCAAATTAATAGAACCATTTCGATTTTGCAGATCCCCAAGCAACTAAATGTTATCACCGGAGAAGCTTCTCAAAAAATGCTCACAGCGCACTTTCCATGTGATGTTACAAAGCACTTGCTGAAATCAATGGGAATCCTTGGATTGCAAGAACACAAAGGGTCCTTTAGAGAAAGAATACCTGTGAGCTGCTCTTTGCTCTGACTAACAGAGTTGGGTCACAATCAGCGTACCCTCCTATTACCTCTATCTGCCTATAAAGAGGGGTTATCTAAACCAACTCAACATCAATGGGATTACAAGTTGACTTAAACTGGACTGCGATGATGTAGCTGGTACAACCCAAATCAATGGGTGTGTTGTCCTGTCATGCCATGTTATTAGGTACAAGTCATCTTGTAGCCCCAGTCTGTGTCATCACCCACAGAAAGCTTTCAGGGAATTCTGCTCTTTATGTCTTGCTAAAGGCCCGTAGACAGTGAAATGTTGCTGCATTATTATGCATTTGTGCTGTCTAGTCACAGATGATCTTGTGTCAGGTAGCTGTAGAGTTCACAAGTGTTGAGTTCAGTGAATTACTCATGCAGCTGCACATTCCATTTGTAAATTGAAAACGACACTGCCAGAACTCAGTTGTCTCGTAGGGTGCGTCTACACCTCAATTTGTGTGTCATAGATTAAAAGAAGTGCATTAAAAATGCGTATGCATCAATACCCAACGAATGATGACTATTTATGTTACTTGGGACTAGGGGCTAATTGGGACTGTACCCCAATTTCTGCCAGAAAAATTAAACACATATTTGTTTTTTTTGCTTTGCAGACAGAAATCCGCTCAGAAATTCGCTGTAGCGTGTGAACAGGGTTCTAGAAACTTCATTCCCATGAATGGGATGAAATAATGCTAACAAATTTTATGCTGATTTCAGCGAGAAGTCTGCGCCAAAATCCGTATGCAGTCCTAAGGCCTCATGCACACGACCGTATTTTTTCCCACCCGTAAATACTGGCGTAAATACGGATCCGGTGTCACACGTATTCGACCCGTTTTGCACCAGTATTTACGGACCCGTGCCCGTAAATATGGGTCCGGTGTCACCCGTATTCCACCCGTATTTACAGGCACGTTTTTGGCTGCAAAATAGCACTGCAGTAATCGGCAGCCCTTCTCTCTATCAGTGCAGGATAGAGAAAAGGGACAGCCCTTTCTGTAATAAAAGTTAAAGAAATTCATACTTACCCGGCCGTTGTCTTGGTGACGCGTCCCTCTCTTGACATCCAGCCCGACCTCCCTGGATGACGCGGCAGTCCATGTGACCGCTGCAGCCTGTGATTGACCTGTGATTGGCTGCAGCGGTCACATGGGCTGAAACATCATCCAGGGATGTCCGGCCGGATGTCGAGAGGACGCGTCACCAAGGCAACAGTCTGGAGACCGGACTGGAGGAAGCAGGAAGTTCTCGGTAAGTATGAACGTCTTTTATTTTTATTTTTTACAGGTTGCTCTATATTCTGATCGGAATTCACTGTCCAGGGGGCTGAAAGAGTTACTGCCGATCAGTTAACTCTATCAGCACCCTGGACAGTGACTATTTACTGACGTCGCCTAGCAACGCTGCCGTAATGACGGGTGCACACATGTAGTCACCCGTCATTACGGGAGCTCCATAGACTTCTATGGGCTGTCCGTGCCGTTATTACGGCCTGAAATAGGACATGTTCTATCTTTTTCAACGGCACGGGCACCTTCCCGTAAGAAAACGGGAAGGTACCCGTGGCCAATAGAAGTCTATGAGCCCGTTATTACGGGTCGTAATTACGACCCGTAATAACGGGAGTTTTTACGGTCGTGTGCATGAGGCCTTAATGTGTGAATGGGACCTAAGGGGGAAACAATAATCAGACAGGGTGAATTCCATCCTGGTTTCTCCCACTATTCTCCCTGATATTAGCATTGACAGAAGTGTTTTTTTCAAACATCCACGTTTGGCCAGGCAGCCATGTTTATGGAGGTGTAGAGGAAGATATTCGGAAAACAAGTATTTTATGTTAATGGAGAGTTTAACGTTCTTAATGTTTTTAGTTTTAGTAAGGTCAAATGACTTAGGCCTCATTCACATCTGCGTCGGAGGCTCCATTAGGGGCCTCTGTCGCAGATGCAGCCAAAATTACCAGAGACAATAGAACATCACGCTACGCTATTGTCTCCGGTAAAACCACGGAGACCCAGACGGAAAGCCCACGGAACCCATTAAAGTCAATGACGGAGTAGAACGGAATGCAACAACGCAGATGTGAACATAGCCTTAGTTCATAGGAATAATACTTTGTATATGTTTTCTGAACATGTTTTCTAACTAAAATAAATAAGCTTTGTTATTTAAATAAATTTTACTAATTCATTACTTATTATTATTATTTTTTTTATGTATGAATCAATACCAGTTAGGCTTTGTCACGATTCTGGAGTATGTGGACCCACTATAGCTCCGTCGTAGCTGAGTTGCAGCTGGCCTAATAACAGTCAATAGAAAGTCTTAGCACAAGAGCACCTGTATGATAGTCCAGATAGACACGAGATGTAGCAGACCCTTTGGCACAGATAATTCATGGCACAGATGATGCTTGGAGTGGCAGATGACGCTTGACGCGGCAGATGACACTAGACATGGCCGATGAAACTAACACGACTCCAACACTAGAATTCAGCTCAGGAACAAACACAGTTACAGGATACAGGGAGCAGGATATGGGTACACAGGGAACAGGATACAACTAAGGGTATGTGCACACAACCTTTTTCAGACGTAATGGAGGTGTGTTACGCCTCGAATTACGCCTGAAAAGACGGCTCCAATACGTCGGCAAACATCTGCCCATTGCGTGCAACGGGTTTTACGATGTTCTGTGCAGGCGAGCTGTAATTTTACGCGTCGCTGTCAAAATACGGCGCGTAAAAATCCGCCCACGTCAAAGAAGTGCAGGACACTTCTTGGGACGTAATTGGAGCCGTTTTTCATTGACTCCATTGAAAAAAAGCTCCAATTACATCCGTAATGGACGCCGCGAAAAACGCGTGCACTTGTAATAACGTCTGAAATTCAGGAGCTATTTTCGCCTGAAAACAGCTCTGTAATTTCAGACGTATTTTGCGTTGCTGTGTGCACATACCCTCAGGGACCGTTTGCTTAAACTAACATGGGAAGACAGCAACAATGCTCAGGCATAGGAGGGAGGCCAGGGTGAACAGGGATAGGATAGGGAATGTAATAGTGGTGTGCGCTGGCCCTTTAAGAGGAGACCAGGGCGCGCACGCCCTACGGGAGCAAGAAGTGGACGGAAGCAGTACATGCCGGCGTCCCCAGGGAGGATGCCGGCATAGAGGTAAATGATGCTGACGGCCGCCAGGGGAGGCCGGATAGCGGCGAACAGCTGCCACCAGCGCTACAGGCATCTTAGCACATGTTATAGCCTCTATAAATTCCCTGGTCCAGTGACTATTTTTGGATGAGATTTCACTTGACCACAAACAAACATTTTAAAAGCATATGGCCCCATGCACACGACCATAAAATCGCCCGTAATTACGGGCCCATTAATTTCGATGGCCGACGGACACTTTCCCGCATGTCCTATTTTTTAATTTTACGGACCGTGCTCCTATACTTTATAATGGGAGCACGGCCCGTAAAAACGAAGTTACGGGCACGGTCGTGTGCATGGAGCCTTAGGCATCATACGCAAGCAGATCAGTGTGTAGAGTCCCTGACTTAGTACTGTGAATAATAAATTTGTTTTAGTGTGCTCTACCAGCAAGTTTACTTAACAGACAGAGCAAGGTCCATTCTTTGTACCCAGGACTGACTGCAGAGGGGTCTTTCAATCTTCATTTGGGTCACCTGGAAATCCGGTGACCTAATCAAAGAAGGAGTCCTCTTTGATCATGCTGCAGTCACAGACCGAAGTGATCAAAGGATTAAACGTCCAGGGCAGATGTTCCTTAGATCTCGGCCATAGAGCAGGAGGCTGCTCTAGGAACAGGTACTCTACCTAACGTCTTGTTCTTAGAGCAAAAACGCACAGTGAAGCGCTCCCTCCCCTCTACTGCAGCAACGCCAAAAGATGTTGCTGCAGACTGAAGACCTGCAGCGCCCACTGTAAAAAGACTGTGGGAGGTCATTAAGGAGTTGCAGAAAATTCAATGGATATGTAAAGGATCTGCCAGGCACAGCTTCGGGGTTAACTCCCAGAACTAATCAGTCAGCACCTGAGAATACATCCCTGAGACTAACTCCTGCTTCCACCATTCAGGCTGGCAGGCTTAGGAGTGGGAGAGCCTATCGTAACCTGGCCAGACTCAGCTAGCTCCCGCCCTCGGTCTATGTAAGCCTGCACTTCCTGTCCCTCGGTGCTTGTGATTCTTTCCTTGTGGTTTCCTGGCCCAGCTACAGCTCCTGCTATTTTTGATCCTGCTCCATACAGACCCTGGCTTACCGACTACTCTTCTGCTTTTCATTTTGTACCTCGCACACTCCTGGCTTGACTCGGCTCGTTCACCACTCTGGTTGCTCACGGTGTTGCCGTGGGCAACGGCCCCTTTTCCTTGCTTGTGTTCCTTTGTATGTTTGTCGTGTTTGTCGTGCACTTACTGAGCGCAGGGACCGCCGCCCAGTTGTACCCCGTCGCCTAGGGCGGGTCGTTGCAAGTAGGCAGGGACAGAGTGGCGGGTAGATTAGGGCTCACTTGTCCGTCTCCATACCCCCTGCCATTACATAATCACAAGCCCATAGCTAGTCTCCATTGGAGAGGATACGGGCCCGAGGAGAGGACTTGGGTACCCGCCCGGGATGTTCACGCTGGGGTATTGGTCAGGAGGTTCCACCTGCGTTTCCCCAGTAAGCCAGGTCCACTTAGAAAGGGTCCGGTGGCCCCTCATAAAAGGGGGGGTACTGTAAAGGATCTGCCAGGCACAGCTTCGGGGGTTAACTCCCAGAACTAATCAGTCAGCACCTGAGAATACATCCCTGAGACTGACTCCTGCTTCCACCATTCAGGCTGGCAGGCTTAGGAGTGGGAGAGCCTATCGTAACCTGGCCAGACTCAGCTAGCTCCCGCCCTCGGTCTATGTAAGCCTGCACTTCCTGTCCCTCGGTGCTTGTGATTCTTTCCTTGTGGTTTCCTGGCCCAGCTACAGCTCCTGCTATTTTTGATCCTGCTCCATACAGACCCTGGCTTACCGACTACTCTTCTGCTTTTCGTTTTGTACCTCGCACACTCCTGGCTTGACTCGGCTCGTTCACCACTCTGGTTGCTCACGGTGTTGCCGTGGGCAACGTCCCCTTTTCCTTGCTTGTGTTCCTTTGTATGTTTGTCGTGCACTTACTGAGCGCAGGGACCGCCGCCCAGTTGTACCCCGTCGCCTAGGGCGGGTCGTTGCAAGTAGGCAGGGACAGAGTGGCGGGTAGATTAGGGCTCACTTGTCCGTCTCCCTACCCCCTGCCATTACAGGATATCTGATAGATGTGGGTCCGAGTATCTCCAAAAATTGTGTCACCCGACCCCCTTCCCGCCGGACACCGCATACAGGTCAAAAATTAATCACGGTTCTCCCCATTCTGTTCTGTTCTTGAGTTACAGATACAGCCAAGCAAGCGGATATGCCATAAGTGTTTTAGTTGTAAATAACCCTTTAAAAGTGTAATCTGATTGAATCATGGTATAATTTTTTTTGTTGGATTCCATATGAAAAAGCCTCTATATTTTGTTTGAAATAGGAGTCATTTGGTCTTAGGGTATGTGCACACGAGACCTGTCTTTTACGTCTGAAAAGGCAGACTGTTTTCAGGAGAAAATAGCTGCCTCGTTTCAGACGTAAAAGCTCCTCCTTGCATTATGCGAGGCGTCTTTGACGGCCGATCATTTGAGCTGTTCTTCATTGAATGCAATGAAGAACGGCTCAAATTACGTTGCAAAGAAGTGCCCTGCACTTCTTTGCCAAGGCAGTCAATTTACGCGTCGTCGTTTGACAGATGTCAAACGACGACGCGTAAATGACAGGTCGTCGGCACAGTACGTCGGCAAACCCATTTGAATGGGCAGATGTTTGCCGACGTATTGCAGCCGTATTTTCAGATGTAAAACGAGGCATAATACGCCTCGTTTACGTCTGAAAATAGGTTGTGTCAACCCAGCCTTAAACTTCTATAGGTGCGATAAAATGGCTCCGTTAAACTTAGATGACTTACAAGTATTAGTGATGCTGAGAAATGCGATGGTGAGTAATAAACAATTAAGCTCATAAATATGATGCAGTTGTTTTTATTTTACCAAAAGTTATTTTAATAGATATTTAATGGACATTTGGACAACAGCTTGAGGAATGAGATAATTTATGGTTAGAAATATTACATTTCTGAATGTTTTATGTGGTAAAAGAGCTCACTCTGTAAACCTGTCAATGTATGAGCCAAAAGTATGTTCAGACAATGGAACAATATGGAATTTAAGAAGCTGTAAGAGAAAAGCCGATTTTGTCAACAAAAACAGATGGCAATTAACCCCTTAACGACCGCACGCTGTCTTTTGATGACTTTTTGCGTCGCTGCAGAAAAGGCACCTAGGAGCGCTCATTCTATAAGCAAGAGCTGTAACTAACAGCTCCTGAACATAGAGAAGCCTTCTGAGTACAACTGTGATCGGAAAAAATTCCGACCCCAGCTGTTTAACCCTTTGATCACCACGTTTCATGACGCGGCATGATCAAAGGGGAATCCCCACTTTGATAGCATCATCGGAATCCTGGTGGTGCGATCGGAGACTGGGGGAACCCTCTGTAGTCAGCACTGGGCTCCTAGAAAGGACCCCAGGGCTGTCTGCTCAGTTTGCCTGCTGTTAGGGCACACTATGTGCTGGCGTAACAGCAGCCTGTGTCATAGTTACACAGTGTAATGTATTAGCATACAGGAGTATGCTAATATTTTTTTTTTTACCTATTGGTATCACACCAAATCTCACTGTTTGTTTACACCCCACCCATTCCCTAGACTACTAAATCGGATAGGCCATTAACAGAGCGTCTAGGGTATAGGTTGGAGGTCGGGGTCGTCCCTTGAGTAGGGGCGTTGCACTTTTTAAGCAGGGTGACCTGGTAGGGATTAACAGGGTCAGTTTGTTTTTACCCTACACCATTTTTTGACCCACCCTCTTTTTTAAAGGACAAACCTCCTTTTTTATCAATATGAAGTAAAAGTTAAGTTTTATTGTGTAGTTTGTTTTTTTGATCAGTCGTTTTTTTTTTGTGACTACATTTTTCTTATATAATCGCTAGCTATTATCTGGCCCAGTAAAGCCATTACCTTTGTTGAATAAAGTTGTAAATAAAGTTATATAGTCATTATACATTACATAAAAACAAACACCTACACATATTAGTTACCTACACAACCGTAATAACCTGAAGAATTAATTTAACAGGTTATTTAGCGTGAAACATGAACGGGATCAAATCTAAAAAAAAATGTGGTGATTGATTGCGATCGCCGCATTTAGGGTGTTTTGTAGCACATCGGCAGCCCCCATGCAATTGTGGGGGTTGCTGATGCTTGTGATGGCATCCGGAGGCCAGACAATGGCCTCCGGGTCCTCCATGTATGGAAGCCTATGAGGACCAGCCTCTTGCTGGTCCTCGTAGACTTAGGGTATGTTCACACTACAGCGTCCGTAACGGCCGAAATTCAGGAGAAAACAGCCCCGTCATTTCAGCCGTAACGGCATGTGCAGGCGCTTGAACGCTTCGTCCATTACGGACGTAATTGACGCTGCTTTTCATTGGAGTCAATGAATAACGGCTCCAATTACGTCCCAAGAAGTGACATGACACTTCTTTGACACGGGCGTCTTTTTGACAACGGGGCGTAAAAAAAATGACCGCCTGAACAGAACATCGTAAGACCCATTCAAATGAATGGGCAGATGTTTGCCGACGCTATTGAGGTGCATTTTAGGACGTAATTCGGGGGTTAAAACGCCCGAATTACGTCCGTAAATAGTGTGTGTGAACATACCCTTACTGTCAGAGTGACTGTGACGTCACACTGACAGTTGGAATACATTCCACTACCTAGGTAGTGTAATGTATTCTAGCAGCGATCAGATCTGCAGGTAAAAAAAGAAAGTGGAAAAAGTAAAAAAAAAAGTTAATAACAATGTTTTCTAAAAGTGTAAAAATAAAAGTATTTTTTTCCTATAAGAAGTCTTTTAATATATTATTTTTATTTTTTTATTTTTTTTATTTTCTGCTTTAATTACTAGGATAGCACCGTGTGGCATTCGGTCCACAAAATTTCTTGAGTTATTGAATATCAAATCTTTTATTTTTTTCTTTTATTATAGGAAAAGAACTGAAAACGTTAAAAAAAAAGTACACATATTTGGTATCACCGCGTTCGTAACGACCCAAATTATAAAACTATATTGTTATTTTTCCCGCACGGTGAACACCGCAAACAAAATAAATGAAAAACTATGGCAGCATTGCTATTTTTTGGTCACCACCCCTCCCAAGATATAGAATAAAAAGTGATCAAAAAGTCACATGTACCCCAAAATAGTACCAATAAAAACTACAACCCATCCCGCAAAAAACAAGACCTCCCACAGCTTTTTTGACAAAAAAATAAAAAGTTATGGCTCTCAGAATATGGTGACACAGAAAATAAATTATTTTATAGAAAAGTAATTTTATTGTGCAAACACTGCAAAACATAAAAAAACTATATACATATGGTATCGCCGTAATCGTACTAACCCACAGAATAAAGTAAAACGTAATTTATTGCGCACGGTGAACGCCGTAAGAAATAAAGAATTTAAACCGCCAAAATCGCTGTTTTTTGGTCACCTTAGTTGTAAAAAAACTTTCATAAAAAGTGATCAAGAAGTTGTATGTACCATAAAATGGTACCAATAGAAGCTACAGCTCGTTCCGCCAAAAATAATTTTTTTTAACAAATAGTCTTTTCTTTGTAAAAGTAGTAAAATATAAAAAACCTATATAAATTTGGTATCACAGTAATCGTATTGAGACGCAGAATAAAACTCAGATGTAAAAACAAAACCCCAAAAAGAATAGAGGAATCACAGTTTTTTCCAATTTCAGCCCGCAAATAATTTTTTTCATTTTCCCAGTACATTATATGGTACTTTAAATGGTGTCAATAGAAAGTACAACTCCTCCCGCAAAAAATAAGCCCTGACACCGCTCTATTGATGGAAAAATAAAAAAATTATGGCTCTTGGAAGGCGGAGAGTGAAAAACGAAAATGAAAAAGCAAAAAAGGATCAGTCCTGAAAGGGTTAACCCCTTCAAGACACAGCCTGTTTTGGCCTTCAGGACACAGACAATTTTTTCAAATCTGACATGTTTCACTTTATGTGGTAATAACTCCGGAATGCTTTTACCTATGCAAGCGATTCTGAGATTGTTTTCTCGTGACACATTGGACTTTATGTTACTGGCAAAATTTGCTCGATACATTAAGTATTTAATTGTGAAAAACACCAAAATTTAGTGAAAAATTGCAAACATTTGCATTTTTCTAAATTTATATGTATCAGCTTGTAAGACAGATAGTAATACCACACAAAATTGTTGCTAATTAACATCACCCACATGTCTACTTTAGATTGCCATCGTTTTTTGAACATCCTTTTATTTTTCTATGACATCACAAGGCTTAGAACTTTAGCAGCAATTTCTCACATTTTCAAGAAAATTTCAAATGGCTATTTTTACAGGGACCAGTTCAGTTGTGAAGTGGATTTTAGGGCCTTATATATTAGAAACCCTCGATAAGTCACCCCATTTTAAAAACTTCACCCCTCAAAGTATTCAAAATAGCATTTAGAAAGTTTCTTAACCCTTTAGATGTTTCACAGGAATTAAGGCAAAGTAGATGTGAAATGTTCAAATTTCTTTTTTTTTTTTGCAGAAATTCATTTTTCATCTATTTTTTTTGTAACACAGAAGGTTTTACCAGAGAAATGCAACTCAATATCTATTGCCCAGATTCTGCAGTTTTTAGAAATACCCCACATGTGGCCCTAGTGCACTTATTGACTGAAGCACAGGCCTCCGAAGCAAAGGAACACCTAGAGGATTTTGGGGCCTCCTTTTTATTAGAAAATATTTTAGGCACCATGTCTGGTTTGAAAGGCTCTTGCGGCACCAAAACAGTGGAAATACCCCAAAAGTGACACCATTTTGGAAACTATATCCCTTGAGGAAATTATCTAGGGGTATAGTGAGCATTTTGACCCCGCAGGTTTTTAGCAGAAATTATTGGAAGTAGGCCGTGAAAATGAAAATCTACATTCTTTCAAAGAAAATGTAGGTTTAGCTAATTTTTCTAATTTCCACAAGGACTAAAAGGAGAAAATGCACCACTACTTTTGTAAAGCAATTTCTCCCGAGTAAAACAATACCCCGCGTGTGGTCATAAACGGCTGTTTGGACACACGGCGGAGCTTAGAAGGGAAAGAGCGCCATTTGGCTTTTGGAGCTCAAATTTAGCAGGAATGGTTTGCGGAGACCACGTCGCATTTGCAAAGCCACTAAGGGACCAAAACAGTGAAAACACCAAAAAAGTGACTCCATTTAGGAAACTACACCCCTTGAAGAATCCATCTAGGGGTGTAGTGAGCATTTTGAACCCACAGGGGTTTCATAGATTTTATTAGAATTGGGCAGTGAAGATAAAAAAAAATCCTTTTTTTCCAATAAGACGTAGCTTTAGCTCAACATTTTTCATTTTCTCAACAAATAAAGGAATAAAAGAACCCCAACATTTGTAAAGCAACTTCTCCCGAGTACGGCAATACCCCATTTGTGGTCATAAACTGCTGTTTGGGCACACGGCAAGGATCAGAAGAGAAGGAGTGTCGTTTGGCTTTTGGAGCACAGATTTTGCTGGATTGGTTTCTTGACACCATGTCACATTTGCAAAGCTCCTAAGGTACCAGTACAGTGGAAACTCCCCAAAAGTGACTCGATTCACGAAACTACACCCCTTGAGGAATTCATCTAGGGGTGTAGTGAGCATTTTGACCCCACAGGTGTTTCATAGATTCTATTAGAATTGGGCAGTGAAAATAAAAAAAATCCTTTTTCTTCAATAAGACGTAGTTTTAGCTGAAAATGTTTCATATTCTCAACAATTAAATGAAAAAAAAGCACCCCAACACTTGTAAAGCAACTTCTCCTGTGTACGACAATACCACATATGTGGTCATAAACTGCTGTTTGGGCACAGAGTAGGGCTCAGAAGGGAAGGAGTGCCATTTGGCTTTTGGAGTACAGATTTTGCTGGATTAGTTTCTGGTCGCTATGTCGCATTTGCAAAGTCCCTGTGGGACCAAAACAGTGGATCCCCCCCAGAAGTGACCCCATTTTGGAAACTACACCCCTCAAGGTATTCACCTAGGGGTGTAGTGAGCATATTAAACCCACAGGTGATTCGCAGAAATTGATGTGCACTCGATGTTGCAGAGTGAAAATGGTTTTTCAATAGATATGCCAATATGTGGCGCCCAGCTTGTGCCACTGGAGACACACACCCCAAAAATTGTTAAAAGGGTTCTCCCGGGTATGGCGATGCCATATATGTGGAAGTAAACTGCTGTTTGGGCACACTGTATCGTTCAGAAGGGAGGTAGCGCCATTTGGCTTTTGGAGCGTGGATTTTGCTTGTAGTAGTTTTGTTTGGAGTCTTACTGGTGTTTCCGTTTATAATGTGGGGGTACATGTAAGGCGGGCGGAGTATATAAGCGGCATAGTCAGGTGGTATAATAATGGGGTAAAAAAAAACAATAAAATAATCCATAGATGTGTGTTACGCTGACACAATCCTTTCTGCACAGGCCGGTGTCGCACTAATAAATGGTCTTTACTTATTCCCCTTTTGGTCCACACTCGGCACCTTTGAAGTTTGGGGAATTTTGCTGGGAAGTGTTGTCCTGGTATAATACGGGCGCCCTCACTTCCAGCAGATATGTTTGGCTCTCCCCTTCCTGGTTCCCTAATTTTAGGGGCCTTGATAATTCGCCACTTGAAACAGAAGAAACTTTCCCCTCGGGCCGGCACAACTGCATATTTTTATTTCCTGGCTTATTGGTGCCTTGACTAATTTTATTTTTTCATAGACGTAGTGGTATGAGGGCTGTTTTTTTTTGTGTGACGAGCTGTAGTTTTTATTGGTACCATTTTGGGGTACATGCGACTTTTTGATCACTTATCCTTTTTTTTTTGGGAGGCAAGGTGACCAAAAAACAGCAATTCTGGCATATTTTTTTAGTTCTTTTTATACAGCGTTCACCATGCGTTATAAATTACATGATACCTTTACTCTGCGGGTCAGTCCAATTCCGGTGATACCTAATTTATAGCACGTTTTATGTTTTACAACTTTTTGCACAATAAAATAAAGAGAATGGATTTTTTCTGTCGCCAAGTTGTGAGAGCCATAACGGTTTTACATTTTTCGTCGACGGATCTGTATGAGGGCTTGTTTTTAGCGAGACGAGTTATAGTTTTTATAGGTACCATTTTTAGGTACATGCGACTTTTTGATCACTTTTTATTTCAATTTTTGGAAGACAAAGTGACCAAAAAATAGCAATTATGTCAGTATTTTTTAGTTATTTTTTTTACGGCGTTCATTGCGCGGGATAAATAACATAATATTTTTATAGTTCAGGTCGTTACGGTCGCAGCGATACAAAATATGTATGGCTTTATTATTTTTTTCAATAATAAATGACTTGATAAGGGAAAAAGGGCGATTGTGTTTTGTGTTATTATTTGAAACTTTTATTGTATTTTTTACAACTTTTATTTTTACTTTTTTTACACTTTTTTTTTACACTTTTCTTTAGTCCCACTAGGGGACTTGAAGGTCCAACTGTTTGTTTGATGTTCTAATACATTGCACTACCTATGTAGTGCAATGTATTAGAACTGTCAGTAGTTCACTGACAGCAAGCCGATCAGGCTCCGCCTCAGGGCGTGGCCTAATCGGCTAACGTAATGGCAGATAAGAAGCCATTGTTAGGCATCCTGTTGCCATAGTAGCAGTCGCCAGCCTTGCCATCGCATTGCAAGGCTGCCGATTGCATACAAACCACTTTGATGCAGCGATTGCATTGAATCGCTGCATTGAAGGGGTTAATGCCAGGAATCTGAGCTAGCTCCGGTTCCTGGCGATAGATCGGGGTGTCCGCTGTAACATACAGCGGACACCCACTGCTGATGACGCCGGCTCAGCTTCTGAGCCGGAAGCTGAGCCGGCGCCATCTTGCCGATGGTACCGGAAGCCTCCTGGGCCCCGCCGACGACGGGACATAGGAGGATTCCGTTACAGGCTGATCGGGAGGTAAGTATTAGCCCTCCGATCACCTTTGCAGCCACCGGCAACCCAGCGATCACGTTGCTGGGGTGCCGATGGCTATAAACTCCTCACATGCTGCGATCTCTATTGAACGCAGCATGTGAGGGGTTAATCGGTCGGATCGGAGGCTAGCTCCGGTCCTGGCCGATACCTCAGGGTGCCAGCTGTAACATACAGCTGTCACCCGGCGGTGATGTCGCTGGCTCAACTCCTGAGCCAGCTTCATCTCCATCACGTACAGTTACGTGGAGATGCGCGAAAAGGCCATCTCCCATGACGTAACTGTACGTGAAATTGTGGGAAGGGGTTAATTAATTTCTAA
The DNA here is from genome assembly GCF_050947455.1 of Rhinoderma darwinii. Lineage (NCBI taxonomy): Eukaryota > Metazoa > Chordata > Amphibia > Anura > Rhinodermatidae > Rhinoderma > Rhinoderma darwinii. The sequence goes on along the minus strand of NC_134687.1, from coordinate 373,009,318 downwards.
TAAAAAAACATTTATGACCACATTTGGGGTATTGCCGTACTCAGGAGAAATTGCTTTACAAATGTTGGGCAGCTTTTTCTCTTTTATCCCTTGTGAAAATTTCAACATTTTATTGGACAAAAATGTTTATATTAATTTTCACAGCCTAATTCCACTAAATTCTACAAAAAAAACTGTGGGGTCAAAATGCTAACTATACCCCTAGAAAAATTCCTTGAGGGGTGTAGTTTCCAAAATGGGGTCACTCTTGGGGGGTATCCACTGTTTTGGTCCCTCCAGGGCATTGCAAACGCGACATGGCACTGAAAACCAATCCAGCAAAATCTGCGCTCCAAAATCCAAAAGGCGCTCCTTCCTTTCTGTGCACTGCTGTGGGTCCAAACAGCAGTTTAGTACCACATATGGGGTATTTCCGTTATCGGGAGAAATTGCTTTACAAATGTTTTCCTTGCAAAAATGAAAAAGTGCAATATTTTCGCAGAAAAAAAGGTGATTTTCATCTTCACAGACTAATTCTACTAAATTCTGCAAAAGAACTGTGGGGGTCAAAATGCTAACTATACCCCAAGAAAAACGCCTTGAGGGCTGCAGTTTCCAAAATGGGGTCATTTATGGGGGGATTCGACTGTTTAGGTACCACAAGACCACTTCAAACCTGACATGGTGCCTAAAATATACTCCTAAAAAAAAGGAGGCCCCAAAATCCACTAGGTTCTCCTTTGCTTCTGAGGCTGGTGCTTCAGTCCAGTAGCACAATAGGGCCACATGTTGGATATTTCTAAAAACTGCGTTTCTCTGGTAAAAAATGTATTATAAATGAATTTCAGCAAAAAAAAATTAAATTGTAAATTTTACCTCTACTTTGCCTTAATTCCTGTGAAACGCCTAAAGGGTTAAAATACTTTCTGAATGCTGTTTTGGAAACTTTGAGGGGTGCAGTTTTCAAAATGGGGTGATTTATGGGGACTTTCTTATATATAAGGCCATCAAAGCCACTTTAGAACTGAACTGGTCCCTAAAAAAATAGCCTTTTGAAACTTTCTTGAAAATATGAGAAATTGCTGCTAAAGTTCTAAGCCCTGTAAAGTCCTCGAAAAATAAACGTGAAAAAAATTATGCAAACATAAAGTAGACATATGGGAAATGTTAACTAATAAGTATTTTGTGTGGTATTACTATCTGTTTTACAAGTAGATACCTTTAAATTTAGAAAAATGTTAATTTTTGCAAATTTTCGTTACAATATGAAGTTTTACGCAAATAAATAATGAATTTATCGACCAAATTTTTTCACTAACAAAAAGTACAATATGTCAAGAGAAAATAATCCCAGAATCGCTTGGATAGGTTAAAGCATTCCAAAGTTATTACAACATAAAGCGACACATGTCAGATTTGAAAAAATCATCTGTTTCCACAAGGCCAAAACAGGCTGTGTCCTAAAGGGGTTAAGCTAGCCAAAAATATATTGTTTTGGATTGCAAGGCTACAAATGACTAGGAGATCAGGTTAGATGAGAACGACAATTTCATTTATTATAATGACAAAATGACGATAGATCTCTGCCTAGCTCAGCCAGGCTGAACAAGTGAATATTGATGAAGTAACGTCAATAGTGGCATATGCGTATTAGTGACAATCTATTGTTTATTCAACCGCGACCAAAAAAATCCATCAGGTCAGATCGTGCTTTTGACATCTGCCTTTGGTCAGCATCTGAGACTATCTTTCTTGCCACTAAATGGGATAGACAGATGTTCTGTCTTTAGTGCCAACTAAAATCACTAGTGAATGGCCAACTTTAGAGTCATTGGGGAACTAGGTGACATAGCTTGAGGTACATTACATATTAAAAACAATTAAGGAGGAGAACTGTATTTTTGCTGCTAAACTGCACTTGATTCAGACCTTCATTCCCTACAGTATGGTAGAATATAAATAAAAGGAGTATAGTAATGGTAAGATAACGAAATAATGTTTGTCATCTCGACTTTGGAGGCCTAAACACTTTTTCACAAACTATATGTGATCCAATGAGCCAAAAATACTATGTATATATGTAGCCAAGTTTATCTTGACTCTGATAACTTGCTGCAGCGTATTATCACACAAAAGCCATTGAAAAGTCATTAAAAAAAAGTCAAGTTAGTTTCTTGACACTGTATTTAAAGGGGTTTTACTATCAGGGTATGTTCACACGGCCAAATTTCAGACGTATACGAGGCGTATTATGCCTCGTTTTACGTCTGAAAATACGTCTCAAATACGTCGGCAAACATCTGCCCATTCATTTGAATGGGTTTGCCGACGTACTGTGCAGACGACCTGTTATTTACGCGTCGTCGTTTGACAGCTGTCAAACGACGACGCGTAAAAATACAGCCTCGTCAAAAGAAGTGCAGGACACTTCTTTGGACGTTTTTGGAGCTGTTTTCTCATAGACTCCAATGAAAACAGCTCCAAAAACGGACGTAAAAAACGCTGCGAAAACGGCGCGAAAAACGCCGCGAAAAATGCGAGTTGGTAAAAAAACGACTGAAAAGCAGGGTCTGTTTTCCCTTGAAAACAGCTCTGGATTTTCAGACGTTTTTGTTGACTACGTGTGAACATACCCTTAGGGACATTTTTGATATATCATAAATGTCAGATAGAGCCAAACAGAGTTCCCCAGGAGTCACCCAAAAGGAAGGAGGCAGCACAAATACAATTCAAAGGTGTTTAATCACCCAGTGTATACGCAGCAACGTTTCACCTTCTCAATGAAGGGATTTTCATTGAGAAGGTGAAACGTTGCCTTCTATAGACTGGGTGAATAAACACCTTTCAATTTATGCTGTTGTGCTGCCTCCTTCCTTTTGGGTGACTCCTGGGGAACTGTTTGGCTCTTTCTGATGGGATCCATGGTCCAGATCTCCTGAGGTTTAGCAACCGTTACCTCTTGCTGTGCAGCTCCTTTTGCTCTCTATTTTGGACTTTATAAATGTCAGATAGATGCGGTTCTTACTTCTGGGAACCGCACCTATCTCTAGAACGGGGCCCCCTAAACCCATAGCTGCCAACAGTCCCGAATTTACAGACAGCAAATTACTGTCCCGGGACGTGTCCCGGCAACTGCCACGTTCAATTGTATCTGCGTCTCCAGGACTCAGATACAATTGAATACTATGGCAGAGCAGGAAACTACCTGCTTCCTGCTCTGCCATTCTCTCCTCCTGGAGTGGAAAGAGCATATGCAACGCTCTGGCCAGGGATTTCGGCCCTCCAGGAGAAGCCCCTGACTTCACTGTCCATATATGGACAGTGACGTCATCAGGGGTTTCCTCTATGAGCAGAATCCCGGCCAGAGCGTTGGCAACTGTGTTCCCGCTGAAGCGTGTGATTTCTGACCATGTTAGATGAAAACAGCGTAGCTTGCTGAGCTACGCTGTTTCCGTAAGTCCCATAATAGTGAATTGTAGTTATGGAAACAGTGTAGCTCGTAGCGGGAGGACGGGGTTAAGGGGGCCCTGTCCTAGAGATAGGTGGAACCCGCATCTATCTGACATTTATGAGATATGCTGTGGATATTTCATAAATGTCGCTGATGGGAAAATCCCTTTAATGTGTTAAAAGTCAAAATAAAGATGGCTACATCTATATGTGTATTATTATTACTACTACCTGTAAACAATATTTATTTGCAGTTGTACACAGTACTGTAATTCTTTGGTTGCGTCTGAGCGAAGCTATATAATGTTATTTAACCTTTCTCACCCACACCATTGTGTGCCTGGAGTTCAGGGGAAGGCAGCTACATAACGTGCAGCTGCCTCCCTTAGGTTAATGATGGCAGAGAACTGAGTGCTCTGCCTAAATATATAAATAGATTTTAGATTTAGATTTTAGATTTTTCTCTGTTCTCTGCTGTGGCATCTTTCCCATCTCCAAAGCTAACGCCAACTCATTGTTCCTGCTCTATCTCAATTTGATGTACAATCTTTGAAGAAGTCAGGGGTTACATTTGAAGCCCTATAATATGTTGTGTTGACACTCCATGACCTAGACCATAAAAAGGGGCAGGATTTGCTACTTTTCATTATCCCCTTCCCGACGTATGAAGTATAGAGCAGGTTTACAGGCTGAGCCCGCTCCATACATACTGGGTGTCGGCTGTATGTTACAGCCGACACTTGACAGTAACGAGCAGGATCACGCTCGAGCACGATACCGCTCATTTAACCCTTCAAATGCTGCGATCAATAGCAACCGTGGCATTTAAAGCGTTAAAAAGGGCAAACCCCTCTAACAGCCCATCGCTCCCGCCCGGTGCCGATGGTTGTTATGGCAGCCTCGGGGCCTAATGAAGTCCCCCAGGTCTGTCATCTTTATGCTCCTGTCAGAAAGAGAATATACTGCAATACATTAGTATTGTAGTATATAGTGCAAGCGATCCCTGGTTCAAGTCTCCTAGGGGAACTAATAAAAAAAGTAAAAGTTAATTAAATAAAGGGGTTTTTTTTGTACAAAAAAATATATTAAAAGTTAAAAAAAACAACTTTTCCCATTTTCCCTCCAAAGCATTGTAAAAAAAAGAAATAAACAGAATTGGTATCGCCGCATCCGTAAAAGTCTGAACTATTACAATATAGCATTATTTAACACGCACTGTGAATGCCGTAAAAAAAAAAGATGAGCGCCAGAATGGCTGTTTTTTGGTCGCATCATTTCCCACAAAAAATGGAATAAAAAATTATCAAAAACATGCATGTACCAAAATGGTATCATTAAAAACTACCAGCTCGTCCAGCAAAAAATATCAACCGAAAAATAAAAAAGTTATGGCTCTCAGAATATGACAACACAAAATACATTTTATTTTTTAGTTCGTTTTTTCCTTTTAAATGTAGTAAAATATATTTAAAAAAAAAACTATATAAATTAATACACCATCATCATATTGACCCACAGAATAAAGTTTAATGTAATTTTAATTGCACGGTGGATTCCGTAAAAATAAAGTACAAAAAACAATGGAGGAATCGCTGTTTTTTTCATTTTTTACCCCACAAAGAATTTGTTTCCTGTTTCATAGTACATTTTATGGTACAATAAATGGTGCCATAAAAAACTAAAACTTGTCCCGCAAAAATCAAGCCCTTATAGGACTATATCGATGGAAAAATAAAAAAGTTATTGCTTTTGGAAGGTGGGGAGCAAAAAATGAAAATCTGAAAAATCTAGTTTAAAGAGGCTCTGTCACCACATTATAAGCGCCCTATCTCCTACATACTGTGATCGGCGCTGTAATGTAGATAACAACATTTTTGAGGAAGTTATGAGCAATTTTAGATTTATGGTAATTACTTTCTTAATGCCCAACTGGGCGTTTTTTAACTTTTGACCAAGTGGGAGTTGTAAAGAGGAGTGTATGACGCTGACCAATCAGCGTCATACACTTCTCTCCATTCATGTCCATTTGTACTCAGCACAGTGTGATCTAGCGAGATGATGCTGTGCTGTCACATACACCCACATTAACTTTACTGAAGTGTCTTGACAGTGAATAGACATTACCTCCAGCCAGGACGCGATGTCTATTCACAATCCCGACACTTCGGTAAAGATTGTGCGAGATCACGCTGTGCAGCGATTAAGTCCCACACAAACTTTACCGAAGTGTCGGGTAAGATTACTGTCTGCTGGGGCCTTGTATCTAAGCCTACCTTTTGGTAGTCTTAGATACATGGTTTAACAGACAGTATCACACATATGCCCTGTATCTAAGCCGACCACATGTGTTACTAATGGATCTTTTTTTGTGTTTGTGTTTTTTACAGGTTCGGTCGTTGGACTACGTCGGATTCAAGGACTACTTCGATGACGGATTTTTTTCTTTTCAATAAAATGGTTTATAAGGGTTGTGTGGGGGGGCTTTTATTTCAATAAAATATTTTATCTATGTCTTTGTATTTTATTTTACATTTTATTACTACCGCTTTAGTAATGGCCGCTGGCTGATTGACAGCGTCCATTACTAAGGCAGGGCTTAGTGTTAGCCGATGCAGAGGCTTACACTAAACACCATTATTACCCTGGTACCCACCGCCACCAGGGGTACTGGGAAGAGCCGGATACGATCCAATACCTTAGCATCTGTAGCGATGGTGGGACACTGTGGCAGCCGCAGGCTGGTATTATATGGCTGGGAAAGGCCAAAAACACTGGCCTTTCCCACCCTGGTAATGCTAGGCTGCTGCTGCTGCTATGTTGTATCTGGCTAGTTATGAAATTTGGTGGGGACCCCACATCATTTTTTTTATTATTTCTTTTTTAAATAAATAGCTATATATATATATATATATATACCCTATATATAGGTAACTGCATCTCTCACCTCCCTCCACGGCCATCATCCACTATGTGTGGCTGCAGCCACTAGAGGGCTCACGTGCTGACTCTTCCCTTCTTAAAGGGCCGGCGTGTGTCAAAATCCTAAGAATTCCTATTTAAGGACCCGCCTCCCTCAGATCTTTGCTTGTTCTACCAAGTTATCCCTGTGAGCTTCCCTGTACCCAGTTTTCCCTGTTACCTTGCCTTCTGCCTTTGTCTGGATTTCCCGTTGTGACCTCTGCCTGAGCTTGTACTATCCTTGCCTGCCGCCTGCCTTGACCTATTGCTATACATACCCGTAACGACGTCTGCTGCCTGTCCTGACTTCTGGCCTATTCATCTGACTGCCTCTAAACCTGCTGTGCCAAGCGTTGCCCTGGGTTACAAGCACCATCTCCCAGACGACACAGAAGATCCACAAACCGGTGAGAACCGTGATAGAGTCTCTTTGGAAGAGAAGTGCTCCAGCGCCAATGGACGAAGCGTCAACCTCCAACCAGATCTGCTGGGAAACCCCTGGATGACATAGAATGTAGACAGAAGTGAAGGATCTTTTTAGCTCTGTGAATGCAGACTCAGCTTCCGGGGTCAAATTCTTTGCATTCACCCCCTTTTTGGTGAGGGCAGAGATGGCAGCTGTAAGCAAAGAAAAATGAGGGATGTACTGACGGTAGAAATTTGCAAAGCCCAGAAACCTCTGTATAGCACAGAGACCTTGAGGACGAGGCGAATAAAGAACGGACTTTACTTTTTCTGTATCCATCTTGTGTCCATGATCTAAAACAATATAACCCAGGAAGGGTAAGGATTTATTTTCAAAAGTGCTTTTTTCAAATTCGGCAAAAAGGTTGTTCCCCCTTAACTGTGACAGGACTTGGCGAACCTGCTTCCGATGTGTCATCAAATCGGGTGAGTAGATCAAGATGGCATCCAGATAAACCACCAGGCAGACATACAATAGATACCGGAATATGTAATTCACGAATTCCTGGAACCCAGCTGCAGCATTACATAACCCGAAGGGCTTCACGAGATATTCATTGTGACCATCTCTGTTGTTGAATGCAGTTTTCCACTTGTTAACTTTACGGATACGTACCAAGTTATAAGCCCCACGAAGATCCAGCTAAGTGAAAATATTGGCTCCGCGTATCCGGTCGAAGAGCTCAGAGATCAGCGGTAAGGGATACTTGTTTTTGACCATGACTTTATTCAAACCACGATAGTCTATGCAAGGCTGGGGGGATCCATCTTTTTTCTCAACAAAGTAAAATCCGGCTCCAGCCGGAGAAGTTGACTTACTAATAAACCCCCTCTCAAGGTTCTCCTTGACACATATCCAGACATGGCTTGGCTTTCGGGTAGAGAGAGAGGATATACCCGTCCACGAGGAGGTGACGTTTCAGGAAGTAACTCGACAGGACAGTCGTATGGACGATGTAGCGGTCGGGTGTCAGCCTTCTTCTTGCTGAACACATCTGCATAGCAGGCATACTGCGGAGGTAGACCAGGAAGAGATTGAGACACTGGAGGTCGGGCAGGATGGACCACAGGCAGACAGTTGAAGTGACAGTGAGGTCCCCACAGAAGAATTTCTCTAGAATCCCAATCAAGTACTGGAGCATGCGTGCGAATCCAGTGTAGCCCCAACAATATTGGATTAATAGCCAAAGATAAAACGTAGAAGGCTATTTGTTCAGAATGTAGAGCACCCACTTGCAACCTCAATGGTTCAGTGATGAACAGGATTGGGTCTGGCATTGGGTCTGGCAAGGGATGACCATTCATGAAAGCCACCGTTAGAGGTTTCTTTAGAGGAGTTGTGGGCAAGTGGAGACGGTCTACTAAGGCCTGGTGTATGAAGTTCCCGGCCGCTCCAGAATCCAGATAGGCCGAGAAAGAATGTGAGGCTTCACCAGCGAGAATAGAGACCATAATCGAGAGTTTAGGAAAGAATTTTACAAAAGGCATAGGGTCACCTAGAGAAGTGTCTCCTATCAATCCTAGGTGCTGGAGTTTCCCGGCTTCTGAGGACACTCTCGCACAAAATTACACTTTCTTCCACAGTACATGCGTAGGTCATCTGCACATCTAAGCTGCCGCTCTTGTTCCGATAATCTGACCCAGTCAATCTGCATCGGTTCTTCAGAGGTAGTATCAAAAATTAGGCTCCAGTCTAGAGGGCTTTCACTCTCGGAGGGCTTCCTGAGAGCGTTCTCGGAACCTCAGATCTATGCGGGTAGCCAGGCGAATCAGAGCATCCAGAATGGAAGGGAGATAATGACCTGCCAGCTCATCTTAAATCCTACTGGCTTATCCTTATCAGAATGTTGCTACTAGGGCCTCGTTGTTCCAAGCAAATTCCGCTGCGAGAGTCCGTAATTGTATGGGGTATTCTCCTACCAGCAAACCTCCTTGACGAAGGGACAAAAGGGAAGCGGCAACAAAAGATGTACGGCCTGGTTCCTCGAAGATGGTGCGGAAGGTGTCTATGAAGAGCTGCAAGTTTGAAGAATCCGGTCCCTCACATTCCCAAAGAGGGTTTTCCAATAACAAGGCCTTGCCAGACAACAGGGAGACAATGAAGGCTATTTTCATCTGGTCTGACAGAAACAGGTAGGAATGCAATTTAAAGTGGGTTTTACATATCATCGCATATCAACCTACATAACTTGAACCGCTGTCTTGGGTTTGCCAGCGAGGTCCATTGCCTGAGTAAACTGTAACGTCCACCGGGTTGTGGACCCACTGGGCTACTCCGCCGTTAGGAAGTAGCAGCTGGCCAAACAAAAATAGGACAGTCACTGGTCGATGGTACCTTGATGACAGGCTGGTGCCGGATAACTGTAAGCTATTTTGTGCTGGATTATCGGAAGCTGGCTTGTGCTGGATTATCGGAAACTGGCTTGGTCACGGACACTGGACTCGTCACAGATACTGGACTCGTCTCGAACATTGGACACGGATACTAGAGTCGTCACAGACACTGGAGTCATCTCGGACACTGGAGTCGTCTCGGACACTGGACACGGATACTGGACTCGTCATGGACACTGGACTCGTTACAGGCACTGGACATGGATACTGGACTGGATAGTCGCGGACACAAGACACAGATACTGGACTTGTCACGGACACTGGACTGGATAGTCATGGATACAGGTTTCAGTGAACTGGATGCGGAACCTTCGCAGACTAACTCTGGGTTAGAACTAACATTGCTCAGGCACTGAGAAAGTGGGCAGAATTCCTTAACTGGTCCAGGATGTGCTGGGGACAATATTCCTGGTGCGCACGCTGGCCCTATAAGAGCTGGGACGAGCCCGCGCGCGCACACCCTACGGGCATAGGCTGGGAGTGGAAGAGAGAGCAGAGAGCGCCAGCGTCCCCGGGCAAGGAGATGCCGGCGACACAGATAAACAAGCTGGCAGCCGTTGGGGTGAGTGAGACCCGCGGCCGCCGGCGTTACATGTACCCAATGGGAACATTAGGTACTTTAGGAAGTTTCCAGTTCACAAGGATAGATTTACAAACAAAAGAAAAATGTATAGCCTATAGAATCGTCTACCATATTTGGTAGGAATAATATCTGTAAACAACCCCAATATACTAACCTCTGGGGAGCAAACTCCAGTGAAACCTAATTCGGTATTCAGTCATGTGTTGGAAGCAGCAAAAATGGGCAAGTGTGCCAAATTGTGATGGCTAGAAGACTAGGTCAGAGCATGTCCAAAACAGCAGGTCTTGTGGGGTGTTTCCAGTATGCAGCGGATGGTACATACCAAAAGATGTCCAATGAAGGAAGGACAATCTGTGAACCGACAACAGGGTCATGGGTGCCCAAGGCTCATTGATGCACATGGGGAGCAAAGGCTAGCCTGTCTGGTCTAATCCCACAGAAGAGCTACTGTAGCACAAATTGATGAAAAAGTTAATGCTGGGTATGAAAGAAAGGGATCAGAACACTCAATGCACTTAGCCACAGATCGGTCAGAGTGCCCATGCTGACCCATGTCCACGAACGAAAGCGCCTACAATGGGCACATGAGCAACAGAACTGGACCACGGAGCAATACAAGAAGGTCGCCGGGTCTCATGAAACACCTTTTCTTTTACATCCGCAAAATGGGGTACATGAGAGTTTTTGATCACTTTTTATTCCATTCTTTGTGGAAGTTGAAGTGACCAATTAATACAATTTTAATTTTTTTTAAAAAAGTTATTTTACTTGTCCCACTAGGGGACTTGAACCAGCGATCGCTTGCACGATACACTGAAATACAAATTTATTGCAGTATATCGTGATACTGACAGTCTCCTATGGAACCCTGCCCTCATCAAGCCCCCAGGCTGTCATGGCGACCAACGGCACCCCGAAAACCATGTTGCGGGGGGGTCGTTGGAAAGTTACAGGGGGCAGCCCCCCTGCTTCTAGTCATTTAAATGCCGCGCTCACTATTGCCGCGGCATTTAACAGGTTAAACGAGCGGGATCGCACTGAAGTGACGGCTGTAACACCCAGCCGATACGCTTGTTCCATGGAGAGGGCTCAGCCTGTGAGCCCGCTCCATGTTACCCCATCCCAAGTTTCCCCCCGATATATATGGCGGATGTCGGGAAGGGGATATATATATTATATATATACTGTATATATATTATATATATATTAGAATATATGTATTTATCAGGGCCGGCCTTAGGTTGTACGGCGCCCTGTGCGGGATTCTCTATTGCTGCCCTCCACAAACAAACGAAAAATTAACCACATATATAGACATGCACATACTGGAACATATATACTGTACATACATAGAGGCACATATTTAGACATACAGTCAAATAAACATACATATATATACACTGACACACAAACACACACACACACACGAGGCATGTACACACACACACATAATGGGTCACATACAAATACATATAGGTAAATATATAGAAATACAAACCCAAATATACCCACACAGGCACATATATACACAGGACAGATAGTGCAGCAGATTTTACCTGCAGTCCTATGTAACACCACAGATAACACAGTGATAACTCTCTGAGTACAGATAATGTAGTAATATTAACTGCAGTCCTATGTAACGCCACAGATAACAGTGATAACTCTCTGAGTACAGATAATATAGTAGTGGGGGCGTGGCCTAGCGCTGATGGTGGAAAGACGTGCTGAGTGAAAGCTCTGATCCCAAGAACGGAATCTCACATCATCCGTCCACGGAAATTACCCCCGGTGTTCAGAATACGACCGGACACCTCCCTACCACCATATAACATCACTGCTGGGCTCACAGGAGCAAGTTTTTTTACTTACCTCGCCGGATTGAGAGTGCGGCCTATACCACACGCGGCTGTGGTAGTGGATCCCTGCGGACGTCTGATACACGGGACTCTGCAGCCATCCCCTCCCTCTGGCAACTACATCTACTCTTCAGCGGTGCCCTGGATCGTTAAACGGTCCCTGCCTACTGCTAGCTACAGAGACGTGCCGGTAAGCGTTGCAGGACCTTCCCGGTGAGTGGGGGAAGGGGATTGTAGCCGGCGGCCATCTTTCTTTGAACGAGCTGCAGGCTTGCACTGCTCTGCTGTTTGAAAGACACTGTAATAGTCTCCAGTACACAAGCAATTATATCATCACTCTCTGTGTGGGCTTAAACTTGTACACTCCGCTGGGTTGATGGTAGCTTGAATACTTACCTGTCACTGAAACTTCCAGAACATTTGCTTACTCAGAATTTACTCAGCCATCGTGGTCAAAACGTCTAAAGACAAAATCCTAGAAGCAGCACCTACCCCTAAGGCTCATAAAACACAAGCAGATCTTGATAAGTTTTTACGGAAAAAATTAACAGCTTCACCAGCTTGTAAATCCAAGAAAGCACAGCTCCTATCTGATGACAACCTTATGGACGATGATTCCGATATGGATAGTGCAGGCTGTAACTCTGATACTGGGGATGATTCTAGGATGGCTCCGGCATCAAGAGGTTTTATTAAACGGACACTATACCAAGCTCTCACACCGCTAGTAAAAGACCTTGCAGATATCAAATCTGATCTCCGTCGCCTTGGCACAAGGGTGAAAACGATAGAAGATACACAAAATACTCTGCTGCATTATAGTGCAAAAGTCAAATGTGTTCTCGACCATCAGCAAGATTGTATTAATGAGTCTCTATTACGTATTGAAGACTAAGAAAACTGGAGCCGCCAGAACAATATCAGGCTCAGGGGCCTCCCAGAATCAATTCTGCATGATAACTTACCTCAACTAGCTCTGGATATCTTTTCCGATCTCATAGGCCCTGACGCGGCCAAATTCATCACGATTGAGCGTATCCACAGGGCATTACGAGCCAAACCTCGCCCCAACGACCCCCAAAGAGATATAGTGTGTGGTTTGCTTAGTTACACAGACACCGCTGCCATATTGAAAGCTGCGAGAAATAGTAATGTATTGACCTTCGAAACCTCTACGATTCAAATTTTTCAAGATATTGCTCCTTCAACCTTGGCAAAGAGGAGAGTGCTTAAACCCCTACTCGATGCTTTACGGGAGAAAAAAATTGCAATTTAAGTGGCTCTTTCCGTTTGGTATTGCTATATCTAAAGATGGTCACCAAATCATCATTAAAAAGCCTGCAGATCTTGTAGCTGCTTGGGAGAAGCTGGACATTCCACCTATAGACATCTCGTCGTGGCTCCCGTCTACTATGATGGACTTACCTCCTTTACCTAGTCCTTCGTTTTGGAATCAAACTTCGAAACCCACTTCACCCAAAACCAAGAAGGCTCACACTCATAATAGAGTAGAAACAAATAAAATAGACACGGCGCCACATAGTGCAGGTAAAAGAGATAAGACCACAGATGATGCTTGGCACAGATGACACACTCGACTCTCACACTAGATAACGCAATGGGTAGACACAACAACACTCAGGCCTAAGTGTTGTTGTGTCTACCCATTGCGTTATCTAGTGTGAGTCGAGTGTGTCATCTGTGCCAAGTGTCATCTGTGCCAAGTGTCCCCTGTGCCAAGTGTCATCTGTGCCAAGTGTCTGCCCCGCTGTTTGCCAAATCATCTATCCAGTAACCTAGGGACGCCTCCTTATTCTCCTGGCAACATAATATGGTTCTACTTTTTTCCCTTTTGGATTAACCCCTTAGTGACCAGCCCATTTTAGGCCCTAATGACCAAGCTATTTTATTTGTTTTTCTATAGTCGCATTCAAAGAGCTATAACATTTTTATTTTTTCGTCTACATAGCTCTATGAGGACTTGTTTTTTGCGGGATTAGTTGTACTTTTTAATAGCACCATTTTAGGGTACATATAATTTTTAGATTAACTTTTATTAACCTTTATGTGGGGGATTATAAAAAAAACCTGAAATTCCGCCATTGTTCTATGCGTTTTTAAATTGACGCCGTTCACTATGCGACGTAAATAACATGTTACCTTTATTCTATGGGTCGGTACGATTACGGTGATACCACATATGTAGTGTTTTTTTTATGTTTTACGACTTTTGCACAATATAAACACTTTTGAACTAAAATTATTTGTTTTTGCCTCGTCGCTTTCCAAGAGCCGTAATTTTTTTATTTTTCCATCAATGTAGTGATTTTTTGGGCTTGTTTTCTGCGGGACAAGACGTATTTTTGAATGGTACTGTTTTGGGGTGCATGGGACTTATTGATTCATTTTTATTATGACTTTTTTGGGGGGCAATGGAAAAAAATTGCAATTTCGCCATTGTTTTTTGCGTTTCTTTTTTACGGTGTTCACCTTGCGGTTTAAATGACATATTAAGTTTATTAATGGAGGCATTACGGTCGCGGCGATACCACATATGTGTACTTTTTTTTTTTTACACTTTTACTAAATAAAACCACTTTTTATGGAAAAAAATGGTTTTATTTATTTTTTTTACTGTACTTTTTATTAATAATCTTTCACTTTGATTACTTATTTTATTAGTCCCACTAGGGGACTTTACTGTGCGATCTTCCGATCGCTGCTATAATGCTTTGGTATACTTCGTATACCAGAGCATTATTGCCTGTCAGTGTAAATCTGACAGGCAATCTGTTAGGACGTGCCTCCGGCGCGTCCTAACAGGCATATGTCCAGGGCAGACCTGGGGGCTTTTATCAAGCCCCCGGCTGCCATGACAGCCCATCGGAGACCCGCGATTGCATTCGCGGGCCGCCGATGGGTGACAGAGGGAGCGCACTCCCTCTGTAAACAAAGTTCAATGCTGCGGTCGCTATTGACGGTGGCATTTAACGGGTTAAACGGCCGCGATCTAAGTAAACTTCGATCGCGGGCGTTGGAGCAGGAGCTCAGCTGTCATCAGACAGCAGAGCTCCGGCTCCTGGCTGCACGGGAGACCAGTGCAGGACTTAGGCTAGGCGAACGTAAAAAGGCGTCAACCTAGCCTAAGGCCCCTTAGTGACCGACGTAAAAAGGCGTATTGGTGGTCACTAAGGGGTTAACCTCATATCTCCCCTCGACATCAGGCAATATTCTATCTGACATTTCTACGAGCAGCGCCTTTTGGTCCTCTTTTCTCCTTGGATATACAGCACACTCATAATAGACAGTTGGACACCTGACTGTTTTCTCAGAAGTTCCCTGATGGATCCCTGATCGACCCGCTTTTCCACTAAGTCTGTGGGAGAAGCGTTGTGAGTAACATACAGATCTCCCGCAATGTCTCTCACTAAGTTTACCGTTTTATATCTGTGAGGAGATAATGTTTTTTCTCATACTGTGATCTGAGTTTATATATAAAGATGCCTCACAATGTGGAAGCTATAGACCCATTTCACTCCTTAATACTGACATAAAATGGTGGGCTAAAGCTCTAGCAGCCCGTCTCAGCCCCCTGTTCTCTAGCATTATTGGGCCTGAACAGACCGGATTTGTCAAGGGAAGACAAGGATCAGATAATTCCTCAAGGGTTTTGAGGTTGGTGCAATATGCCTTAAAATCTCGAATACCCTTGTTTCTGCTTAGCACAGATGCAGAGAAGGCATTCGATAGGGTGGATTGGCCTTATATGATTGCTTCCCTTGAGAAATTTGGTATACCTTCCTCTTTTATTCAAGCGATTCTTTCCCTATATAGTAGCCCTAGTGCGAAAGTGAGAGTCAATGGGGTACTGTCGAATTCTTTTGCCATTACTAATGTTACGAGACAAGGTTGTCCTCTGTTGCCAACGCTATTTGTATTGGTCATGGAGACGCTGATACAGAAGATCCGTCAGGACCCCATCATCCATGGCTTGTCAATAGGTTCATTTACCCACAAAACGGCAGCATTTGCAGATGATCTGCTGATACTCACCACTAATCCTGAGAGATCTTTCCCGCAGATCACCCATATTTTCTCTGAATTTGGGGAAATCTCTAACTTTAAAATAAACTTCAGCAAGTCAGAAGCCCTCAACATTTCGGTCCCACAATCTATTATTCTTCACTTAAAAGATAGCTCTCCTTATTTGTGGCCAGTTACGTCTATTAAATACCTAGGTATCCGCATTCCCAAAAACCCCTCCCTACTCTATAAGCTCAATTATTTAAACTTACTAGCTGACATTAAAACTTACTTACACTCCTTACACATACCCTTTATGTCATGGATGGGCAGGAGGAATCTCCTTAAAACCTATATTGTCCCCAAATTTTTATATGTTCTCCAGACGGTACCTATCTGGCTTCCTAGGTCCTTTTTTCTATTAGTCAAAAAAACCTTCTCTGCATTTATTTGGAACAACAAACGTCCTCGACTTGCTTATAGATATATTATTACAAACTCCCGTTTGGGAGGCTTTGGCCTCTCTGATTTATTTTCCTATTATAGGGCTAACCATTTACGTTGATGGACCATTTTGGCACATCGTGACTTGGAAAACATTTATGCCTCTATGGAACGCTCTCTTATGTCAGTTGAGGAAAGACAGGCCTTCTGGGGTTTACGTCCAGCTACATTCGAGCAAGCTTTACAGTGAGTCTCTTCTTAAGGGCACCATATCGGTTTGGCAGGAGGTGAACAAGTTTTCTAAATTGCTATCCTCCCCACCTTCCCTAATGCCCTTGAGTTTACTTCCATGTCTTCAACGTAGCTCTGACTCCTCCTTCCCAGTTCCTTGGGACATCTCGAACATTCTAACCATATCAGATGTTCAAAAGACTTCAGGAAATACTGAAATAATGAGTCTTATTGAAAAAGCCAATGTGCCACCGGGAAATTTTTTATTGACACACCACATTCTTAAGGAATGCCAAAAATTAAGGACATCCCTTGTAGTGCCTCGTACTAATACTTGGTTGGAAGATTTGCTGGCTTTAACTCCATACACTACCCCGAAATTATCCCAGCTGTATTAACATGCTTTAATGATGCAAACGGATTTCAAACTGCGATATATTGGGAAGTGGGAAGAGGAGTTGGGTGTGCAGTTCACTGAACCTGAAACGCGTTTCATACTAGCGAATACACATGGTTTCTCTAGGTGTACGAGAACTCAAGAGAAATCCTTTAAACTAATAACACGGTGGTATAAAACACTGCTGATGCTTCACGCTATAAATAGCTCAATCTCAGATCAATGTTGGAGGTGTAGAGGAGCTATTGGTTCACTATCACATATCTGGTGGCATTGCCCCCTTATTCAACCATATTGGCTTCATATAGAAAAAACTGTAAACACCATTTGCTCTCTTAATATCACACTAACTCCGGAATTAATATTATTATGGAAACCTATAAATGGATTTATGCCAAAAAAAAACAATTTACCAACCCATATGATAACTGCAGCAAAACTACTGATTCCCTTGTTATGGAAGGACACCTCCCCTCCAACTTTTACGCAATGGTTGGATAAGATGTTTGAAATCCAGCGATTTGAGGAACTAGCACATTGGGAATCTAGGACACGGGGGAAATACTTGTCCACATGGTCTCCCTGGCTAGACTTCCTTGACTTGACTAGCCTCTAAACGTTATAATGAATTTTAGCTCTGCTTAAAATGGTGTATTTTGTTATTCTGGCACATTACATGTCATAGTATGTAGCTGATCGTGGTCCGGTTATCCTGGTACACAGGAGGTGTAATAACAACTCCCAAAAAATACTGTCACACAATGCTTTTATTATCATTTCATCTACTTGTTCGGACCCCCCGAATGTCCTACCCTAACCACTTACCCTTTCCTTGCCTTTCCCCCTACCACCCCCCCCCCTTTTTTCTTTATGTTATATTGTTCTTCTTGCTTATTTCTTCTGATAATTAGCAAGGGCTCTGCGTAGCCAATGTTCCCATATTATGTTGTATACCCTTTTTCAAATATATTTACCAATAAAAACAGATTGGAACACAGATAATATATTAGTGTTGTAAAGGATCTGCCAGACACAGCTTCTGTGTCAACGCCCATAGGTAATCAGTCTGCACCTGCTTCTATGTCTGTGAGACTGACTCCATCTTCCACCACTCAGGATGGCAGGCTTAGGAGTGGGAGAGCCTATCACAGCCTGGCCAGACGGAGCTAGCTCCCGCCCTCTGTCTATTTATACCTGCCTTTCCTCTTCCTCCTTTGCTTGTGATTCTTCTCTGCTGGTTTCCTGGCCCTGCTGCAGCTTCTTGAACTACTGACCCTCTGCTTGTTATTGACCTTGGCTTTACTGACCACTCATCTGCTCTGCGTTTTTGTACCTCGCTCATCTCCTGGTTTGACTCGGCTCGTTCACCTCGCTTGTTGCTCACGGTGTTCCCGTGGGCAACTTCCCCATTTCCCCAGCTTCTTTGTACCCTTGTCTGTTTGTCTGTCGTGCACCTATTGAGTGTAGGGACCGTCGCCCAGTTGTACCCCGTCGCTTAGGGCGGGTCGTTGCAAGTAGGCAGGGACTGAGAGGCGGGTAGATTAGGGCTCACCTGTCTGTCTCCCTACCCCGACATTACATAATCACAAGCCCATATACCTAGTCTACCCTGGTCCCTGACACTACTATGTTCTTTGCCCATTCCCCAGAGACCTTGGACCCATATCTCCATGGATTTTATCACTGATTTGCCTAATCAGTCTCTAGAACAATATTTAAGGTGTTTTATCTCTGACTGTCAATATGATTGGGTCTCATTCATTCCCCTCGCCGAATTTTCCCTTAATAACCGGGTCAGTAACTCGTCAGGGGTCTCCCCCTTTTTCTGTAATTTTGGGTTTAATCCACGGTTCTCCTCCGTTTCACCTGGTAGTTCCAACAATCCTGAGGTAGAGGTCGTTCATCGGGAACTGTGCACAGTCTGGGCCCAGGTTGAGAAGAACCTAGAGGCGTCCCAGAGCATACAAAAGACTCAGGCAGATAGAAGACGTTCTGCTAACCCCTTGTTTGTGGTCGGGGATCTGGTGTGGCTATCATCAAAAAATTTGCGCCTTAAAGTCCCGTCCAAGAAGTTTGTTCCCCGGTTTATAGGGCCGTACAAGGTCATTGAAGTCCTCAACCCTGTCTCCTTCCGACTGGAGTTGCCCCCGTCTTTTCGAGTACACAACATGTTTCATGCCTCCCTCCTTAAACGCTGCTCCCCGTCCTTGGCTCCCTCGATGAAACCTCCGGTCCCTGTTCTCACCCCTGAGGGGGTAGAATTCGAGGTGGCCAAGATTGTGGACAGCAGGATGGTCCAAGGCTCCCTCCAGTACCTGGTCCATTGGAGAGGATACGGGCCTGAGGAGAGGACTTGGGTACCCGCCCGGGATGGTCACGCTGGGGTATTGGTCAGGAGGTTCCACCTTCGTTTCCCCAATAAACCAGGTCCACCTAGAAAGGGTCCGGTGGCCCCTCATAAAAGGGGGGGTACTGTAAAGGAACTGCCACACAGCTTCTGTGTCAACGCCCATAGGTAATCAGTCTGCACCTGCTTCTATGTCTGTGAGACTGACTCCATCTTCCACCACTCAGGATGGCAGGCTTAGGAGTGGGAGAGCCTATCACAGCCTGGCCAGACGGAGCTAGCTCCCGCCCTCTGTCTATTTATACCTGCCTTTCCTCTTCCTCCTTTGCTTGTGATTCTTCTCTGCTGGTTTCCTGGCCCTGCTGCAGCTTCTTGAACTACTGACCCTCTGCTTGTTATTGACCTTGGCTTTACTGACCACTCTTCTGCTCTGCGTTTTTGTACCTCGCTCATCTCCTGGTTTGACTCGGCTCGTTCACCTCACTTGTTGCTCACGGTGTTCCCGTGGGCAACTTCCCCATTTCCCCGGCTTCTTTGTACCCTTGTCTGTTTGTCTGTCATGCACCTATTGAGTGTAGGGACCGTCGCCCAGTTGTACCCCGTCGCCTAGGGCGGGTCGTTGCAAGTAGGCAGGGACTGAGAGGCGGGTAGATTAGGGCTCACCTGTCTGTCTCCCTACCCCGACATTACAAGTGTAAGGCCTTATTTACACGAACGCGTCAGTTTTGCGGACATATTTTTTACGCGCGCAAAACGGAAGGGTTCGTGTGAATAAGGCCTAAGGCCTCATTCAAATGAGCGTAAAACTCGTCCATGTGCTGTGAGTGAAAATCACACACAGCACACTGACCCATTGATTTCAATAGGGCCATTCACACATGCAGGAGTTTTAACGCAGTGTGTGTCCGTTGCGTAAAACTCGCTGCATGTCCTATATTGGAGCGTTTTTCACGCACCTATCGTCCATTGAATTCAATGGGTGCGTGAAAATCACGCACAGCACACGGATGCACATCCGTGTGCTGTGCGTGATTTACGCATTAATTCAATTGAAAATAATAATACAAAAAGATGTTCTTTGCGAGTACGTGAATAACGCATGCCCCTCGCAAAGCACACTGATGTATAACGGACCAGATTCATGCGCGTGAATCTGATACGCTCGTGTGAATGTAGCCTTACCTGCAGTCCTATGTAACACCACAGATAACACAGTGATAACTCTCTGAGTACAGATTATATAGTAGATGTAACCTGCAGTCCTATGTACCACCACAGATGACACAGTGATAAGTCTCTGAGTACAGATAATATAGTAGATGTAACCTGCAGTCCTATGTACCACCACAGATAAGGCCTCATGCACACGAACATATATTTTTCCTCCCGTAAATACTGGCGTAAATACGGCTCCTTTGTCACACGTATTCGACCCGTATTCCACCAGCATTTACGGACCCGTGCCTGTAAATACGGGTCCGGTGTCACCAGTATTCCATCCGTATTTACGGACCCGTTTTCGCTGCACTAATCGGCAGCCCCTTCTCTCTATCAGTGCTGGAAAGAGAGAAGGGGCAGCCCTTTCGGGCAAAGTTTCCGCAGCGATTGAAAGTAAAAGAAGTTCATACGTACGGTTGTCTTGGTGACGCGTCCCTCTTTTGACATCCAGTCCGACCTCCCTGGATGACGCAGCAGTCCATGTGACCGCTGCAGCCTGTGATTGGCTGCAGCGGTCACATGGGATGAAACGTCATCCGGGGAGGCCGGACGGGAGGAAGAAGCAGGTAAGTTAACTTTTAATACTATTAACTCGAGCGGTAGTCGCTATCCCGGGTGCTGTAAGAGTTACTGCCGATCAGTTTCACTTTTTCAGCACCCTGGACAGTGACTATCCCTTGACGTTGCCTAGCAGCGCTCCCGTAATTACGGGAGCCCCATACACTTCTATGGGCCTGCCCGTGCCGTTATTTCGGCCTGAAATAGGACATGTTCCATATTTTTAAAGGCCACGTGCACCTTCCCGTAAGCATACGGGAAGGTACCCGTGGCCAATAGAAGTCTATGTAATTACGGGCGTTTTTACGTTCGTGTGCATGAGGCCTAACACAGTAATAACTCTCTGAGTACAGATAATATAGTAGATGCAACCTGCAGTCCTATGTACCACCACAGATAACACAGTGATAACTCTCTGTGGTTTGTGTTTGTCTCCGTTGTGCAAGGGTTCCGTCGCTACTCATTCCGTCAAAACCCTTGCACAAGCACACCAACGACGGAAACCATTTGCGCCGGATCCGCTACCATTGAAATCAAGGGTGATGCAAACGGAAACCTATGGTTTCCATTTGATTCAGTCAGGGTTCCGTTCTGACGGAAAGCTCAGACGGAACACCTGAACGGGGCAAATGGGCACCAAGGTGACACTGAATCCTCCATCCATTTGCCATTATTGCCCTTTTTAGACCGCCATTATTGCTCCCATTCAAACAAAGCCCACAGTCAGTGACTGACCTTATGGGCTTCTGAGAAACAATGCCTGCTGAAGCTGGCCGCAGAAAATGTTTCCTCGGTGTCCCCACCAGCCCTGGAAACGCATAGGAAGCGCGGTGTCTCCTCCCTGTCTTGCGTCCTGAATGATGTCATCACGCCTGTCTCGTCATTCAGGACGCATTGACAGGGTGAGCGGATGAGAAGTAGCCAGGGTGCAGGGCAGCCAGTATTGAGGTCGGTGCAGTAAGTGAGTGGCACCTGACCTGCTGGTGCCCTGATTAGTAGCCATGGCGTGGGGCTTGAACACCCGGCGGCGCCCCCTTACAGTGCGGCGGGTGGCGCCCTGTGCGACCGCACTGGTCGCACATACCTAAGGCCGACCATGTATATTTTAATATATATATATTATAATATATATATTATGATATATATACAGTGCCCACCAAAAGTTCCGGAACACCCTCATAACTTTTGAACGGCTCGAGATAGAGGGTTGAAATTTGGTGGGGTTTAATGGGGTCATAAAATCTACCAGTTAACGACAAAAAAAAACAAAAACCACTTCCTTGGGGGTGATGGGGTGGCCAGGGGCAGCAAAATCTTAAATGGCACGCAGTGTTTAAATGGCATGGAATTTTTTTTCGCTGAGATATTTAACTTTAAAGTTATCATCCTCATTATCGGCTACCACCGGTGTTAGCATTACCCAAAATTTACCACGCGGGTAAAATCCTAAATGTGTGTGGTACATTTGGGTAATGCTAACATCGGCGGTAGCCGATAATGAAGATGATAACTTTAACGTTAAATATCTCAGCGAAAAAAAATCCTATCTCAAAATCGTTTGAAGCATCGTTTTTGTATTGAAATGACCTTTCAAATGACCCCCCGTGTCATTTAAGATTTTGCCAAGGAGGTGGGTTTTTTTTTTTGTTGGCGTTAACTGGTAGATTTTATGACCCCATTAAATCCCACCAAATTTCAACACTCTACCTCGAGCCATTGAAACGTTATGAGGGTGTTCCGGAACTTTTGGTGGGCACTGTATATATATACATATATATATTATAAAATATTATAAAATATATATATATATATATATATATATATATATATATATACATATACACACCTACGTACACACCAGGGGCGTTGCTAGGGTGTTAAAAAGTTTGGTTGATGGACTACTTCAGATTCGAGGATTACTTCGATGAAAGCGTTTTTTGGATAAAATGGTTAACGAGGGTTGTGTGTGTGGGGGGGGGGGTTATTTCAATAAAATATTTTTTCTGTGTGTCTGTATTTATTTTAAAACTTTATTACTACTGCCTTAGTAATTGACATTGTCTGATTGACAGTGTCCATTACTAAGGGGGGCTTAGTGTTAGCCGGTGGAAAGGCTAACACTAACCCCTCCATTATTACTCTGGTACCTACCTCCACCAGGGGTAATGGGAAGAGCCAGGTACAACCCAGTACCCGACCATCTGTAGTGATGGACGTTCACTGGGGCGACCGCAGGCTGGTATTATTAGGTTGGGAAAGCCGACAAAATGTGGGCCTTCCCACCCTGGTAATGCTAGGCTGCTGCTACTATGTTGCATCTGGCTAGTTATGAAACATGTGGTACACCCCCACGTCGTTTCTAAAAAAATAAAAAATTACTGTAAGAAAACATTGTGAGGTCCCCCCATTTTTCATAACCAGCCAGATACAATATAGCAGCAGCAGCCTAGCATTACCAGGATAGGGAAGGACCACAGTGTTTGGACCTTCCTAGCCTAATAATACGAGCCTGTGGCCGCCCCATTGCCCAACCATCACTTCAGACGGTCGGGTACTGGATTGTACCCGACTCCTCCCGGTACCCCTGGTGGCGGTTGGTATCGGGACATTAATGGGGGGTTAGTGTTAGCATTTTCACCGGCTAATACTAAGCCCTGCCTTAGTAATGGACGCTGTCAATCAGACAGCGGCCATTGCTAAGGCAGTGGAAATAAAGTTTTAAAAAAACCAGACACATAGTAAAAATATTTTATTGAAATAAAAGACTCGTTAACCATTTTATTAAAAAAAAAAAAAGCAGTCATCGAAGGAGTCCTCGAATCCGAAGTAGTCCAACATCCATCACAGGTATACGTTAAACGTATACCTCTGGGAGCTCCCGACATCATTGTCCATATAAGAAACAAGCATATATCAGCAGCACTGGACAAGAAGATATAGGTTGGGTGCAAGCCTCTCAGGTCACAGTCCAATGACCCTTCAGTGAACGTAAAAGGAAAGTGAGGCAGCACTACCAAATTTGTGAAAACAATGATCCGTTTATTCCACTTGTGTGCGACATTTCAGCTCAGTGTGAGCCTTTCTCAAGCAGTGATGTCAGAGGCTTCCCCAGAGTCGGAATCCCCAGGCAGTGCACTAGTAGAGACTCTGCCCCAGGACTCCGGCCCTGGGAAAGCTCCAGGTGTCACTTACCATATATGGAGAGTGATGTCAGGGGCTTCCCAAGAGCCGGTGTCCCGAAACAGAGCCGCTTCTAGTTCCCTTCCTGGGATTCCTTCTCTCCTCCTGACATCACTGTCCATATATGGACAGTGATGTCAGGGGAAACCCCAGAGCCGGAGTCCCATCTGAGATTCCTGCTCTGCTCCTGACATCGCTGTCCATATATGGACAGTGATTTACCCAGAGCTGGAGTCTCAGAGCAGAGCACTAGTATAGGCTCTGCTTCGGGACTCTGGCTCTGGGGAAGCCTCTGACATCATTGTCCATATATGGACATTGATGTCAGGGGCTTCTGCAGAACCTGAGTCCCGGAGC
This sequence comes from Rhinoderma darwinii, assembly GCF_050947455.1. Taxonomy (NCBI): domain Eukaryota; kingdom Metazoa; phylum Chordata; class Amphibia; order Anura; family Rhinodermatidae; genus Rhinoderma; species Rhinoderma darwinii. The sequence goes on along the minus strand of NC_134687.1, from coordinate 372,984,875 downwards.
TAATAGCGCTCTGTCCGGTACTCCGGCTCTGGGGTTGCCCCTGACAGCACTGTCCATATATGGACAGTTATGTCAGGAGGAGAGAAGGAGTCCCAGGCAGAGCGCTTGAAGCGGCTCTGTTTTGGGACTCTGGCAATGGGGAAGTCCCTGACATCACTGTCCATATATGGGCAGTGATGTTAGGAGCAGAGCTGGAGTCCCCGGCAGAGTCCGGGACTTCGGCTATGGGGTTGCCCCTGACATCACTGTCTATATATAGACAGTGATGTTAGAGGCTTCTACAGAGCCAGTGTACTAGAGCAGAGCCTCTACTAGCACTCTGCCCGAGACTTCAGCTCTGCTCCGGATATCACTGTCTATATATGGACAGTGATGTTAGAGGCATCCACAGTGCCAGTGTACCGGAGCAGAGCCTCTACTAGCGCTCTGCCTGGGACTTCAGCTCTGCTCCGGACATCACTATCCATATATGAATAGTGATGTCGGGAGCAGTGCTGTGAATAGGGCCTAGAGTGAGGAGGCTCGGGAGTGCGCACGTCAACTTGGTGCCTCCCCCTCAGCCTCTGTTCTTCATAGAATCCGTAGCCAGCGTCTAATGTTGCTGGCTACAGATTCCAATTGACAATGAGCGGGTACTGCCGAAGTAGAAGAGACGGAGGAGCAGCAAGAGAGGGAAGAAGACTACAGCATAGCAGGCTAACACTTGCAGTAAGGTAAATATAATATATTGAAAAGTTTTTTTTTATGTTAAAAGGGACACATATAAAAAAAGTTTTTATCTTTACAGGTACACTTATTATATAATATACAATAATACTCATCAATGAAAATTTTCTATTGACATGTCTGTAAAATCACATTCTATTTCTAGAATATGACGATTATTCAGAGTTGAGTGGTGCTACATAGGGACTACTTATCTCATCCTGCAGAAGCAGTCTTTTGCAGATTTGCACATTGACCCTTGGACCCTGTGCCAACCACTGATTGACTGACATGTAGTGGTCCCTCTCTTTTTAAAAAAGAGTTTCTTCAGCATCTCCAGTGTTACCCAACCAGTGTTTCTCCAGTGTTTCCCAAACAGGCTTCTCTGGAATGCTGGGGTTCCTTGTAGCCTGGTCAGGGTTTCCCCAGCACAAAGTTACAAGGCCCGTCACTTTTACAGTAGAGACAGCAAACAAATTTTAATTTGCTCAACGATGCCTTGCAAAACACAGCTAACTCAGAATATAGAATTATAGAATGCTTTACCTCCCTTTACACCATGCTTCTTTCAGGTATGAATAAGAGTTAGGAATTGTTTAAGAGTTCCCCCATGGTTAGAAGGTTGGTTAACACTAATCTACAGTGTGTATTATATAGCTCTGTGTTGCTGCTGTATCAGAACTTCCTAGTATACACCTCAGATGCTGGAGACCTTCTTTTTCAAAAAGGTTTCGGGAGTCGGTTAATGGTGAACTGGAATCTTCTCCTTACTCCTCAAAAAGAGGTTCTGCAGCAATTTAAGTGTGTATAATAAGGAATAATATACCCCCACAATACAGTATAACGCATATTAAAAGTCACCTCGGTGTTCCTGTGGATATGCCATAAACCCCTTGGGAAAACCCCTTCCCGACATCTGACCTACATGTACGTCATAGTTGAGAGGGGGGGTATGGACTGGACTCATGAACTGAGTCTGCTCTATACAGAGCAGGTGTCAGCTGTATAATACAGCTGAAAACTTGTTCTAACAGCCGGGATTGGACATAACTCCAATTCTGGTTGTTTAACTCCTATGATGCCACGGTCAGTAGCGACCGCAGCATGTAAGTCTTTAGACAGGGGGGGGGCCCTCTGTCCCCCCCCATTGGCCACCCCGCAACAAGATTGCAGGGTACTGATCGGTTGTCATGGCTGCCGTGGGCCTAATAAAAGCTCTCAGGTCTGCCAAGTTGGTCCTCCTTGTAACGTCTGTGGTCGCTGACCACGAACTCCTTCCATCCAGTCGACGCCCTTCTCTCCAGAGATGTCTGCACATGCGGCCGTCCTGTTCCACAGTGAACACCAGGGTGCGCTCGCGAGCTCAGTCTAGACTTAATCAGCCAAAGCGCACACAGGTGGGAGATTGAGCTGATTGCTCCCAGAGCACCCTGGGCTATAAGAAGGCCTGTGCCGCTCCCTGCAATGCCTGAGCGTTGTTGTCGTACCCTAGTCTATCTAAGCAAATGGTCTCCTAGTGTTTCCCATTTCCCAGTGTTTCCGTTCCTGCTACCTGTAACCTGTATCCCGTGCTATCCTGGTCAAGTACCTTGTTGAGCTGAAGTCGTGCTGTGCTGTATACCACGCCTGTTTTGCTACACCAAACCTGGAGCCTGCCTGCTGCCTAGTCCCAGCCGAGCCTGTCTTGCTACTGTCTGAGCTACCACAGGTACACTATACGAACTATAGACTGTGACCTGGGTCCTGTTGGCCAGCTGCCATACCATCAAGGCGGTACGGCCCAGTGGGTCCACGAACTCAACGTGACACCCTTATTCGAACTATAGACATTTACTTGATATCCTGTTGGCCAGCTGCTATACCACAACGGCGGTACGGCCCAGTGGGTCCACGTACCCAATGTGACACTCCTATTAAACCGTGCTAGATTCAAGGCGAAATAGCAGGGCGCAAAATGCACAATACTCTGCAGTATAAAAGTATTGCAGTGTATTGTGCAAGTGATCTAATGGTTGGGTGTTCAAGTCCCCTAGTTTGACTAAAAAATTTTGAAAAGTAGTTTAATACAGTATTAAAGAAAAAAAAATTTCCCTAAAATATTTGAAACAATAAACATAATCGGTATCGCCATTTCTGTAATGATCTGAACTATTTCAATATAACGTTATTCATCCCGCATGGTGAACGCTATTAAAAAAAAAAAGATAGAATTGCTATTTTTTTAACACCTTGCCTCTCCCATAATAATGGTATAAAAAGTGATCAAAAAGTTGTATGTACTCTAAAAATTTACACCAATAAATTAAAGCTCGCCCCGCAAAATTAAAGCCCCAAAACAACTCCATCAATGGAAAAATAAAAATGTTATGGGTCTCAAAATGTGGCGACACGAAACTAATTCTTATCAAATTTTTAACAAATTGTTTTTATTTAGTAAAAGTAGTAAAACATAAAAACAACTATATAAATTTGGTGTCGTAATCGTACTGACCTGCAGAATAAAGGTAACATGTAATTTTTACAGCACGGTGAATGGCGTAAAAACAAAACAGAAAATAATGGAGGTATTTTTTGTGTTTATTCCATTCCACCCCACAAAATAATTTTTACAATTTTGAGTACATTATATGATACATTAAATGGTGCAATTAAAAACTGCAACTCGTCCCACAAAAAAAAACAAAAAACCTCATACCCCTATAAAAAAAGGAAAAACAAAAAAGCTGCGGTAGGAGGAGTTAAGGCTCCCATATGAGAAATACTATGGCTTTCGACAAAAACTAACATTCATTTTAAGATGACTTTAGAAATATCTCAGTTGTGTTCAGTATGAGTAGAAATAAAATCACACATGTCGTGGCTGCCGACTGGTCGTGAATCTAATGCAAACTATACCACCATGCAGTCTTACCACAAATTAGTGCAGTTTTCAAATGCTTGTTAAGGTCTACCCGTACAAAAAAATTGGCGTACATTAACAAGCCTTTCAGAACTGGTACGGTTTTCAGCTATATTGTGGCCGGTCATCGGCCTCACAGTGGCTCCTATGCATCTATGTCCTTATTTAAGGGCTTATTCAGACGACAGGGAAAGTCGGGCATGTGATGGCCGGTTTTTTTTAACGGCTGTCACACGGCTGCATTAAAATTAATGCATGTCTATGGGGCTATTCACATGGCTGTATTTTTAACAGACCATATCAACGGCTCGGGGAAAAATAGGACATGTCCTATGTTTGCCTGTTTTCTTGGATCCCTCAAGTCTATGAGGGATCTGTGAAAACGGGTTCCACACGGGTGCAAATCGGCTGGGAAAAACGGCCGTTTTTCACGGCCAATTTGACACCCGGTCGTGTGAATATAGCCTAAGCCTATAAGTCAGAGCACAAGCTTAGGCAACCTTTGTAAAAAAAAATGCTACCTGGACCCCTTCATTTTAGAAATCAGCTGGGCCCCCTACTGCCATATTCCCACATATGTGAGTTTTATGGCATATCTGATTGACATGTCATAAAAGTTAACTATCTGTAAAGCCCTTTGAGTACATTCATTCCCTACTCACAATGGAGGAGCTCAGTCTATGGCCTGAACCATCTAAACAACAACCATGTTGTTGAAATTTTCCCAGGATAGCTGCATAGATAGGTAATTCACACAAAGGACTTGTGGGAGTGGGGGGGGGGGGGGGGGGGAGGTAAGGATTCCATTTATCATTCCAGAGTTAGAGCTCTTTATTGTAGCCATATGTTTATCCTATCAGTGTGTAAAAAGGTCATGAAATGGAAGGCTGTTCCATAGATATATCAATCTTTTGGTACAGTAGTGTTTCCTTTAATTCTCCCTACCTCCAATTTCAACATCTTTCCCCTTTTCCTAATAAAAATATATTGCAATTAGGCCTCATGCACACTGGCATATTACAGATTTGTTTTAAGGCTCAAACGTATGTCACCCATAACCTGCTAAGGGACCATACTTTACTTCCGTGTGTCTCCAATGTTATCCCTAAAAAACTTGACACTCTATGCCATATAAGGGTATGTTTACACGGGGCGGACAGCTGTGTAAAAGTACACAGTGTATCCGCCCTGGATGCCGCAGGGAATTTCTGCCGAAAAACCGCATTAAATTGTGGTGCAGTTTTTCGGTCGGAATATCCGCTGTGGAAAACAGCACGTAAAAAAAAAAAAGTCTATACTTACCTGCAAATATGAGATACACTCCTATAGACAAGGGACAACAATGTAAGGTCCTGCCTGATGAACACACCAAGAACTCCAACACAAAACAAAACAGGTAGGATAATCGATGTGATATAAAATTTTATAAATCTTTATTATGGATCAAAAATGTAATAAAATAAAACATAAGGGAAAACGACAATGATAAAGAAAATCCCTCCAGGAAAGTACAAAATTCTTCCTACATACATATAAATATGTGCTTGCAGAGGAAGTGCTTGCAGAGGAGAAAAACTGACAATTTAGGCCGGATTCACACAAGCATGTTCGGTCCGTGATATACGGACTGTATGTCGGTAGTATTTCCCGGACCGAACACACTTCAGAGAGCCAGACTCCTAGCATCATAGCTATCTATGACGCTAGGAGTCCCTGCCTTGCTGCGGGAAAACTGCCCGTACTGTAATCATGTTTTCAGTATGGGACACGGATATTTATATGGATGAAAAATGGTTCGTTTATTGCAGACGCAAACCGGACACGCTCTGTTGTGTATTTCCTCACATACGCCCATTTAGACGTGTATATAAGCTGTGTATATATAGAGTTCAGCACACACAACCTATCCGCATGCACTGCTAAGAGGTATTTTCTGTGTAAACTAATACAACCTTCATTTCAACATAATATATAAAAAAAATTAAGGCAAAACTTTTGTAACGATTAGGACCTGTTCACATCAGCGTCGGGTTCCGTTTGGGGTTTCCGTTCATCTATTCAGTCAGAGGAACAGATGAATGGAAAACCGAACGGAAACTATAGCTTCCGTTTGCACTACCATTGATTTCAATGGTAATTCTTCCGTTGCAGTTGGTTTCCGTTTCTTTCAGTTCCGTAAGGTTTACGTTTTTTTCAGGTCAATAATAGCGTAGTTCGGCTTTCCGTTCATCTGTTCCTCTGACGGAATAGATTAACGAAAACCCCAAACGGAACCCGACACTGATGTGAACAGGTCCTAATGGTTACAAAAGTCAATGGCCGCCGGTGGAAAACGTGGCGAAAAGAAGGTGCAGGCAGGTGAAAATCTGCTTGCAAAATCCTCTGTGTGAACAGGGTCTAAATGTAGTATATATATACAGTGAAGGAAATAAGTACTTGATCCCTTGCTGATTTTGTAAGTTTGCCCACTGTCAAAGACATGAACAGTCTAGAATTTTTAGGCTAAGTTAATTTTACCAGTGAGAGATTATATAAAAAAAAAAAACAGAAAATCACATTGTCAAAATTATATATATTTATTTGCATTGTGCACAGAGAAATAAGTATTTGATCCCCTACCAACCATTAAGAGTTCAGCCTCCTCCATACCAGTTACACGCTCCAAATCAACTTGGTGCCTGCATTAAAGACAGCTGTCTTACATGGTCACCTGTATAAAAGACTCCTGTCCACAGACTAAATTAATCAGTGTGACTCTAACCTCTACAACATGGGCAAGACCAAAGAGCTTTCTAAGGATGTCAGGGACAAGATCATAGACCTGCACAAGGCTGGAATGGGCTACAAAACCATAAGTAAGACGCTGGGTGAGAAGGAGACAACTGTTGGTGCAATAGTAAGAAAATGGAAGACATACAAAATGACTGTCAATCGACATCGATCTGGGCCTCCATGCAAAATCTCACCTCGTGGGGTATCCTTGATCCTGAGGAAGGTGAGAGCTCATCCGAAAACTACACGGGGGGAACTTGTTAATGATCTCAAGGCAGCTGGGACCACAGTCACCAAGAAAACCATTGGTAACACATTACGCCGTAATGGATTCAAATCCTGCAGTGCCCGCAAGGTCCCCCTGCTCAAGAAGGCACATGTACAGGCCCGTCTGAAGTTTGCAAATGAACATCTGGATGATTCTGAGAGTGATTGGGAGAAGGTGCTGTGGTCAGATGAGACTAAAATTGAGCTCTTTGGCAGTAACTCAACTCGCCGTGTTTGGAGGAAGAGAAATGCTGCCTATGACCCAAAGAACACCGTCCCCACTGTCACGCATGGAGGTGGAAACATTATGTTTTGGGGGTGTTTCTCTGCTAAGGGCACAGGACTACTTCACCGCATCAATGGGAGAATGGATGGTGCCATGTACCGTCAAATCCTGAGTGACAACCTCCTTCCATCCACCAGGACATTAAAAATGGCTCGTGGCTGGGTCTTCCAGCACGACAATGACCCGAAACATACAGCCAAGGCAACAAAGGAGTGGCTCAAAAAGAAGCACATTAAGGTCATGAAGTGGCCTAGCCAGTCTCCAGACCTTAATCCCATCGAAAACTTATGGAGGGAGCTGAAGATCCGAGTTGCCAAGCGACAGCCTCGAAATCTTAATGATTTACAGATGATCTGCAAAGAGGAGTGGGCCAAAATTCCATCTAACGTGTTCAAACCTCATCATCAACTACAAAAAACGTCTGACTGCTGTGCTTGCCAACAAGGGTTTTGCCACCAAGTATTAAGTCTTGTTTGCCAAAGGGATCAAATACTTATTTCTCTGTGCACAATGCAAATAAATATATAGAATTTTGACAATGTGATTTTGACAATGTTGAATACCGCTGAGGACAGTACACAGTGGAAATCTGCAGCAGCCGCTTTTTACATTTGTTTCTATACACTTTTAAGAAACTTCAGACGTTGCCGAAATCACTGTGCGGAAATTAGGCTGCAGTGCAGAATTTTCCCTCCGCAGCATGCACACTATATTGCGGAGAAGCAGCGGAATTTCACTGCGGATTTCAGCCTTTGCAGTGCAAAAATTGAAATCTGTGGCAAGTCCGCTGTGATATCTGCAACGTCTGAATTACCTGTCAAATATGCAAATGTTGGTGCAGATTCGTTGCGTAATTGCACCGAATCTGCACCATTTGCAGCGGAAAAATTCTGCCACGTGTGAACATGGCCTTACTCCTTTTAGTTAAAACAGGCAATTGAGACTTCAAGTGCATTGGGAATGTGTACGCACATACAGTGTTCTATTTAGCTGGGAATCCCCTACTTTACGAACAGTTGGTGAATCAAGACCACAAGGAGGGGATTATTTCAACAGAATTCATTCCAGCAGCCCTGAATGCAGTTATCTAATAACAATTCATTAACGTCAAGTATTAAGTATTAAGTAATAGAGATGGAAATGCATTTTTTCTATTTTTAAATAGTATCTTTTGTATAGCTACACAACAATTTGTATATCCTTATGTGCATACATATCCTGCATGTTTTTTTTACTTACTAGTTAACAATGAGGGCTTATGCACACATCCGTATTATGTATATCTGTTGTACAGAGTGCCTATATAATGTAGCCTTTGTGTGCCTCTGATTTTATACAGATGCACAGGGATGATTCTTCTTACAGAAGTGGCTCCACATGATTACACAATGAGTACCTAATACAAAAGAAAAAAGCCAGCACGGTAATAAGTCGTGTCTGCCCACTTATTTCCCTTGCAGTAGCTGTTGCACGGTAAATGTGACATGCTGACAAATTAATGTTCATCCATGTAATGCATTTATGCGCCAGGTTTGCCAGCTCTAGTTCATATATGGGGGTCCCAAGCACTATGTATGAAGTTAATATGCCCTAGTTGGGCATAAGCACAGGATTGTCTTTATGAGACAAACCCTTTAATTAAGAGAAATAATGGGAGAGGTCAAAGTAAGGAGATAGCATTTACATTACCTTCTGTATTTATAATCCAAGGAAGAAACGCATAAGCAGATTTGTAGGAACATGTGCTATTTTCAAAAGTGCAGGATCCATCAGAGACAGTGGCTCCTTTAGCAAAACCTGCCAACAAATAGGAAAAACTGTTTTTGTAGTGGTTATACAGCCAAGAACTTACCATGTGTAAAGAGAATGTGACGTGAATTTCAGTGTTGCCAAAAGGCAGCGCCACTAGAGAATTGACAATTCATGTTTACCAATAGTGTTTATACTGCATTGAGATTGAGCAGCAAGATGAGAGGATATTGATACCAAAACACAGAACTATAGTTATACATTCTGCACAGTACTTTTGAAAAAGGTGTCACTTTAAAAGGTGCTTGATCGTTGCAGTCTGATTGAAAATGGTGCTATTAAAAAATACAATTTGTCCCGTAAAAAACAAGACCTTATACAGCTATGTCGACGCAAAAATAAAAAAGTTATAGCTGTTGGAATGCGACGATGGAAAAACGTAAAAAATAGCTTGGTAATTAAGGTCTAAAATAGGCTGGTCATTAAAGGATTAAATTAATTTGCGAATCATCAATCTACATAACATCATTCACAAATCTTCTTCAATAATATTAATCCTGGTGCTGACAGTGTTCCGCTGCCTTCTGAAACAGATGTCACGGACGTGGCATCTCTCATTGTTTTGTTTATTTTGTTTTGCTACTACTAGCCCTACACAAATGCACATCTCCTGCCTTGTCCATCATGTTCCATACTGCTGATGCTGGGATCCCTACCCTGCACAGGGTAAATATAACAAATCTGAAACTGCTCCCAAAAAAGGGATAATTTTTTTACGGCTTTTGTAAAAATTATTTTCCAGTACGATCAGGCACACTGTAACTGGCACATGTAATCGTATCGGTGAAAGTGGTAGATGATATATATGCAGGGGGTGCATAAGTAGGTATACAGTTTAAATAATAGGTAAATATAATAATAATAATAATAGGTGTCATGTCCCTCGACTTAGGTTTCTATTCACTGTCATGTTATGTTATATGCTCCTATTGCAGTTGCTTTGCTTTATTTAGTTTGTCCCTGCTATCTCCCTGTAGCTAGGCTCTGAGGTAATAGCTCCTCCCTTCTTTCTGTGCCTAGTTGTCTTTCCTCATGGTTCCCATACTGTGTAGTCATCTCCTGCTCAACTCTGGCAAAATATCATCTTTTCACCTGCTGGTTTGTGTACATTACAAGTATTTCAGCCTGAAAATAAACTTCTCTGGAAACTTCCCACGTGCCTCTTCAGCTGAGTTGACGCTATCTGACAGTGTCTTGGTGTAAGTACCGGTTCAATACAGACATATACAGTGAGATTGTCTCAAGGGCCCTACAACTTACAGCCTGGTCATGGAGTCAGAATAGTGAAAAGATGCTTATATATCTGCCAGATCCAGCTGTATAGTCAGTGTGCAGCTCCTGCAGAGATAGTCACAGACAAGCAACTGCCTGCAGAAGAAATCATCAGTGTGTGTGACCCCACAGCATAGACCCTTCTAGCAAGCTAGCACCCCCACCTCTGTATTATCCACATCCTGTCTGTGAGGTGTCATGTCTGAAGAGAACATTGCACAGTCTTCTCAAGGTGAACAGTACCTACAGTCAGAAGAAAGTATGGATCCTAGTCTGCAGTACAGTGAGAGAGCTAAACGCTCTGCTAAGCCTACATGGAAGGTTACAGAGAATCTAGAAGGTGCAAAACATGAACTTTCTTCTGCTGTCTCAAACTTATGGCAAAGATTGCTGAGTCACATCTCCACCATCTCACAGCCTGCTCACAATGTTTCACCACTAGAGGGAGCTCTAGAACAGCTTTGTACAGCATATGAACATTATTCACTGAAAAGCCAGGAATATGTTGGCATTTTGAAGAAACTTAATACAAAGGATTCTTTAGAAGAATTTGAAAGCTTCCAGAAACTTAATTTGGAACGAGACAGCCTAGTATGCAAAATTAAGTCTAACACAGAGGCAAGAATCGCGCAATTACAGGAAACGTCGTCTCGCATTTCTAAGTTTACCAGTCGTTCAAAACTATCTTCTAAGTCAAGATCTTCAAAATATTCCACGCTCAGCGAACAGCTCATAAGAGCGCGGGCTGAAGCAGAGGCTACTAAAATACAGGCCGTCTTTGCGCAAAAAAAGGCAGATATGGAAGCCGATGCAGCGCGCCAAAAGGCGGAAATAGAAACTTTAAACAAACAATGCGAGCATGCCACAGCTAGGGCAAGGTTAAAGGTTTTAGAAGAAGCTGCCAGGGGAAGTGAAAGAGACAGCATCAGTGTATGTGAAGTGGAGGTAGAAGATCCTCTTAAGCGCACAAGAGACTATGTACTAAGCCAAAACAGTGAACCTGTGATTGCTGCTAATGATCCTGACAGCGCAAATATTTCTCCAGAGCAACGGGGCACAGATTCTTCTGCAGCATTCTGCATCCAAGGTCAGTACAATGCATTACCAATTTGTCATCCTTACCTTTCTCCACATACCACATTGCACCAGAACCCTGCACCTCAGCAAGCTCATTACACAGACGCCCAGGTGCAATCCAATATGCTAGCAAGTCACCAGACTCCTGGCAACCACATAGTTCCAGTTCCATGTGTAGCTAAACCTATGGACTTTAAACTATCTCCTGGATTGAACGCCCGTGCAGACCCGTATTTCCCTATGTCTCTTAGCCAGAACACCGCAAATAATATGATCAGCACTACTCAGCCAGCAATACTCTGCCCAAAGTCAGAGAGAACTGACATGACAGAGTTTGCAAGATACATGGTTCGCCGCGAACTTACTAAAACCGGCCTCACAAGGTTTGACGACCAGCCTGAGAACTACAGGGGCTGGAAATGTGCCTTCAGAACCGTTATTAGTGACATTGGCATTACTGCTGCTGAAGAACTAGATCTGCTGATCAGGTGGCTCGGTCCACAGTCTACAGAACGTGTCAAGAGATTGAGATCTGTCCACATTGAGAATCCAACTGCAGGCCTCATCGCTGCTTGGGAGAGACTGGAACAAAGCTTTGGCAGTCCTGAAGCCATAGAGAATGCTCTGTTTAAACGGCTGCAAGGTTTTCCAAAAATATCTGGCAAAGACAATGAAAAATTCCAAGAGCTCAGCGACCTACTCTTAGAGCTCCAGCTGGCCAAGGCAGACCCACACCTACCTGGCCTCAGTTACCTAGACACAGCTCGTGGGGTAAACCCAATAGTTTCCAAGCTGCCGTACAATATTCAAGAAAGGTGGACTACACTTGGGTCGAGATACAAAAAAGAAAAGCAAGTCTCCTTTCCTCCATTTTCTTACTTCTGTGAATTTATCAGGAACATTGCAGAATCCAAGAATGACCCAAGCTTTACCTCCAGTGAGTCCAGTGGTCCTGGTTCACCCCATCCTAAGTACGACAGCCCACGTTCTAACTATAGAAACCACAGAGGTCCAGTGTCAGTGAAAAAGACTGATGTCCTTCCCACACCCTCATCAGCTCCAGACAAGTACAACCAAGGTGAAAAGATTGAAAATCCTAATCGCCTATGTCCTATTCATAAGAAGCCACATCCTCTCAAGAAATGCATTGGCTTCAGAAAGAAACCGCTCCAGGAACGCAAAGAGCTTCTAAAGAAATTTAGGGTATGTTACCGATGTTGTGCGTCTACTGAACATTTCGCTAAAGACTGTAAAACTACTATTAAATGCATAGAGTGCGGCTGTGAGGACCATGTGCAAGCGCTCCATCCATCTCAATTCAGTCCTGCTCCACCTGCACATTCCACTCCTGCGATAAATCATGGCGGGGAGAATGCAGAGCAAGCAGCAAATCTTACTACTGTATCTTCTTCATGCACAGAAGTCTGCGGAGACGACCTTTGCGACAAGTCCTGCGCAAAGATATGTCTAGTCAACGTATACCCCAAGGGTCAACCGGAAAGGGCCGTAAAGGTGTATACCATCCTGGACGATCAGAGCAACCGTTCACTCGCAAGATCAGAACTCTTTGACCTGTTCAACTTAAAAGGAGATGCTTACCCTTACACCTTGGGTACTTGTAGTGGCATTACAGAGGTCTCCGGAAGAAGAGCCAGTGGACTTATAGTGGCTTCTCTCAACAATCAGGAGATACCCTTACCCACACTTGTTGAGTGCAACCAGATACCATCCAACAAAGATGAGATTCCTACGTCAGAGGCTGCTCTTCATCACACTCATCTAAGGGCTATAGCGAAAGAAATACCAGCCCTTGACAAGAGTGCAGAGATCCTACTTCTGCTCGGTAGAGACATTCTCAGGGTACATAAGGTACGCCAGCAAATCAACGGACCACATGATGCTCCGTTTGCCCAACGCCTTGATTTAGGTTGGGTTATCATAGGCAACGTCTGTATAGACAAGATGAAGAAGCCTATCAAGATTTCCTCATTTAAAACTCACATTTTGCCAAATGGTCGCAACACTTATTTTCAGCCATGCCCACACCATTACTGGGTGAAAGAGAAGCTGAACAACAGTAAGTGGCAGCTTGACCACCAAGATAATATGAACACATTCCTGTCCTGGGATGACAGTCTTGGAGCAACAGTGTTCAATTCTACAAGTGAAGACAATAAGTTGGCACTTGCAAGAGAGGATAAAGAATTTCTCAAGGTTATGGACAAAGAATTTGCTCAGGATGAGTCTAACAGCTGGGTAGCACCTTTGCCTTTCCGTTCCCCAAGACCAAAATTACCAAACAATCTACAGCAAGCAGTTTCAAGATTTTCCTCTTTAAAACGCACCCTAAAGAGGAAACCAGAGATGGAAAAACATTTTGTAGACTTCATGCAAAATATATTTGATAGAGATCATGCAGAACCTGCACCACCACTAAAGGAAGGAGAAGAATGCTGGTACCTTCCATCCTTTGGCGTGTATCACCCTCGCAAGCCTAATCAAATCAGAGTGGTGTTTGATTCCAGCGCTCAGTATGAAGGCGTTTCTCTAAACAACCTGCTCCTCACTGGGCCTAACCTAAACAACAACCTCATAGGAGTACTCATCCGCTTCAGACAAGAACCTGTTGCAGTAATGGCTGACATCCAGCAAATGTTCCACTGCTTCATTGTCAAGGAAGACAACAGGAACTACCTCAGGTTTCTATGGCACAAAGACAATGATGTCAACAACAAGGTCACAGATTACCGGATGAAGGTACATGTCTTCGGCAACAGCCCCTCTCCTGCTGTAGCAATCTATGGATTGAGAAGGACAGCCCAGGAAGGTGAGAAGGGGTATGGATCTGATGCTCGTCAATTTGTTGAGAAGAACTTCTATGTACATGATGGACTTAAATCCTTACCCACAAGTGAAGAGGCAATCGATCTCCTCACCAGAACGCAGGCAATGCTGTCTGTAGCAAATCTCAGACTTCACAAGATTATCTCTAACAGCCAGAAGGTAATGAAAGCGTTCCCCTCTGAAGATCATGCAACCAACTTGAAAGACCTCGATCTTGGTTCTGATGTTCCTCCTATACAACGAAGCCTAGGTTTGCTGTGGGACATTAAGCAAGACACATTCACCTTCCAAGTGTCAGCCAGTGACAAGCCTTTTACCAAGCGAGGAGTTTTATCTGTTGTGAACAGCATCTATGATCCTCTTGGCTTCATAGCCCCCGTCACCATTCAAGGCAAGAAATTGCTGAGACAGTTTACCACTGAGAACATAGACTGGGATACTTCTCTGCCTATTGAGAAACAACAAAGGTGGAAGATATGGAAGGAGTCTCTGAAAATATTAGAACAACTCCAAGTCTCACGTTGTTATGTTCCCAGCTCTCTTTCAGCTGCCAGCAGAAGAGAAATACACATTTTCTCTGATGCGTCTATCGAAGCCATAGCTGCAGTAGCCTATCTGAGAATCCCAGGAACCAACAAGCCTCACTGTGGATTTGTCCTGGGTAAGGCCAAACTAACCCCAAAACCTGCACACTCTGTGCCAAGACTTGAGCTTTGTGCAGCTGTGCTAGCAGTAGAGATTGCTGAAGTTATTAAAAACGAAATGGACATTGCAATTGATTCATTTTCTTTCTACACAGATAGTAAAGTTGTGCTTGGTTATATATACAACCAAACAAAACAATTCTATGTATATGTCAGCAACAGAGTAGAACGCATTAGAAGTTTTTCTACTCCTGGGCAGTGGCAGTACATCTCCACTGACCTTAACCCAGCTGATCGTGGAACAAGACCTGAACCGGCAGCAGGCCTATGTGACATGTGGTTGTCACCTCCAAGATTCTTGTATGAGGATCCCTGTTTAATTCCTACCAACACCACCTATGAGATGGTGGATCCCGAGTCTGACAAGGAAATCAGGCCTACAAATACCACGCTCTTCACTTCTGTAATTCCAAAATTGAAGCTGAAGTCACATCGCTTTGAGCGCTTCTCAAATTGGTCATCTATTGTGCGAGCTGTTGCTCACCTAATTCATATCGCTCACTGCTTTGCTAAGGACACATCAGAGTGTCATGGCTGGCATATCTGTAAAGAACACCCTACTGTCGCAGACATCGAACATGCTGAAGAAGTCATTACCCGTTGTGTGCAACAAGAAGTATACAGTCAGGAGATTGACAATATTACAAAGGGTATCAATCTTTCCAAGAGCAGTGCACTCTTTGAACTGAATCCAGTGCTTGATCATCACAAATTGCTGAGAGTGGGCGGCCGTATAGTGAGATCTGATCTAAGTAGCAAGGAACAAAATCCTGTCATTATACCAGGTCGGCATCATATTGCTACACTATTGGTCCGACACCATCATGAAAGAGTGCAGCACCAAGGCAGACAGTTTACAGAAGGTGCCATCAGGTCAGCCGGCTTGTGGATCGTAGGGATGAAGAGATGCATCTCTTCCGTGCTCCATAAATGTGTCAAGTGTCATAAGTTAAGAGGAAGACACCATCAACAACAAATGGCAAATCTCCCAGCAGACCGACTAAGTACGGAACCGCCCTTTACTTATGTTGGGGTGGATGTCTTTGGCCCATGGTCAGTTGTTACACGAAGGACCCGTGGTGGAGTCGCAAACAGCAAATGGTGGGCTGTGCTGTTTACATGTCTCAGCATCCGAGCAGTACACATCGAAGTGATTGAGTCTATGGATTCTTCTTGCTTCATCAATGCCCTCCGAAGATTCTTCTCTATCCGAGGACCCGTCAAGCAACTGAGGTCTGACTGCGGCACTAACTTCGTGGGAGCCAGCAAAGAACTGCAGTTAGACAATTTCTTGTCTAACAATGGGTGCACATGGGTGTTTAACCCTCCACATTCGTCTCACATGGGAGGATCATGGGAACGCATGATTGGAATTGCACGCAAAATCCTTGACTCCATGTTGCTGGATCACAAGTCTTTGCTTACTCATGAGATCTTGGTCACCTTTCTTGCAGAGGTGTCCGCCATAATCAATGCAAGGCCACTAGTCCCAGTATCCTCGGACCCTGATTCCCCAGTTATTCTTACCCCAGCTACGCTTCTTACCCAGAAGATCGGGACTGCTGCAATCCCTCCGGGAATCTTTGACCACAGCGACATTTACCGACGCCAATGGAAACAGGTACAATACCTGTCCAACGTGTTCTGGCACCGCTGGAAGACAGAGTATTTGCACATACTTCAAAGCCGTCACAAATGGCAGACGTCGAGACCTAACCTCCAGGAAGGTGACCTTGTTCTTCTAAAGGATAAGGAAGCCCATCGCAATGAATGGCCAATGGGTCTTGTTACCAAGGTTATGCCTAGTGATGATGGAAAGACTCGAAAGGTAGAGGTCAAGGTGACCAAAGGAGGCTCAGTGCGAGTTTTCTTCCGCCCAATCACTGAACTAGTGCTTCTTCTTCCAAAGAAAGAAGGCACATAAAGGACACAGCCCCCAGCTGGCTGCTAGCTGTGTTATATTTGGAACACCTTACCATTTGGAATATACAGTGGGTTGGTGGAAGTGTTGGCAAGTTGCGGCTTCCCCGATCCGAAGATGGGTTTCTTACTTGGAACTTGTACAAGCGGATACCTACTGTTGTGGACTATCGGCAACAGACTTGGACTATAACTATTGTCATTGTTTGCATGTTCTTTTTGTCTTTCAGGTTCCAGGATCCACTACTGGACATTATTCAAGGACATTCTTTCAAGTTTGATTTTATTGTGAAATCTAAAGATTTCAGACGGGGAGTGTCATGTCCCTCGACTTAGGTTTCTATTCACTGTCATGTTATGTTATATGCTCCTATTGCAGTTGCTTTGCTTTATTTAGTTTGTCCCTGCTATCTCCCTGTAGCTAGGCTCTGAGGTAATAGCTCCTCCCTTCTTTCTGTGCCTAGTTGTCTTTCCTCATGGTTCCCATACTGTGTAGTCATCTCCTGCTCAACTCTGGCAAAATATCATCTTTTCACCTGCTGGTTTGTGTACATTACAAGTATTTCAGCCTGAAAATAAACTTCTCTGGAAACTTCCCACGTGCCTCTTCAGCTGAGTTGACGCTATCTGACAGTGTCTTGGTGTGAGTACTGGTTCAATACAGACATATACAGTGAGATTGTCTCAAGGGCCCTACAACTTACAGCCTGGTCATGGAGTCAGAATAATAGGCATACTGTTTAACACCTTCCCTCTTTGGCCACTTTTGACCTTTCTGCCTCATTTTTCAAATCTGACATGTTTCACTTTATGTGGTAATAACTTCGGAATGCTTTTACCTATCCAAGCGATTCTGAGATTATTTTCTCGTGACACATTGGACTTTATGTTACCGGCAAAATTTGCTCCATACATTCAGTATTTAATTGTGAAAAACACAAAAATTTTGCGAGAAATTGCAAAAATTAGCATTTTTGTAAATTGAAATGTATCTGCTTATAAGACAGGCACTTATAACACACAAAATTGTTGCTAATTACCATCCTCATATGTCTACTTTAGATTGGCATAGTTTTTTGAACATCCTTTTCTTTTTCTAGGATATTACAAGGCTTAGAACTTTAGTAGCAATTTCTTACATTTTCAAGAAAAAAAGTTGTATAAAAAATAAGAAAATAAAAGTTTTAAAAGTAATAAAAGTAAAAATCCCCATTTTTCCCTTAGAAACAAATAAACTATACATAATTGGTATCGCCGCATCCGTAACGGCCTGAACTACAAAATTATTTGGTTATTTATCCCGCGTGGTGAACGCCGTAAAAGAAAATAATAATTAACTCCACCAGAATCACAATTGTTTGGTCACTTCACCTCCCAAAAAAATGGAATAAAAAGAGATCAAAAAGTCGCATGTACCTAAAAATGGTCCTGATTTTTTACAAAAAGTATTTTATTGTGCAAACGCCATAAGAAATAAAAAAAATTATAAACATATGGTATCGCCGTAATCGTATCACCCTGCAGAATAAAGTGAATATGTAAATTATAGCGCACGGTGAACGCTGCAAAAAAAATAGAATAAGAAAACAATAGTAGAATTGCTGTTTTTTAGTCACCACGCCACTCAAAAATAGAAAAACTGATCAAAAAGCTGCATGCACCCCATGAAAACTGCAATGAATTCCTCAAGGGGTCTAGTTTCCAACATAGGGTCGCTTTTGGGGGATTTCCACTGTTTTCATACCACAAGACCTCTTCAAACCGGACATGGTGCCTAATAAAAAGGAGGCCTCAATATCCTCTAAGTGCTCCTTTGCTTCGGAGGCTGGTGCTTCAGTCCATTACCGCACTAGGGCCACATGTGGGATATTTCTCAAAACTGCAGAATCTGGGCAATAAGTATTGATTTGTGTTTCTCTGGTAAAACCTTCTGTTTTACATTTAAAAAAATGTAATAAAAAGGATTTTCTGACAAAAAATAAATAAATATGTAAATTTCACCTCTACTTTGCTCTAAATTCCTGTGAAACACCTAAAGGGTTCATAAACTTTCTAAATGCTGTTGTGAATACTTTGGGAGGTCTAGTTTTTAAAATGGGGTAATTGCTAGGGGTTTCTAATATATAGGCCCCTCAGAGCAACTTCAGAACTGAACTGGAACCTAAAAAAAAAAAAAATTAGGAAATACTTCGCTTATATTATACTGATAATGAGCAGTGCCCACCCCGAGATTACCCCAGTTTTGCCGGTTTGTATAAACGGAGACAACTATTAAACCGTTTCAATGCCCGGTTTTCCCAAACATACACCCCGAGAAGTCTATTTCTATTGATGAGTCCTTGGTACATTTTAAAGGGAGGTGTTAAGGATCTGCCAGGCACAGCTTCTGTATCCACGCCCATAGGTAATCAGTCTGCACCTGCTTCTATGTCTGTGAGACTGACTCCATCTCCCACCACTCAGGATGGCAGGCTTAGGAGTGGGAGAGCCTATCACAGCCTGGCCAGACGGAGCTAGCTCCCGCCCTCTGTCTATTTATACCTGCCTTTCCTGTTCCTCCTTGCTTGTGATTCTTCTCGTTTTGTTTCCTGGCCCTGCTGCAGCTTCTTGAACCATTTGACCCTGCTTCATATTGACCCTGGCTTACTGACTACTCTACTGCTCTGCGTTTGGTACCTCGTACACTCCTGGTTTGACTCGGCTCGTTCACCACTCTTGTTGCTCACGGTGTTGCCGTGGGCAACTGCCCCTTTTCCCTTGCTTCTGTGTACCCTTGTCTGTTTGTCTGTCGTGCACTTATTGAGCGTAGGGACCGTCGCCCAGTTGTACCCCGTCGCCTTGGGCGGGTCGTTGCAAGTAGGCAGGGACTGAGTGGCGGGTAGATTAGGGCTCACTTGTCTGTTTCCCTACCCCCATCATTACATAATCACAAGCCCATATACCTACTCTACCCTGGTCCCTCACACTACTATGGACCCCCTTGAGACCCTGGTTCAGCAAATGCAGGGTCTCTCCCTACAGGTCCAGGCCCTGGCTCAGAGGGTCAACCAGCCTGATGCTACCATGGTAGTGCCCCTCACCTCACCTCTTGAACCCCACCCCAAGTTGCCTGACCGGTTCTCAGGGGACCGGAAGACTTTTCTCTCCTTTCGGGAGAGTTGTAGGCTCTATTTTCGTTTAAAGCCCCACTCCTCAGGTTCTGAGAGCCAGCGGGTGGGTATAATTATGTCCCGGCTCCAGGAAGGGCCCCAAGAACGGGCCTTCTCCTTGGCTCCTGACGCCCCTGAACTTTCCTCCGTTGATCTTTTCTTTTCTGCTCTCGGACTCATTTATGACGAGACTGACAGGACTGCCTTTGCCGAGAGTCAGCTGGTGACCTTACGTCAGGGTAAGAGACCTGTTGAGGAGTATTGCTCTGACTTTAGGAAGTGGTGCGTAGCTTCTCGGTGGAATGACCCTGCCTTAAGGTGCCAGTTTAGGTTGGGTCTGTCGAACGCCCTGAAAGACCTGCTAGTTAGCTATCCCTCTTCTGACTCCCTAGACCAGGTTATGGCTTTAGCGGTACGACTTGACCGACGTCTCAGGGAACGACAACGTGAACGTTTTTGTTTTTTCTCCTCTGACTCCCCCATGATGCCTCCCGAGGTTCCGTTGCTTCGTTCTTCCACGAAAGACTCGGAGGTACCTATGCAACTCGGGGCCTCCGTGTCCCCCCAACAACGAAGAGAGTTCCGCAGGAAAAATGGTCTCTGCTTCTATTGTGGGGATGACAAGCATCAAGTGAACACCTGTCCTAGGCGTAAGAATAAGCAGCCGGAAAACTTCCGCGCCTAAGTGATCATCGGGGAGGTCACTTGGGCGCACAGGTATTTCCCGTAAATATGAAACGTAATAAAATCTTGCTTCCCTTTCAGGTCTCTTTTGGTGGTAGGTCTGCTACCGGCAGTGCCTTCGTGGATTCAGGGTCGTCTGCTAATATCATGTCTGTGGAATTTGCTATGTCTCTAGCTATGCCTTTGATTGATTTGCCTAAACCTGTCCGGGTAGTGGGTATCGACTCCACTCCTCTTGCTAATGGTTATTTGACACAGCATACCCCTGTTTTTGAACTCCTTGTTGGCTCCATGCATTTGGAGCAGTGCTCTGTACTGTTGATGCAGGGATTATCGTCCGATTTGGTTTTAGGCCTTCCCTGGTTGCAGTTGCATAATCCCACGTTTGACTGGAATACTGGGGATCTTACCAAATGGGGTAATGAATGCTTGACGTCATGTTTTTCTGTTAATTCTATTTCTCCCCCTGAGGAGGTGAACACGCTACCTGAGTTTGTTCAGGACTTCGCTGATGTTTTCTCTAAGGAGGCCTCCAAGTGTTACCTCCTCATAGAGAATACGATTGCGCTAACGATTTGGTACCAGGAGCTAAGGGTAGGATATTTAATCTCTCTTGTCCCGAACGTGAAGCCATGAGAGCGTATATCCAGGAATGCCTGGCCAAGGGTTACATTCGCCCCTCTACTTCTCCGGTAGGTGCTGGCTTCTTCTTCGTAGGGAAGAAGGATGGTGGTCTTAGGCCATGCATTGACTACCGTAACTTGAATAAGGTCACTGTAAGGAACCAGTATCCCCTTCCTTTGATTCCTGATCTCTTTAATCAGCTTCAGGGGGCCCAATGGTGCTCTAAGTTTGATCTACGGGGGGCGTATAACCTTATCCGCATCAAAGAGGGGGATGAGTGGAAGACTGCGTTTAACACGCCCGAAGGTCATTTCGAATACCTCGTCATGCCCTTTGGTTTGTGTAATGCTCCCGCGGTCTTCCAGAATTTCATAAATGAGATTTTAAGAGATTACCTGGGGGTATTTCTTGTAGTGTACCTTGATGACATACTTGTGTTTTCCAAGGACTGGTCCTCCCACATTGAGCATGTCAGGAAGGTGCTCCAGGTCCTTCGGGAAAACAAACTGTTTGCGAAGACCGAAAAATGTGTGTTTGGGGTGCAGGAGATACCATTTTTGGGTCAAATCCTCACTCCTCATGAATTCCGCATGGACCCCGCCAAGGTCCAGGCTGTGGCGGAATGGGTCCAACCTGCCTCCCTGAAGGCGTTACAGTGCTTCTTGGGGTTCGCTAATTATTACAGGAGATTTATTGCTAACTTCTCGGTCATCGCTAAGCCTCTTACGGACCTCACTCGCAAGGGTGCTGATCTCTTCCGCTTGCATCCTGAGGCTGTCCAGGCTTTTGAGGTCCTTAAGAAGTGCTTTATCTCGGCCCCGGTGTTGGTTCAGCCCAACCAAATGGAGCCATTTATCGTGGAGGTTGACGCGTCCGAGGTGGGAGTGGGGGCTGTCTTGTCCCAGGGTACCAGGTCCCTCACCCATCTCCGTCCCTGTGCCTACTTCTCCAGGAAGTTTTCGCCCACTGAGAGTAACTATGATATTGGCAAGCACGAACTCTTAGCCATTAAATGGGCATTTGAAGAGTGGCGCCACTTCCTGGAGGGGGCTAGGCACCAGCTAACGGTCCTTACCGACCACAAGAATCTGGTTTTCCTAGAATCTGCCCGGAGGCTAAACCCGAGACAAGCTCGATGGGCGTTATTTTTTACCAGATTCAATTTTTTGGTTACCTATAGGACTGGGTCTAAAAATATTAAGGCTGATGCACTGTCACGTAGCTTCATGGCCAGCCCTCCTTCGGAGGAAGATCCTGCTTGTATTTTGCCTCCAGGTATAATCATTTCCTCTATTGATTCTGATTTAGTCTCTGAAATTGCTGCTGATCAAGGTTCAGCTCCCGGGAACCTTCCTGCGAACAAGCTGTTTGTTCCCCTGCAATTCCGGCTAAGGGTACTTAGGGAAAATCATGACTCCGCACTATCTGGTCATCCAGGCATCCTGGGTACCAAGCACCTCATTGCCAGAAACTATTGGTGGCCTGGGTTGCCTAAAGACGTTAAGGCCTATGTCGCCGCTTGTGAGGTTTGTGCTAGGTCCAAGACTCCCAGGTCCCGACCAGCGGGCTTAATACGTTTTTTGCCCATTCCCCAGAGACCTTGGACCCATATCTCCATGGATTTTATCACCGATTTGCCTCCATCTCAAGGCAAGTCGGTGGTGTGGGTTGTAGTAGACCGCTTCAGTAAGATGTGCCACTTTGTGCTCCTCAAAAAAAAAACCAATTCTAAGATGTTAGCTACCTTGTTTGTCAAACACATCCTGCGTCTCCATGGGGTCCCTGTCAATATTGTTTCCGACAGAGGGGTACAATTTGTTTCTTTGTTTTGGAGAGCCTTCTGTAAAAAGTTGGAGATTGATCTGTCCTTCTCCTCTGCCTTCCATCCTGAAACTAATGGCCAAACCGAGAGGACTAATCAGTCTCTAGAACAATATTTAAGGTGTTTTATCTCTGACTGTCAATATGATTGGGTCTCATTCATTCCCCTCGCCGAATTTTCCCTTAATAACCGGGTCAGTAACTCGTCAGGGGTCTCCCCCTTTTTCTGTAATTTTGGGTTTAATCCACGGTTCTCCTCCGTTTCACCTGGTAGTTCCAACAATCCCGAGGTAGAGGTCGTTCATCGGGAACTGTGCACAGTCTTGGCCCAGGTTCAGAAGAAGGTTTAGAGGCGTCCCAGAGCATACAAAAAACTCAGGCAGATAGAAGACCCCTGCTAACCCCTTGTTTATGGTCGGGGATCTGGTGTGGCTATCGTCAAAGAACTTGCGCCTTAAAGTCCCGTCCAAGAAGTTTGCTCCCCGGTTTATAGGGCCGTACAAGGTCATTGAAGTCCTCAACCCTGTCTCCTTCCGACTGGAGTTGCCCCCGTCTTTTCGAGTACACAACGTGTTTCATGCCTCCCTCCTTAAACGCTGCTCCCCGTCCTTGGCTCCCTCGAGGAAACCTCCTGTCCCCGTTCTCACCCCTGACGGGGTAGAATTCGAGGTGGCCAAGATTGTGGACAGCAAGATGGTCAAAGGCTCCCTCCAGTACCTGGTCCATTGGAGAGGATACGGGCCTGAGGAGAGGACTTGGGTACCCGCCCGGGATGTTCACGCTGGGGTATTGGTCAGGAGGTTCCACCTTCGTTTCCCCAATAAATCAGGTCCATCTAGAAAGGGTCCGGTGGCCCCTCATAAAAGGAGGGGGTACTGTTAAGGATCTGCCAGGCACAGCTTCTGTATCCACGCCCATAGGTAATCAGTCTGCACCTGCTTCTATGTCTGTGAGACTGACTCCATCTCCCACCACTCAGGATGGCAGGCTTAGGAGTGGGAGAGCCTATCACAGCCTGGCCAGACGGAGCTAGCTCCCGCCCTCTGTCTATTTATACCTGCCCATCCTGTTCCTCCTTGCTTGTGATTCTTCTCGTTTTGTTTCCTGGCCCTGCTGCAGCTTCTTGAACCATTTGACCCTGCTTCATATTGACCCTGGCTTACTGACTACTCTCCTGCTCTGCGTTTGGTACCTCGTACACTCCTGGTTTGACTCGGCTCGTTCACCACTCTTGTTGCTCACGGTGTTGCCGTGGGCAACTGCCCCTTTTCCCTTGCTTCTGTGTACCCTTGTCTGTTTGTCTGTCGTGCACTTATTGAGCGTAGGGACCGTCGCCCAGTTGTACCCCGTCGCCTAGGGCGGGTCGTTGCAAGTAGGCAGGGACTGAGTGGCGGGTAGATTAGGGCTCACTTGTCTGTTTCCCTACCCCCATCATTACAGGAGGCTTCAATTCCGCCAGTAACCGCCGAGTAAGAGGGCAAGGTATGGCGTGAAGATGTATAGGCTGTGCGAGAGTGCATCAGGGTATACCTACAAATATAGGATATATGAAGGAAAGGACACCAGTATTCAGCCCCCAGAATGCCCCCCCCCCTTACTGGAAGTTAATGCAAAAATTGTGTGGGATTTGGTGCACCCACTGCTGGACCAGGGTTACCACTTCTACCTGGATAATTTTTATACCAGCGTCCCACTCTTCAAGTGCCTCGCTTCCAGAAGTCCTGCGGCATGCGGCACTGCTAGAAGAAATCTGAGAGGCCTCCCTGAGACTCTGCTTGGGCAAACAAGAAGGGGTGAGAGCAGGGCACATTCTAGCAGCAACATATTGTGTGTCAAGTACAAGACAAGAGAGATGTCCTTGTATTGACAACAATACATGGCCACACCAGTACCCATGTACCAGTACGAGGTAGGAGTACAGAGACCCCCCAAACCAGACTGCATCCTGGACTACAATAGGTACATGGGAGGGGTGGACTTGTCAGATCAAGTTCTAAAGCCCTACAGCGCCATGCGGTGTGGTATAAGAAGCTGGCCGTGCACATCATACAGATGGTATTGTACAATGCATACGTGCTACGTCGATGTGCAGGCCAGAGGGGAACTTTCCTGGAATTTCAAGAGGTGGTTATCAAGAAACTAATATTTAGGGACCAGGAAGCCCCCAGTACTTCTGGAAACGAGGCCACACGCATCGTACCAGGGCAACACTTTCCAGGAGAAGTTCCCCAAACTGGCTAGAAGGGAAAAGTCAAAAGAGGTGCAAAGTCTGCTATAAGAGGGGGATAAGGGAGGACACAATATATCAATGTGACACGTGTCCCGAAAAACCAGAGCTCTATATGAAAGAGTGTTTTTTTTTTTTTTTTAATATCCTTTTTATTATCAGTTTTCACATTTTCTTACAAACATTTCACGTAAAAGTTACATCATGAGTGCGCAGCACTCTACTGTCATGGAATTAACTTTGAATTAAATTCAACGTAACACATAAACATATGAACATGGCATAATTGTCTATCTTCAGATGGACCGAAAGCATGACTTCCCCCAACCCCGACACGACCTAGATCATTAATAAGTTCCTACTCATCCTTTTTATTTTTTTTCCCCCAGCTGATTCAGAGTTGCAACCCCCCTAAAGTGCCTGCCAAGAGCTGTGTACAATACCACTTTGTGTACTGGAAGGGCCTAACAATTTCCGCTATTTCGGCTGCTGTACATTGCGATTCTATGAATGTTTGCCACTTATCAAATAGCTTCTTGGTTCCCGTTTCCTTCCGCCTTTCCACCTCCACCCTCTCAAGAACCAATAACTGTTTCAGCCGCGACACAATCATTTCTAATCCCGGCATGTCTGCCTCTAGCCATTTACTCAGGAGGCATCTCAAGGCTACCAGTAGAACCGTGTGCACCAGCACGGGAGGTGGTCTCACTCCTCGAACACCCTCTTCCTCCGGCGGCCGCGCCTGATGGAATAGTATCGCTTGCGGCGTCATTGGGAGATTCGTTTTCCAATGGTCCTCAATATATTTCTGTACCATCCCCCAAAATCGTTTCGTATGTACACACCCCCACACTCCATGCCACAAATTCGTCAGTGGTGTATTGCACTTGGGACAACTTGTAATGCGGTCAGGGAAAGATTGTGAAGGCAGAATATTAAAGCCATATATAGCTGCATGCATCAACTTAAAATAGGTTTCCCTCCAGCTCTCATTTATCACACTCTTCCGTACTGTCTCCCAACCCCCCAGTATGATCTCTCCTATACCTGGATCCTGAGTCCACCGTTCCCAGCTTTTAAAACTAATCCTTGATTGCGGCCGAACAAAACCACCTCTCAATGCTCCATACAGCCCCGAAATGGTCGCCCGCCCAGTTGTTGGACCCATGACCTCATCCAGAGTGTGCGAGGTAGCTTCCTTGCTCAGATCCCTGAGCCTGGAGGTGCAAAATGCTGGTACCTGAAGTACTTGCAAAAAATTGACCCTCCCTGCTATGTGTCTGAGTTTAGTGGTGATTTCCTCCCCAGTTAACCACCTCTTTTCCTCTGTGTGCATAAGATCCCCTGCATTTCCCATGCCTACCCTCCCCCATGAGGCAATTCCGTCCCCCTTGTCTATTCCCGGTAAAAACTCTGGATGTCCGCTTAACGGCATATATTTCGAGACCAGGTGAGGTAGCCCAAACTGTTTACGTACCACTTTCCAAGCTAGGACTGTATCTCTCAATACAATGGAGGTTTTGAGACGGCACGGAAGAGAAGCAACTCTACAATGTAACAAAGCTTTTAGGTTCCAGGGTGAGGCATACTCCCCTTCCAGATCTAAGTTGGAATAATTGCTTGTCTCATGAAGCCAATCTACTACATGGCGAAAAAGACAGACCACGTTATAACCCCTGACATTCGGAAAGTTCACACCCCCTTCTTGTTTACCCATCATGAGCTTGGTAAGTGCTATGCGCGGCCTTTTTCCTGCCCATATAAATTTAGTGAATGAAGCCGTCAGTTTCGAGACATCCACATGCTTCAATAATAGAGGAAGTGTTTGAAAGGGGTATAGCAATCTGGGGAAACTAACCATCTTAATCAAATGGCATCTTCCCAGGAGGGACAACGGCAATTGGCCCCATCTAGTGAGTTCCGCTTGTATTTTTTTAATTAACGGGGGATAATTTAGGCCATACAGATTGTCTGGTGCCCTCCCTATTTTGATACCCAGATAAGTAATGCAGTGCTCAACCGGTGATATCCCGCAACCCAAGGATTGCCAAAAGGTCTTAGGCAATGGCCTGCCCAACTCCAGCAGTTCGCTCTTAGCTATGTTGACTTTATATCCCGAGCATTGTCCAAATTCATGTAAAAATTGAAAAACCTTCCCTAAATGCTCTTGAGGATTCGACATAAAAAGTATGACATCATCAGCGAACAGGGCTAATTTCACTGCACAAGACCCTACTTGAATGCCTCTGAACATATCCGATTCCTCCAGGTATCTAGCCATAGGTTCCAATGCCAGATTGAATAACAGGCGTGATAGGGGGCAACCCTGTCGTGTTCCTTTATGTAATTGGAAGGGATCTGATAGGAACCCTGAGGAGTGAACACGTGCTTGCGGGCTATTGTAGACTCCCTTCAGGAAGACCCGGAAGTCTCCCTGAATGTTCATTTTGTCTAGCACCATCCCCAGCCATTCCCATTGTATGCTATCAAAGGCTTTCTCTGCGTCTAGCGTTAAAAGTGCCGGCCTGGTACCTGGCTGGGGATCATGCCTGACTGTTTCTAGCACCGTCAACACCTTGCGTAGATTTGTCACTGCTGCCCTGCCCTTTACAAAGCCTACTTGGGACTTTCCCACCAGTATGGGTAGATACATAGCCAGCCGATTGGCCAGAATTTTTGTGAGCAATTTCTGATCTTGATCTATCAGCGAAATGGGACGGTACGCCCCCGGGTCAAGAGGATTCTTCCCCTTTTTGGGTAGCACCTTTATATGCGCTACTTTAGCCTCTGCTGGTAAAGCCCCCGTGCCTAGTAAAATATTATAGTATGCCACCAAGGTAGGACTGATTTCCTCTCTCAGAGATTTAAAAAACTCCCCTGTGAATCCATCCGGACCCGGGGCCTTTCCGTTAGATAAGGTCTTAATGGCGCTCCAGACTTCCTCTAATGTAATCTCTGCGCTCAAGTGCCCATTTTGCTCCTGGGTGAGCCCTGGCAGCTTCACCTTCTCCAAAAATTCCCTCCCTTTTTGGAGATCTATGGGCGTTTCTGAGTAAAGGGCTTGGTAGTACTTACTTAATATGGTATTGATTTTTTTTGGGTCTGAGGTAGAAGTCCCATTTGATTCGTTAAGTGTTGATATGTGCGACGGTGTATACCTCCCTTTTGCTAATCGCGCTAATAATTTGCCCGCTTTATTGCCGAAACGCATTAAATCGGCATCAAATTGGGACCGGTAAATACTCTCTCTTTTGTCTAACCACTGATCAAACTGTCGCTTGGCTTCCCTCCATTCCTCCCCCAATGGCAGTGATGGAGAGTGTAGAAATGCTGTGTATGCACACCGTAATCTGTCGCTCGCTGCCTTGTATCCTTCGGTCGTCTTACGTTTAAGATTAGACATATATTGCATGATTTTTCCTCGTATTACCGCTTTAGCTGTACGCCAATACAATGACGGTTCCGAGCGATGCGATACATTATCCCCATCAAATTCCATCCACCACCCCTTAAGCTTCTGTACAAAGCCCTCATCCTTTGCCAGAAAGGCGGGAAACCTCCAGATAAAATCCGTTCCTCTAGCTACTGTGTCGGCCAAGGTAATGGTAACCGGAGCATGGTCCGAAATGACTAGATCTTCAATTGTCGCTTCACGTAAACGCCGCGATAATGCGTCACTAACTAGCAAGTAATCAATACGCGACCATGACTGATGAACATGGGAGAAATGTGTATATTCCCACGCATCTGGGTGTAGACTCCTCCACGCATCTATTAGGGCCGTGTATATTAAAAAGTCGGGCAAGATCTTATCTCTATTTCTCTGCGAACTAGTCCCTGCGCTCCTATCCTCCTTTGAAGATCTTACAGTGTTAAGGTCTCCCCCTAGAATCAAAAACCTAGTGCGATCCTGCTGGAGTTGGGATTCCAAATGACCAAAAAAAACAGTGTTAACTGTATTTGGGCCATACACATTATGAATACTGATGGTTTCCCCTGCATGTTCCATCACTAGATGGATCCAACGGCCCTCGTCATCCCGCTCCTGGGACACCAGTGTAAACACAAAATTTTTATTTACCAAAAATATAACTCCCGCCTTACCCTCCCTTGCCGACGAGCCAAAAACCTGACCCACCCAGAATTTTTGCAAATACTTAAACTCCGGCTCGGTAAGGTGAGTTTCCTGCAATAGGGCCACATCTGGGAGCAATCTTTTCATGTGTCATAAAAGTTTGGGGATCTCAGCCCTTTAACGTTCCAAGAGACTATTTTCATGTTATTGGTCCATGTATAAGATGAGCTAAAGTGCCTGAAAGTCGTGCTAAGTTCGGGGAGTCAGATCCGTCTTTTTCCAAGAGCCATGTATAAACATTAACAACATAACCAAAACCCGGCTTATAAGCCAGAACCAACAAGGCCAACCGGCCCTTATCTAACGAAACCCTCAATCACCTGCGGCAAGGGTTAGCAGCCCCTTCATACCCACTGGTGTACGTGACTTCACTTTTTTCTGTTATGTCAGAACACGCCCCTCCCTCCCCCTCCCCCCCAGCCTGCACCTATGACTCCTTCCCTGAGGCAGTAACACCAGCCCTTGCCCCCTCAATACCTCTTTGTCGCCTGTGCACACTCTTATACATTTGCATATCATCAATTTTAACAGCCTAGCGTCCGTCTGGATTATATCTTCAGGACTTTTATGCAAACAGACTTAAAATCACATATCCACATGAATCTTGCTTCGCCTCAAGGTTTCCCTACCTCCTTTTCCCATATCTTCTATCACAATTTCCCCCAATCTGCCATCTGTGACAGATACAGCTAATCCCTTGCGTGGGGGAGGCATTGTCTCATTCCCGGTCAGTTCCACCCACAAGGAAGAATCTCAGAGCCTGATCTAACTCCCTCACTAATCTCCTGTAGTGAAAATGCAGGGAAATACCAGAGTGCATACATTTCAACCTTATAACATTGTAACATTATAACAATAGGCCAGCTGTTGACCGGTACAGAGAGCCGTATACTACCGCCAAATATCTCCCTCAAAACTTTCAAATTATCTGTAAACTTATCTGTATCTGGTCGGAATCTGCAATTGGTCTACAGCGTCCACAAAATCATCATCACATCAGCTTAAATAACATGTGCTGAAAAGATCTTCGTCCGTCAATCAGGAGACGTGGATCGGGTGCGGTCCCGCGTACGCCTCTGCGGTTTCGGAGAATCCCCTCCATTTCCGGCTCGACCCCCCCCGGGATCTTCCAGGTGTGGGCATTAAAGCTTCTGCCCAGGTTCGCTCCATATTTAGTCGGTTCCGTTTGGCTTCTCTCGACTTGCGATTCGGACTGTGTACTGGACTGTGACTCTCCCCTTGCTGTGGTCTGCGCCTACAAAGCTCCGTAAGTGCGTCCTCCGCTTCCTGTGGCATGGTGAAAACCTTGTTCCGCCCGTTCTCTTGAAACACCCACAAGATGGCTGGGTACTGCAGGTTAAAACGTATTTTCGCTTGGAACAGCGCGGTGCAAATTTTGCTGAAAGCCCGCCTTCGTTTTGCAACCTCCGCCGAGAAATCCTCAAAAAGTAGCACTTTCATGCCCAGTATTTCCAAGGGACGCGATCTGCTGCGGAATGCTTTCATAAGTGCCACCTTATCATTGTAATCCAACAGCTTAAAGATTACTTGTCTGGGACGAAGCGAACTGTGGTCGTCTGTTGCTGGGAGGTTTCTGGGGTCCGGCCCCACTCTGTGCGCCCTCTCCACCCGGCAGGGACGGGGAAGACCTAAAGCTTCTGGGAATGTCCTCTCACACACTCGTTGCAAATCAGACGATATCACCGCTTCCTTCAGCCCCACCAGTCGCAGGTTGCTCCTCCTGGAGCGGTTTCCAGATCCTCCACCTTGTCCCCCAACTGCGTAGTAACAGACAGCACCCCTCTGAGTTTGGATTGCAGACGCTCATTTTCATCCTCCAGCAGCGTCATACGCTGCTCTAACTCATCAGCTCTGATAGTGACTTGTGCCAGCTCCGCATGCACGCGGTT
This sequence comes from Rhinoderma darwinii, assembly GCF_050947455.1. Classification (NCBI taxonomy): domain Eukaryota; kingdom Metazoa; phylum Chordata; class Amphibia; order Anura; family Rhinodermatidae; genus Rhinoderma; species Rhinoderma darwinii. Next base: position 372,953,770 of record NC_134687.1, on the reverse strand, counting down.
TAGGGAATCTTGCACCGTTTTTTCCAGCACCTTTTGCAGATCTGGCGCTATCTGTTTGGCTACTTCTCGGGCCAGGGCTACATAATCAATGGCTGCAGGAAGAGCGGACATTATGTGCTCTGTCGGGCTTGAAAGCTGGGACTGATGGTGCTGCAGCTCATCTTCCTGTGTGTATAGCAGGGTCGCAGTGGCGGGAAGCGCCGCCATCTTACCTCCCTTTACCACGGCCGCGGCTGAGTCTTCCATGGCTGGCTTCTGCGCGCTTCTGAGGAGGTACCTGTCCATACAGGCACCACCTGTGATGATTCCGTGTGCAGGGCTGGTGACTTCACCGCTGATTGTCGCCGCCGAAGCGACTATTATAAGCAAATAGGCTGGACGGGAGCGGGAGCTCAGTCACTCGCGTCCTGCATCTCCAGCGCCGGAACCGGAAGTCATGAAAGAGTGTTTTAAAATTTATCATACATCCCTTGATTTTTAATCTACCCCAGTTTTACTTACCCTGATGCACTCCGCACAGCTTATCCCCCTCATCTTTCACTTCTGAGCCCTGCTGTGTGCCCAGGCAGCTGTTAACAGCCACATGTAGGGTATTGCCATACCTGGGAGAACCCACATTACAGTTTATGGGGTGTATGTCTCCGGTCAAAATGCTCACTACACCTCTAGATGAATGCCTTAAGGGTGTAGTTTTTATAACGGGGTCACTTGTTGGGGGTTTCAACTGTACTGGTACCTCAGGGGCTGCTGCATAAATGACTTCGCACTAGAAAATCCCCAGTAGGCCAAATGGTGGTCCTTTCCTTCTGAGCCCAAACGGCAGTTTATCACCACAAATGGGGTATTGCTGCACTCAGGAGAAATTGGGCAACAAAATTTTATTCCTTGTGAAAATAAAAAATTTGGATGAAAAATGATAACTTATTGGAAAAAAATGTCATAGCCCAATTCAAATACGTGCTGTGTAAAAACTGTGGGGTAAAAATGGTAACAACAACCATAAATTAATTCCTTGAGGGGTGTAGTTTACAAAATGGGGTCACTTTTGGGGGATTCCTACTGTTTTGGCACCTCAACACCTCTTCAAACCTGGCATGCTGCCTAAAATATATTCTAATAAAAAAAGAGGCCTCAAAATGCATTAGGTGCTTCTTTGCTTCTGGGGCTTGTGTTTTAGTCCACGAGCACACTAGAGCCACATGTGGGACATTTCTAAAAACTGCAGAATCTGGACAATACATATTTAGTAGTGTTTCTCTGGTAAAACCTTCTGTGTTACAGAAAAAAATTGAATAAAATTGAAATTCAGCGAGAAAAATGAAATTTGCACATTTCACCTCCACTTTGTTTTAATTCCTGTGAAATGCCTAAAGGGTTAAATAAACCTTCTAAATGCCGTTTTGAATACTTTGAGGGGTCTAGTTTTTAAATTGGGGTGTTTTATGGGGGTTTCTAATACATAGGGCCCTCAAAGCCACTTCAGAACTGAACAGGTACCTTAAAAAAAAGGCTTTTGAAATTTTCTTAAAAATATGAGAAATTGCTGTTTATGTTCTAAGCCTTGTAACGTCCAAGAAAAAGAAAAGAATGTTCAAAAAACGATGCCAATCTAAAGTAGACATATGGGAAATGTGAACTAGTACCTATTTTGGGTGGTATAACCATCTGTTTTATAAGCAGATGCATTTAAATTCAGAAAAATTCAATTTTTTCTAAATTTTCTCAAAATTTTGCAATTTTTCCTAAATAAACACTGAATATATCGACCAAATTTTACCACTAACATAAAGCCCAATGTCTCACGAGAAAAAAATCTCAGAATCGCTTGGATAGGTTTAAGCATTCCGAAGTTATTACCACATAAAGTGAAATATGTCAGATTTCAAAAATGGGCTCTGAGCCTTAATGCCCAAACTAGGCTGCGTCCTTAAAGGAACAGTGTCACGAAAAAATTTTTTTTACATCAGTTTGATTTTAGTGTTTTATTAAAAACTTTTATATTTATTTGTGTGTTTGTGTTTTCCTTTTTTTTATCTTTTCACTTTTTCTTCCCTATGGGGGCTGCCATTTTTTTTTCCATTTCTGTATGTGTCGATTAACGACACATACAGACATGGAATACGGCAGCTACAGTCCCATAGTGAATGCGAACGGGGCCCGTTCCATCCACTATGCTGTACGCCGTCTGTGTGGCATGCGCCGCTCCCACACAGTCCAAGTTGAACTGTGCGCCGTCCGGCGCCATTTTCCTGTAGACCGGAAGTCGCGGCCGGACAGTAAGATTACTACTTCCGGTCGCGGCTTCCGGACTTGTGCACTTGGAGCGGCGGTAGCAGACGGAGCGGACGGACCGGAGGGAGCGGCGGCGACTGGAGCAGGTAGGTTATTTCTGTGTATGTAAGTGAAAACACTCTGAAAAACTGTGTGTTTACTAGTGTATGTAAACCTACTACACTGTGTGTTAGCTCAAAAAATGGCGAAACACAGTGTAGGAGGTTTGACTGTTCAATCCCCTCGTTTCTCCCGGCACTAGCCAGGATAAAGGAGGGGGGGATTCTGAGAGCTCACTAGAGCGAGTGAGTTTTCTCAAATTTTGCAGCATAAAGCAATGTGGTTGCTTTACCACATGCAATGCTGCAATTTTGGGAATTGCTCCATCTAGTGACCAGCGCTGGGAAATATTATAAATTAGAATCTAATTTATAATATTTCCTGACTCGTGAAAAAAATTAAAAAAATTAGAACAATGTTTAATCACCTATACACTAATTGTTTAACTAAAAAAAAAAATACATTTTTTTCTAGCGTCACATTCCCTTTAAGGGGTTAAGACCCAAACTAGGCTGCGTCCTTAAGGGGTTAAGTATAAGCTTTTTTTTTCTGATTTGCGATTTTTTAACCATTTTTGTAGGTGCAGCTAGCCACTATCATTGCACACAGGCAATTCATATTTATTTATTTTTTATGATGGATCAGGGTCGTTCCTATTTGTTTAGCTGGAAATTACAAGCTAGCATGATATACCCCACCCATATCATTCAATGTAATAAAAAGCTACTGTGTGTAATGTGAACAGTAATGCTGCTTTCTATCATTATTTCTAGGATTAGTTGAGTCAAGAGATAAAGTAATGCCATAAACACACAGTCTATAGCTGGACAGCAGATATACTACACTGTTACAGATATGACCTGATATGACGGCACCTGTTGTACATTGCGCCAACTGTGTTATACTCTTACTGAGAATTCCATGTCATATCATAGCACAACTGTTGTGGTTTCTTAAAGGGAACACACAGCAGCCTGTTATAAATCAGCTTACATTATTAGAAGAAGAGTTTGTTACACCATGCCTCATTCCTGTGAAGGGCACCTGTCATAAAACAAATGTGTTTTCTAAAAGAGACATATGTAGAATGTTTTTAAAGTAATGTGCACTTAATGTGTTCACTATACTATCCCACCTGATTTCAGGGGTTTGCACACCACTCCTGCCTATAAACTGAATTGGCCAGGTAGGCTGCGCCGAGTAATTGTATGTTCACACGGCTTATCTTCGGCCCTTCTTAGGGCCGTAAACAGCCAGAAAAACCGGAAGCAGAACACCTCCAAACATCCGCCCATTGATTGCAATGGGAAAACTGAGTTCTGTTCCGACGTGCCGCGAAAAATAAGTGCATGTCAGTTTGTGAGCCATTTTTGGAGCCGTTTTTCATTGACTCTATTGAAAAACAGCTCCAAAAACGGCCATAAAAAACGCTGTGAAAATCGCAAGTGGCTTAAAAAACTTGAAAACAGCTCCGTATTTTCAGAAGTTTTTTATTTTGTGTGTGCACATACCCTAAATGGAATCACTCACTGTGTGCAGGATCTCACCAAATAAGCATTGTTCTGAGCCTGCAGATTCCCTTACAGCATACATAACTGATCCTGATTCTTAAACTTAAAGGGTAACTAAACTTTTAAAAAGCTTTTGACACGTTATAGTGACATGTCAGAAGTTTTGATCGGTCAGGGTCAGAGTACTAAAACCAACACAGCTTAGTTTCTGATTGGCTTTCCTCAGAAAGATGGACGAGCGGTGTACAGACTTATAGAGTTTCTATTGAGCCCGTACACTGAAAAAAAATTGATCAGAAACTAAGTGGCACAGCGCTCACCGGGGCACTTCTGCTGCTTCATTTTAGCGATCAGTGCCTGGACCCCCACCGATCAAAACTTCTAACATGTCACTATGACATGTCAAAAGTTTTTAAAAGTTTAGTTACCCTTTAAAGACTAAAAATGGCCACAAACATAGCAGGTGGCCGGATGCTTTTGGCTGACCTCCCCATAAACAGGCATGTTGACTCAATAGGAGGACACATGTCACTGACAGCCACCTATGCCAGGCACAAGGTTCACAAGTGCACTTTCTCCTGGTAGATCAGTGGAGATCCCAGCTAATGGTCCTTACTGACACATGGTGACACTTGTCTATGACAGGTCAAAAGATTGTTAAAACTAGAGGATCACTTTAACCACTTCCAGCAAATGTACATACTATTATGTCCAAATTGCTGTTGCCTTATAGCAATAGGACATAATACTACGTCCTCGTAATCATGTGGGAACAGAAGCTATGCCCAAGGGATCACTGTGGGAGTCTGACTGTGACAGACAGCCGAGCCTAGTAATTTAAATGCTTAAATCAGGAGTCTCAAGCAGCGGCCTGCGGGCTGCATGCGGCCCCTGGTGCTGTCATCTGCGGCCTGTGGGACACAGAGCCGCTAGTATAGGCTCTGCTCCGATACGCTGGAATTCCCTGACATCGCTGTCCACATATGAACAGCGATGTCTGGGGCTTCCCCAGAGCCGGAGTCCCATGCAGAGCGCTAGTATAGGCTCTGCTCCTGGACTCTGTGGAATTCTGTCATCGCTGTCCATATATGGACAGTGTGTCAGGGTCCTCCCCAGAGCGGAGTCCCGGGCAGAGCGCTAGTATCGGCTCTGCTCTGGGACTCTGTGGAACTCCCCGACATCGCTGTCCATATATGGACAGTCTGTCAGGGTCTTCCCCAGTGCGGAGTCCCGGGCAGAGCGCTAGTATAGGCTCTGCTCTGGGACTCTGGGGAAGCCTCTGACATTGCTGTCCATACATCGACAATGATGTCAGGGGCTTCCCCAGAGCAGGAGTCCCAGTGATGTCAGGAGCACAGCTGGAGTCTCAGGAAGAGCCTACCAGTGCTCTGCCCGGGACTCCAGCTCTGGGGTTGCCCCTGACATCTCTGTCCATATATGGACAGTGATGTCAGGAGCAGAGTGGGAATCCCAAGCAGAGTGCTAGAAGCGGCTCTGCTCCGGAACTCCAGCTCTGGGCAAGCCCCTGACATCACTGTGGCAGCATCTACAGAGGGCACTGTGGCAGCATCCACAGAGGGCACTGCGGCAGCATCCACAGAGGGCACTGTGGCAGCATCCGAAGACACTGTGGCACTATCTAAAAAGGGGCTGCCCAATCTTGACATGTGTGTCTACCAAACGCTGCTAACTGAGCCGCAGGACTGCATTTAGCGACACTTAAACTGGAAAACTGGATTGTTGAAGTAAGCATGTGGAGAAATATCTCAAATTTTAAACCTAGCGGTATTATTATAGTAATGTAGTATTATTATTATAGTAACATAGTGTTACAGTAGTTCAAATAACTAATTGATTAACAATAATTTTGTATTGTATCAAATTTGAAAGTAATGCGGCCTGTCAACTTCCCATTTTTTCTATATGTGGCCCACTTACCCGGCTGTGTTTGAGACCCCTGGCTTAGATCTTAGAAAATAGTGATTGCAGCAGGTAGATGGAGCTCTCTGGCAGACCATTGGTATCCCCGCAATGCGATTGTGGGGTAACGATGGGTTACGATGGAAGCCAGGGGCCTAACAAAGGCCACCATACATGGTCTGCCATAGATCTATAGATTGATTGATTGATTGATTGATTGATTGATTGATTGATTGATTGGCTCCATGTGTAGTGTAGTGTAGTAATACTAACAGGTCACAATGCTTTGGAATACTAAGTATTCCAAAGCATTATAAAGCGATAAAATTAAATAGTAGGGCAAAAAGTAAAAAAAAAAGTATTTTTTTCATGAATTTTTTTTTAATGTTTAAAAATAGTAAACAAAAAAATACATATATTGTATTGCAACAATCAACAACCCTTAGAAAAAAGTTAACAAATTATCTACACTGACAGGGCAACTAAAAAAGTTATGGCCTGAATGCAGAAATGAAAAAAAATTATGTTCCCTCCTGAAGGCCCAAAACAGGCTGGTCCTAAAGGTTATAAGTGGATTTAACAGAAATAATGATGTTCTAGAAATATTGCAAAATGCTAACTAGGTTTTTTGGCCAAAAGATTCATGCTGTACTAACAAAATGTCCTTACAGGCTATTTCAAGAGAAGGCAAACTGTTCTCTATTCAAAGTGTAAGTATAATATATTGATCACTGTTTTTCAAACATACTATACTTTTAATATCCTTACAACCTAATAGAAGAACTGCTCATTACAGTACAGTTATCAGAGCTCTGTATAGTAGCGAGCCATGCACATGTGTGATCATCACATGACCAGGACAGATTTTTAGCAAACAGGGGAGGTTTATATTCCATAAGGCCCCGTGCACACGACCGTAAAAGAATATGAATAAGAATAATACGGTCCGCAATTACGGACCCATTCAGTTCTACTGGCCGCGGGCGCTTTTTCGTATCGCTACGGATAGGTGTCCATGTCGTAGAACATATCCTATCTTTTGCGTTTTACGTGCCCTGCTTCCTTACTTTGTGCGGAAGCACGGGCCGAAAATGCGGGCTGCGGCCGGCTGTGCCCGTAATCGCAGGCCGTGATTATGGGCACAGCCGTGTGTACGAGGCCTAAGTACAAGCAGAGAACTGTGAGGAATTAAAGGGTAACTAAACTTTTTTTTTTTTATTTATATGTCATCGTGACATGTCAAAAGGAGCATTGAGGCCCCGACTGATCGCTAAAACAAAAAACAAAGTGGCAGAAGTGCTCGGGTAAGCACTGTTCCACTCCGTTTCTGATCGGTTTTCCTCGGAAAGCCGAGCGAGCAGTGTATGGACTCATACACCAATTGCTCAGCTTTCCGAGACAAGTCATTTAGAAATGAAGCGTCTCAGCGCTCACCCGAGCACTTCTACCACTTAATTTTAGCGATCATATGGGTCTCAGTGCTCAGACCCCCACCAATCAAAACTTCTGACATGTCACTATGACATGTGAAAAGATTTTTAAAGATTTAGTTAAACTTTAAAGCAAAAAGTTTATTAAAAAACTATAACTTTTCATTATATACCGAATAAGCTTTATTTTATGAAACCGGGAAATCCCTTTAAGACTTCAATGTGTCCAAATTTTTCCATAACAGTTTACTGGAATGTCTAATACTGTGAGTATAGTACACCAGACACATAATCTGCTCATGTAAAATAACCCTTAGTTGGCAGCTTATCAAAGACTATCCACCCATCAGTTGTTGAGTGTTGCTTATTATTGGGAGCCAGACATACCCATTCTGAATTGCTTTAAAGGGAATGTGTTGCCAGCAAAATATGTTTTGTTTTTTTTAGTTAAACAATTAGTGTGTAGGTGATTAAACATTGTTCTAATTTTTTTTATTTTTTCCACGAGTCAGGAAATATTATAAATTGGATTCAATTTATAATATTTCCCAGCACTGGTCACTAGATGGAGCAATTCCCAAAATTGCAGCATTGCATGTGGTAAAGCAACCACATTGCTTTATGCTGCAAAATTGGGAAAAAATCCCTCGCTCTAGTGAGCTCCCAGAATCCCCCCCTCCTTTATCACGGCTAGTGTCCTGGGAGAAACGAGGGGTTTGAACGGTCTAACCTCCTACACTGTGTGTCGCCATTTTTTGAGCTAACACACAGTGTAGAAGGTTTACATACACTAGTAAAACACACTGAAACACGAACATACATAGAAATCACTTACCTGCTCCAGTCGCCGCCACTCCCTCCGGTCCGTCCGCTCCGTCTGCTGCCGCTGCTCCATGTGCACAAGTCCGGAAGCCGCGACCGGAAGTAGTAATCTTACTGCCCGGCCGCGACTTCCGGTCCACAGGAAAATGGCGCCGGACGGCGAGCATTTCAAATCGGACTGTGTGGGAGCGGCGCATGCGCCGTTCCCACACACACGGCGTACACCAAAGTGGATGGAACGGGCCCCGTTCGCAGTCCCTATGGGACAGGAGCTGCCGTATTCCATGTCTGTATGTGTCGATAATCGACACATACAGAAATGGAAAAAAAAATGGCAGCCCCATAGGGAAGAAAAAGTGTAAAAATAGAAAAAAGTAACACACAAATAAACATAAACGTTTTTAATAAAACCCTAACATAAAACTGATATATAAAAAAAAAATTTGGTGACACTGTTCCTTTAAGGTGCTTGAGTGATGCTTATATACTGCTTCTGGTCAGTTACACTATATACCGTATGTCTTGGTTAACACAGCCTTACAATACAGTTGCAAAACATTTTTATAATCTGAGGTGCCATTGTAATGTTTTGGGCTTCTGGGCTAGAGCTTTTTAAATGGCACTTCTCATGAGACAAGGGGACTATAAAGAGGGGCATCTACAGTACAAGAAGACCATGAAGTGTTAAACCAGTGACAACTACCAGTTTGTCAGAATGAACACTACTTTTTGGACAGGGGCGTAACTAGTAAGTGCTGAGCCCCATAGCAAACTTTTGAATGTCCCCAGCATATACCAGATCTATATGAAAGTTAGGGTGCAGACAAACTTCTGTGAAAGTACAACTCGCAACATGGCCTGACAAATGATCAGAGCATGATGGGACAATAGTACCACACAAACACATCCACATAAGTAGAAAATGCTGTGTGTGGCAATTAAACCCTAGATCAGATCACAAAATTAACTCAGTCCCCAGACACCAAAATATGTTGCCAAACCAGATAGTTCGGACCCAAGACCAAACCCCTAAATTAATTCGGATCCCAGACCAGACCCTTAAATGGATTGAGACTGCAGACCACGCCTCAAATTTAATTCACACTCAAGACCAGACACTAAAATAAATTCAGAACTGAGACCAGTACCTAAATTCATTTGGACACCAGACAAGACTCTTAAATGGGTTCAGACCTCAGATCAGACCCTAAGTTGTATTCACACCCAAAACCAGAACCTAAAATTAATTCAGAACTTATACCTGTACCCTAAATTAATTCATACCCCAGACCAGAGTCAGAAATGAATTCGGACCACAAATAATTTCAGACCCAAGCTCAGACCAAAATAAATACAGGCCCCAGCATCAGGAACTTGTGTGCCAGGCTCCCTTGAGTCAGCGAGTCCCGCAGCTGCTATGGCAGTGGTCACACCACTGACTAAAAGGCTTGATGTGGCAGGGGGATGTTTTGGCCTCCATCGCAATTGCAACTGCTGCGACCCTTATAGCTGTGCCACTGATTTCTAGATCAGTTGGGCAACATGGTTTGAGAGTTTAACCCCTTGGCGACATGTCTCTATTACTATTACGTTGCTGTCTCCAAGGTCTTAAGGCAAAGCAACGTAATAGTACGTGATGAGCCCGCACCATCGCCAGCGGGTATCGGATGTATATTACAGCTGACACCCTGATGCATGGCCAGGACCGGAGATAGCCTCCCATCCGGCCGATTAATCCCTTAAATGCAGCGCTCAAAAGCAGGGTTTTACCAGCAGATCGTATGTAATCGCTGGGTTCCGATAGCTCATTGGCAGACCGAAGGCCTAACAATGGCCTCCTGTCTACCAAGTATGGAAGTCTGTCAGGTCCCGCTCGGAGGCGGGGCCTAAAAGGCTTCTGTCCCCAGAAACAAGGTGGCGAAAGATCAGAAGCTGTATGTTACAGCTGGCACCGTGCTGTAATGGCAAGGAACGGAGCTAAAGCGATAGCGGCATCTTAGTAGTTTGAAACTGATTGCCGCAATCAAAAGCGATAGCGGCATCTTAGTGGATTGTAGCTGATTGCTTAGTAGTTTGAAGCTGATTGGCATCGCTGCCATGTGATCGCAGAGTTGCCGATCTTTGCTATGGCAACCGGAGGCCTAACAATGGCCTCCTAGTCTGCCACGTATGAAAGCCCATTAGGTTCCGCCCATGGGCACAGCCTAATAGGCTTGCTGTCAGTGAATAACTCACAGCTCTAATGCATTGCACTATGTGGGTAGTGCAATGTTTTAGGCCCCATGCACACGACCGTGTTTGGTCCGTGATATACGGTCCGCATGTCGGCCGCATGTCCCGGACCGAGCACAGTGCAGGGAGCCGGGCTCCTAGCCTCATACTTATCTATGACGCCAGGTGTCACTGCCTGCCCACGGAACTACTGTTCCGTACTGAAAACATGATTACAGTACAAGACAGTTGTCCCGCAGCGAGGCAGTGACACCTAGCGTCATAGATAATATGAGGCTAGGAGCCCGGCTCCCCGCACTGTGTTCGGTCTGGGACATGCGGACTGTTTATCACGGACCCAACACGGTTGTGTGCATGGGGCCTTAGAGTCAAGATCAGAAGTGCAGGCCCTAAAGTCCCCTAGTGGGACAAAACAAAAAGTTAATAAAAATGTTGAATAAAAGTGTAAAAATAAAAGTTTAATGTTAAAAAATACAAACACTGCCTTTTTTCCTGTAATAAGTCTTTTATTATAAGCAAAGAACGGAAACGTGAAAAAAAGTACATATATTCGGTATCACGGCGTCCTTAACGACCCAAACTGTAAAACAATAATCTTATTTTTCCCGCACGGTGAGCAGGGCAAAAAAAATTAAATAAAAAAATTACAGAATCACTATTTTTTGGCCACCAATCCCTCACAAAACATAAAATAAAAAGTGATCAAAAAGTCGCATTTACCCCAAAATAGTACCAACAAAAACTACAGCCCGTCCCGCAAAAAACAAGCCCTTAGACAGCTTTTTTGATGAAAAAAAAAAAAAGTTATGGCTCTCATAATATCGTGACACAAAAAAATACATTATTTTTAAAAAAAAGTAATTTTATTGTGCAAACGCTGTAAAACATAAAAAAAACTATATACATATGGTATCGCCGTAATCGTATCGACCCACAGAATAAAGTAAAATGTCATTTATAGCGCACGGTGAACACTGTAAAAAAAAAATAAGAAAAGAAAATTGTCAGAATTGCTGGTTTTTGGTCACCTTGCTTGCCAAAAAATTTAATAAAAAGTGATCAAAAACTCGCATGTGCCCCAAAATCGTACCAATGAAAACTAAAGATTGTCTTGGAAGAAATAAAAGAAGTTCTGGCTCTCAGAATATGGCGATGAAAAATATGCAGTGTTCCAAAATCGGATAAGATTGGTCACCATTTATTAGTGCGACACTGGACACATATTTATTAAATATTATTTATTTATCGCATTATTACACCCTCTTATTATGCCATGATGTACTCCGCACAGCTTACATATGCCCCCACATTATAAACTGAAAGCAAAACCCCAAACAGAAAAACTACCAAGCAAAATCTGCGTTCTAAAAGCCAAATAGCGCTTCCTCCCTTCTGAACCCTACAGCGTGCTCAAACAGCAGTTTATGTCCACATATATAGCATCGCCATACCTGGGAGAACCCGCTCAACATTTTATAAGGTATTTGTCTTCAGTGGCACAAACTGGGCACAACATATTGTGCACTAAAATGGCATATCAGTGGAAAAGTGCTATTTTTCTTTAAAATACAAAATTTTTGTGTCAAAAATGTTGATATTCATTTGCACAGCCTAATTCCACTAAATTCAGCAAAAAAACTGTGGGCTCTAAATGCTCACTATAGCCCTATATAAATTCCTTGAGGGCTTTAGTTTCCAAGGGTTCCTACTGTTTTGGCCCCGCAGGGGCTTTGCAACTACGACATGACACCCAAAAACTATTCCAGCAAAATTTGAGCTTCAAAAACCAAATGGTGCTTCTTCCCTTCTGAGCCATGCAGTGCGTCCAAACAGCAGTTTATTACCACATGTGGGGTTTTGCCGTAATCTGAAGAAATTGCTTTTCAAATGATGGGGTGCATTTTCTCCTTTATTCCTTGTTAAAAATTAAATATTTCCACATTTTATCAGAATTTATTTTTTTTCAATTACACAGCATAATGACACTAAATTCTGCAAAAAAAACAGTGGGTAAAAATGCTCACCATACCCCTCAATAAACTTCTTTAGGGGTGTAGTTTCCCAAATGGGATCACTATTGGGGGGGTTTACACTGATTTGGTCCTGTAGGGGCTTTGCAAATGTGACATGGTGCCGCAAACCATTCCAGCAAAATTTTAGCTCCAAAAGCCAAATGGTGCTCCTTCTCGTCTAAGCCCTGCCGTGGATACGAATAGCAATTTAAAGAGGCTCTGTCACCAGATTTTGCAACCCCTATCTGCTATTGCAGCAGATAGGCGCTGCAATGTAGATTACAGTAACGTTTTTATTTTAAAAAAACGAGCATTTTTGGCCAAGTTATGACCATTTTTGTAGTTATGCAAATGAGGCTTGCAAAAGTCCAAGTGGGTGTGTTTAAAAGTACAAGTCCAAGTGGGTGTGTATTATGTGCGTACATCGGGGCGTTTTTAATACTTTCACTAGCTGGGCGCTGTGAAGAGAAGTAACATCCTCTTCTCTTCAGAACGCCCAGCTTGTGACAGTGCAGATCTGTGACGTCACTCACAGGTCCTGCATCGTGACGGCCACATCGGCACCAGAGGCTACAGCTGATTCTGCAGCAGCATCAGCGTTTGCAGGTAAGTCGATCTTACCTGCAAACGCTGATGCTGCTGCAGAATCAGCTGTAGCCTCTGGTGCCGATGTGGCCGTCACGATGCAGGACCTGTGAGTGACGTCACAGGTCTGCACTGTCACAAGCTGGGCGTTCTGAAGAGAAGAGGATGTTACTTCTCTTCACAGCGCCCAGCTAGTACAAGTATTAAAAACGCCCCGATGTACGCACATAATACACACCCACTTGGACTTGTACTTTTAAACACACCCACTTGGACTTTTGCAAGCCTCATTTGCATAACTACAAAAATGGTCATAACTTGGCCAAAAATGCTCGTTTTTTAAAAATAAAAACGTTACTGTAATCTACATTGCAGCGCCTATCTGCTGCAATAGCAGATAGGGGTTGCAAAATCTGGTGACAGAGCCTCTTTAAGTCCACATATGTGGTATTGCCATGCTGAGGAGAAATTGCTTTACAAATATTGGGGTGCTTTTTCTCCTTTAGCACTTGAGAAAATGAAAAAATCTAAGCTAAAACTACATTTTATGGGGAAAAAATTTAGATTTTCATTTTCACGGCCTACTTCCAATGAATTCTGCAAAAAATCTGTGGGGTCAAAATGCTCATTATACCCCTAGATAAATTCCATAAGGGGTGTAGTTTCCAAAATGGTCACTTTTGAGGGGTTTCCACTGTTTTTGTCCCTCAGGGGCTTTGCGAATGCGACATGGAACTGAAAACCGTTCCAGCTAAATTTGAGCTCCAAAAGCCAAATTGCGCTCCTTCCCTTCTGAGGGCTGCCGTGTGTTCAAACATAGGTTCATGACCACATATGGGGTATTTCCATAATCGGGAGAAATTGTTTTACAAATGCTGGAGTGCTTTTTCTCCTTTATTCCTTGTAAAAATGAAAACATTGTATGTTTTATTTGAAAAAATTTAGATTTTCATTTTTATGGCTTAATTGAAAGAAATTTAGCAAAACAAACTGTGGGATCAAAATGCTCACTATACCCCTAGATTAATTTCTTGGGGTGTAGTTTCCAAAATGGTGTATTTTTGAGGGTTTTTCCTATGTTTTGGCACTTAAGACCTTTTCAAACCTGACATGGCGCCTAAAATATTTTCTAATAGAAAGGAGGCCTGAAAATCCACTAGGTTCTCATTTGCTTCTGAGACCTGTTTTTCAGCCTATTAGCACACTATGGCCACATGTGGGATATTTCTAAAAATGGCAGAATCTGGGCAATAAATATTGAGTTGTGTTTCTCTGGTAAAACTTTCTGTGTTACAGAAATGTTAAATACTTTTGTGTCAAAAAAGGCAAAAGTATAATAGGTATGATACCTTTATTGGCTAACCATAAAAGTTCTATATGCAAGCTTTCAGAGCACAGAGGCCCCTTCTTCAGGCCTGAAGAAGGGGCCTCTGTGCTCTGAAAGCTTGCATATAGAACTTTTATGGTTAGCCAATAAAGGTATCATACCTATTATACTTTTGCCTTTTTTGACACAAAAGTATTTAACATTTCATATGGTCTCTGGCTAACACGGTACTACACTATTTTTTACTGTACTTTGTGTTACAGAAAAAATGTATTACAAATAAATTTTGGCAAAAAAAATTAAATTGGTAAAATTCAACTCCACTTTCTTTAATTTCTGTGAAACGCCTAAAGAGTTAACAAACTTTGTAAATGCTGTTTTGAATACCTTGAGGGGTGCAGTTTTTAAAATGGGGTTATTTATGGGGACTTTCTAATATATAAGGCCCTCAAAGCCACTTCAGAACTGAACTGGTCCCTGAAAAAATGGCCTTTTGAAATTTCCTTTAAAATATGAGAAATTGCTGCTAAAGTTCTAAGCCTTGTAACGTCCTAGAAAAATAAAAGAATGTTCATAAAATGATGCAAATATAAAGTAGACATATCGGAAATGTGAAATAGTAACTATTTTGTGTGGTATTACTATCTGTTTTACAAGCAGATACATTTAAATTTAGAAAAATGCTAATTTGTCCAAATTTTCTCTACATTTTGGTGATTTTCACAAATAAATATTGAATTTATCAATTACATTTTTTCACTAACATAAAGTACAATATGTCACGAGAAAACAATCTTAGAATCGCTTGGATAAGTAAAAGCATTCCCAAGTTATTACCACATAAAGTGACACATGGCAGATTTAAAAAACAAATAGGCTGTGTCCACAAGGCCAAAACTGGCTGTGTCTCCAAGGGGTGAAGTGGCAGGCTTGCATAATAATAGAAAGTTATACAACTTCTATACACATCTATAATCTGACTCTTTTGTTTTCACAAGAAAACATCTAGCTCTAAATGTTGACAGGGACTAAGAGCACCATTGTGAGTCTACCTTGGTCAAACATTCATTCATCCATAGTGGAGAGTGATTATCACAAAACGTTTCCAAGTCTAATGTAACATTTGTGCGACACAGTAGTGTTGATTCACATTAATTTTCTGTTTCAATTATTTCCTGTGGATGCGACAACTACAAAGTAGAACATCCAAAGTTGGTGTCTAGTTAGACAGATAAATGGACAGACAGACAAATTGAAAGGCGGACAGACAGACAGACAGACAAATGGACAGACAGACAAATGGACAGACAGATATGAGAGATAGATAGATAGATAGATAGATAGATAGATAGATAGATAGATAGATAGATAGATAGATAGATAGATAGATAGATAGATAGATAGATAGATAGATAGATGATAGATAGATAGATAGATAGATAGATAGATAGATAGATAGATAGATAGATAGATAGATAGATAGATAGATAGATAGATGATAGATAGATAGATAGATAGATAGATAGATAGATAGATAGATAGATAGATAGATAGATAGATAGATAGATAGATAGATAGATAGATAGATAGATAGATTTGAGTATTTAACTAAATGGCAGCAAACATAACAGCTGGCAGGAAGATATCCATCTATGTGAGTCTACAACATGCTGCAACTTTTGGTTTATGCCTTTTCTCCCCGGGCAGACACCACAGAACCTATCTTTCCCCGCAGCTGGACACGTGTTCTCAGTAGCAGGACCCTTTGGCGCTCCCTCCTGAAACTCTCCTCTATCAAGTAACTACACATACGGTACTTAGTCCCCGCCACTGCTATTGAATGGCACCCTCACCTCATACACTGCTATTGAATGGCACCCTCACCTCATACACTGCTATTGAATGGCACCCTCACCTCATACACTGATATTGAATGGCACCCTCACCTCATAAACTGCTGTTGAATGGCACCCTCACCCCATATATCACCTCACTCCTAAACTTTTCACACAGCACATACGCCAGGTGTAGCACTTACCTGTCACACACAGCAACAGTACAGGGAGACAGAGTAGCATCATATTCTCTCTTGCTGAGCTGCAGGTACCACTGAGGCCACCTACCCGGGACGGCTGCACTCAGAGCCTCTAGGATGGGCTGAGGATGTGGAGGCGGGATGGGGGAAGGTGGGGAGTGAACTGACAAAGACAACGATTACAGGGGAGGGAGGCAATCCATGCTGCAACTGACAACTTCCAGACATTACAGACTGCAGGCACAACGTGTAAACTGCTACACAGTATGTGAGGAGGGTGCAGTTCTGTCACACATACCATGCTGTGAAACCATAGAAATGTCCTCTTCACTTCTTACATATAATGAGTCACCTCAAAAAATCATGCTGCTCCTGTACTTTGTACATACTGACAGGAATGCACAGTGGTCCTATACTTTGTACATACTGACAGGAATGCACAGTGGTCCTATACTTTGTACATACTGCCAGGAATGCACAGTGGTCCTATACTTTGTACATACTGATAAGAATGCACAGTGGTCCTATACTTTGTACATACTGATAAGAATGCACAGTGGTCCTATACTTTGTACATACTGATAGGAACGCACAGTGGTCCTATACTTTGTACATACTGACAGGAATGCACAGTGGTTCTATACTTTGTACATACTGATAGGAATGCACAGTGGTCCTATACTTTGTACATACTGACAGGAATGCACAGTGGTCCTATACTTTGTACATACTTAGAGGAATGCACAGTGGTCCTATACTTTGTACATACTGACAGGAATGCACAGTGGTCCTATACTTTGTACATACTGATAAGAATGCACAGTGGTCCTATACTTTGTACATACTGACAGGAATGCACAGTGGTCCTATACTTTGTACATACTGACAGGAATGCACAATGGTCCTATACTTTGTGCATACTGACAGGAATGCACAGTGGTCCTATTCTTTGTACATACTGACAGGAATGCACAGTGGTCCTATACTTTGTACATACTGATAAGAATGCACAGTGGTCCTATACTTTGTACATACTGACAGGAATGCACAGTGGTCCTATACTTTGTACATACTTAGAGGAATGCACAGTGGTCCTATACTTTGTACATACTGATAGGAATGCACAGTGGTCCTATACTTTGTACATACTGACAGGAATGCACAGTGGTCCTATACTTTGTACATACTGATAGGAATGCACAGTGTTCCTATACTTTGTACATACTTAGAGGAATGCACAGTGGTCCTATACTTTGTACATACTGATAGGAATGCACAGTGTTCCTATACTTTGTACATACTGACAGGAATGCACAGTGGTCCTATACTTTGTACATACTGACAGGAATGCACAGTGGTCCTATACTTTGTACATACTGACAGGAATGCACAGTGGTCCTATACTTTGTACATACTGATAGGAATGCACAGTGGTCCTATACTTTGTACATACTGACAGGAATGCACAGTGTTCCTATACTTTGTACATACTGACAGGAATGCACAGTGGTCCTATACTTTGTACATACTGATAGGAATGCACAGTGGTTCTATACTTTGTACATACTGATAAGAATGCACAGTGGTCCTATACTTTGTACATACTGATAGGAATGCACAGTGGTCCTATACTTTGTACATACTGACAGGAATGCACAGTGGTCCTATACTTTGTACATACTGATAAGAATGCACAGTGGTCCTATACTTTGTACATACTGATAGGAACGCACAGTGGTCCTATACTTTGTACATACTGATAGGAATGCACAGTGGTCCTATACTTTGTACATACTGACAGGAATGCACAGTGGTCCTATACTTTGTACATACTGATAAGAATGCACAGTGGTCCTATACTTTGTACATACTGATAGGAATGCACAGTGGTCCTATACTTTGTACATACTGACAGGAATGCACAGTGGTCCTATACTTTGTACATACTGATAAGAATGCACAGTGGTCCTATACTTTGTACATACTGATAGGAATGCACAGTGGTCCTATACTTTGTACATACTGACAGGAATGCACAGTGGTCCTATACTTTGTATATACTGACAGAAATGCACAGTGGTCCTATACTTTGTACATACTGATAGGAATGCACAGTGGTCCTATACTTTGTACATACTGATAGGAATGCACAGTGGTCCTATTCTTTGTACACACTGACAGGAATGCACAGTGGTCCTATACTTTGTACATACTGATAGGAATGCACAGTGATCCTATACTTTGTACATACTGACAGGAATGCACAGTGGTCCTATACTTTGTACATACTGACAGGAATGCACAGTGGTCCTATATTTTGTACATACTGACAAGAATGCACTGTGATCCTATACTTTGTACATACTGACAGGAATGCACAATGATCCTATATTTTGTACATACTGACAGGAATGCACAGTGGTCCTATATTTTGTACATACTGACAGGAATGCACAGTGGTTCTACACTTTGTACATACTGATAAGAATGCACAGTGGTTCTATACTTTGCACATACTGACAGGAATGCACAGTGGTCCTATACTTTGTACATACTGATAGGAATGCACAGTGGTCCTATACTTTGTACATACTGACAAGAATGCAGAGTGGTCCATGCAGAGTGGTCCTATACTTTATAGACAACAATGTACAGTGATCCTATACTTTGTGTTAGGAAACGTCTGTTCATTTAAGATCGCCATGACTACTAGTCTTGCTTCTGGGCGGTTCTGGTTTTACTTGTTGAGCCTATCCCACTTCTTTGTCTTTCTTCCTGTTAGGTGTAAGGGTGGAGCATTTATACCTGGCTTTCTCCCATTTTGTTTTGGCTTGTGAATTTTCCTGTCTGCATGTGTTTTGATCAAGCTACTGACTATACCCTGTACCTTTTTGACTTCTTGGACCTTTTGGAACTGGACCTCGGCTTGTCTCTGGATTACCCCCCTTGTTTGCTGATTTGGATTTTCTGTTCATGGCTGGTTCTGACCTCTGCTATTCCTGACATTCACTTGCTTATTGATTGTGACTTTCTGTTTACCCTCTGGCTGTTTTGTTACCTGTTCTGGTATTGCCTGCATTGCACCTTTTATCGAACACTGAACGCTGTTAAAAAAAACCTGGATCTATGCAGCAAAAACCAACCTGCCTTGCTGTGGGCTCTGACAAACACCATAGCGTAGCCTTAGACTCTGTTGATCAGATTTGTGATGGATTTGGGGTTGTGAATTTAATTGAACGCTCACTCCCGACAGTCTCCAGCAGCCTTTGGTGAATCGCTCATCAAGCATTTCCATAAACTTCCACCCTGGGAATTGCTCAATTGGCAATTCTTTAAAATATTCACAAGCCATAAAAATGTTATTTTTTCACTATGGAACCTATTCACGGCCTTGTGGAACAGATGCACGATCTGAGTCAGCTGATACAAAGACTGGTCGAAAGAATTCAACATCATGAAACTGTGCAGGTCCAAGCAGTCGTTCCAGTCGCAACTCCAGTCAAACCTAAAGTGAACTTACCTGATCGTTTTTCTGATGATCGTAAGTCTTTTGTTAATTTTTCGAGAGAGTTGTAAGTTGTGATTCCGACTAAGACCTTTCTCCTCTGGAACTGAGCTGCAGCAAGTTGGTGTCGTCATTTCTCTTTTGCAGGGAGATCCTCAAACCAGGGCCTTTTCTTTGAGACCTGATACCCTTGAAATTTTTCTGCGGAGATCTTCTTTGAGGCCTTAGGTTTAATATATGGAGAACCAGATATCACTGCAGTGGCTGAGGCCAATCTGTTATCTCTCCAGCAGGGAAGGCGTCCTGTCGAAGATTATTTTTCAGAATTTAGGCGGTGGTCCGTCTCTTCACAGTGGAATGATGCAGCACATCGATGTCCATTCCGCTGAGGCCTTTCTAAAACCTTGAAGGATCTCCTAATAAATTACCCTCCGCCCTTGACTTTAGAGCATACCTTGACTCTTGTTGTGCGTCTTGACTGACGTCTACGAGAGCGCAAAAATAAAAAATCAGCAATGGCCTCTCCCCTTCCATGCGCTGAGGTCCTTTCATCTGATACACAAGAGCGCATGCAATTGGGCTCCACTATGTCATATCAAGCCAAGACTTTTTCAGAAACGCAGAGGGCTGTGTTTCTATTGCCGGGACGCCGGTCATTTAATCAAATATTATATTAAAGACAGTCTCCGTAAGCAGGGCCGCCATCAGTAATTTCAGGGCCCCCTACAGCTAAATTTTCTGGGCCCCCCTACCGTGGCACCGCCTGTTAACGGTACTCCGTCCAGTACTATATCATGGTACCCAGGGCCGCCATCAGGGGGGGTATTAGGGGTACTGATGTGAGAGGCCCGGCCAAACCTAATTGAAAGGGGGGCCCGGCAAACTGCCGCGACTTGCCTTTGGTAGAAAAAAAACAGGAACCTGCAATGGGGCCCGTTTTTTTCACAAAAAGAATGTCATGAGCTGCGGGCCCCCCTTTCAATTAGGTTTGGCCGGGCCTCTCACATCAGTACCCCTAATACCCCCCCTGATGGCGGCCCTGGGTAGCATGGGGGCCGTCAAACACCGCCGCCCGTGCGACCGATCGCGTGCACCCGCAAACTCCTGCGCATGCGCACCGGCGACCGCCTGGAACCGCGCACCGAATTTTGAGGCAGATTTTGACCTGCCCACACTATCTTGCCGCGTTTTTTGCCCGCGGCGATTGATGACAGCAGACAAAAAACGCAGGGAAAAATGCATTTTCTGCCTCCCATTGATTTCGATGGGAGGTCAGAGGCAGAACCGCGGCAAGAAAGGACGTGCTGCTTTTTCTTTTTTCCGCGACTGGCTCCCATTGATTTCAGATTAAATCAATGGGAGGCGGTTTTGGAAGTTTTTTGGTGCTGATTCTGACGCAGTGTCCGAGTCAATATCAAGGCCCAAAAACTCTGTGAACTGGGCCTTATTGTTAGGGCTTATTCAGACGAACGTGTAATACATCCGTGCAACGCCCGTGATTTTCACGCGCCTCGCACGGACCTATGTTACTCTATGGGGCCGTGCGGACTGTCAGTGATTTTCACGCAGCGTGAGTCCGCTGCGTAAAACTCACGACATGTCCGATATTTGTGCATTGTTCGCGCATCACGCACCCATTGAAGTCAATGGGTGGGTGAAAATCACGCCCAGCACTTCCGCAGCTGTATAAACTATGAATGAAAACAGAAAAGCACCACGTGCTACAAACATACAAACAGAGTGTCATAATGATGGCGGCTGCGCGAAAATCACGCAGCCACGCATCATACGCTGCTGCCACACGGAGCTGTTATGGACCTTTTGAATGCGTAAAACGCCACGTTTTTGCGCACGCAAAAAAGCACACGCTCGTGTAAATCCGGCCTTAGGGTAGGAACACACTAGGCATGAACACTGCGGATTTTATGCAACACATTTTATTGTGGAAAATCCGCAGCGTATCACAGTCGCAGCAGAGTGGATGAGGTTTAAACAAATCTCATCCACACGCTGCAAAAAAAATGGACCTGCAGTGTGGCTTTTTAAGCCGCAGCATGTCAATTTATTCTGCAGAATCGCTGCTCCTTTGTTGCGGAAATGCTGCGGTTCTGCCGCAAAAATCACAAATGAGAAAAAAAAAAAAGGCACTTTTTTTAATTTATAAAAAAGTTTAGACTTGCCCCGGCCGTAGTCCTGGTGACGCGATCCTCTATTCTTAGCGCAGCCCCGCCTCCTGTCATGACGTTTCATCCCATGTGACTGCTGCAGCAGTCACATGGTCTACAGCGTCATCCCAGGAGGCGGGGCTACGTTCAGAAGAGAGAGATGCGTCACCAGGACTACGGCCGGGGCAAGTCTAAACTTTTTTTTCCCTGCAGGATTCCCGCAGCGGACACGCCTCATGAAACCTGAGCCACTATTTGGTGCGGTTTTGCTGGCAGAATTCCCTGCGGCTACCGGGGCGGATAAGCTGTGGAGTTTTACTCAGCATATCCGCCTAGTGTGTCCCTTATGATGTCGCTCCTGGAGCTGCTGCCGGTCTCTAAATAGGCAGTTGGTCCAGTAGAATTTGGAATTATATTTTTTTGTGAACCAGCTTAAAAAAATACAAAACTTTTGTGTTAGGGCCTTTTCACATTACCGTTCGCTTCCATTCCGGGGTTCCGTCTGAGGTTTCCGTCTGGTGAACCCCGCAACGGAAAGTGAAAGTGACAGCACAGCTTCCATTTCCGTCACCATTAGCGCAGTCGACTACGCTATTGATTCCGTCCGAAAACCAGCCGGAATGGTGACGAACGGAAACCATTAGCGATGTTTCCGTCACCATTGAGATCAATGGTGACTGAAACGGAAGCTGTGCTGTCACTTTCACTTTCCGTTGCGGGGTTCACCCGACGGAAACCTCAGACGGAACCCCGGAACGGAAGCGAACGGTGATGTGAACAGGCCCTAACACAAAAGTTTTGTATTTTTTTAAGCTTCAATGGGTGCGTGATGCGCGAACAATGCACAAATATCGGACATGTCGTGAGTTTTACGCAGCGGACACACGCTGCGTGAAAATCACTGACAGTCCGCACGGCCCCATAGAGTAACATAGGTCCGTGCGAGGCGCCTGAAAATCACGCACGTTGCACGGACGTATTACACGTTCGTCTGAATAAGCCCTAACAATAAGGCCCAGTTCACAGAGTTTTTGGGCCTTGATATTGACTCGGACACTGCGTCAGAATCAGCACCAAACAACTTCCAAAACCGCCTCCCATTGATTTAATCTGAAATCAATAGGAGCCAGTCGCAGGAAAAAGAAAAAGTAGCGCGTCCTTTCTTGCCGCGGTTCTGCCTCTGACCTCCCATCAAAATCAATGGGAGGCAGAAAATGCATTTTTCCCTGCGTTTTTTGTCTGTTGTCCTCAATCGCCGCGGGCAAAAAACGCAGCAAAAAACGCGGCAAGATAGTGTGGGCAGGTCAAAATCTGCCTCAAAATTCTTTAAGGAATTTTGAGGCAGATTTTTTCGGCCTGCAAAATACTCTGTGTGAACAGGGCCATACATAAACAGCACTTTGAGACACTTTACTCACCGTGTCAGAAGAGCTGCTCCCACTCCAGTCCTCGTCAGGCGATGTCTTCGGTCCAGATGTCGTCCTTCACCTCCAGGCTCCAGGCTCCAGAAAATGGCGGGGATCGTAGAACTGGACTCCTCCCCCTCTCCTTACGCAGCCACACTCTGGAGAAGAAGGAGGAGGAGGCGGAGTCGGACGAGGAGGCGGACGAGGAGTCGGAGGAGGACGAGGAGGAAGAGTCGGAGGCGGGCCAGCAGGTAAGTAGACTGCGCCGCTGTCCAGTGTGGCTGTCCTTCCCCCTAGATCTTGTGTTGCGGGCGCACCGCCTCCCTCTCGGCGGCGCGCCTGGTCGTTCGCGCGTGGGCGCGCGCGCTTGCGGTCGTTTCGCGGCGGTGATGAGAGGGGGGCCCGCAGCTCACGGCAGTGTTTCACGAGAGGGCGGCCCGCAGCTCACGACATTGTTTTGGTGAAAAAAACAGGCCCCATTGCAGGGCCCTTTTTTTTTCTACCAAAGGCAAGTCGCGGCAGTTGCCGGGCCCCCTTTTCAATTAAGTTTGGCCGGGCCCCCTACAGGAGTACCCCTAATACCCCCCTGATGGCGGCCCTGTCCGTAAGGGTCATATTCATCCATCTACTTCTCCAGGGTGTGCAGGTTTTTTCTTTGTTGAAAAGAAAGATGGCGGTTTAAGACGCTGTATCAACTATCGTGAATTAAATAAGATTATCGTTAAGATTCAATATCGTCGACTTCCGTTTCCGGCGCTGGCGATGCAGATTGTGAGTGACTGAGCTCCCGCTCCCAACTGACCTGCATGCCTGCAACAGTCGCTTCGGCGGCACACATCTGCTAGCAGACACCAGCCCCACACACAGGGATGTCTCCGGCGGTGCCTTCATGGACCGTTACCTCCTCCGCAGCGCACACAAGCCAGCAATGGAGGATTCAGCCGCGGCCGTTGAGAAGGGAGGTAAGATGGCGGCGCTTCCCGCCACTTCTCCCCCCGCTGTACTCACAGGAAGACGAGTTGCAGCAGCCTCAGTCCCTGTCTCCATATAGTGCAGAACTCATAGCTTCTCCTGCACCTGTTGATTATATAGCGTTGGCTCACGAAGTGGCTAAGCGGATAGCTCCTGACCTGTAAAAAGCACTGGAAAAAACGGTGCAAACTCCTCTTAACCGCATGCATGCAGATCTGGCACAACTAACTTCCAGGACTGGTGAATTAGAACAGAGTATAACGCTGTTGGAGGTTGAAAATGAGCACTTGCAATCCCAGCTCAAAGTGGTGTTGTCTACTACTACGCAATTGGGGGACAAGGTGGAGGACCTAGAAAACCGCTCCAGGAGGAGCGAACTGCGACTTGTGGGTCTGAAAGAGACGGTAGTTCATTCTGATTTGCAGCGCTTGTGTGAGAGGGCATTGCCAGCAGCACTGGGTCTCCAGCGTCCATGCCGGGTGGAAAGGGCGCACAGGGTGGGACCAGACCCAAGAAATCTTCCGTCAGCTGACAGCAGTAATTCACTTCGCCCCAGACAAGTCCTCTTTAAGCTGCTGGATTATAATGACAATGTGGCACTCATGAAGGCATATCGCAGTAGATCTCGACCCTTGGAGATAATGGGCATGAGGGTGCTACCCTACACAGCACAGTCCACGCCGCAAGTCAAGAGATGTCGGACGGAGTTGTTCGGATATGGAGCGGACCTGGTAGGAAGCTCTCCTTTCCACACCCGGTAGAGATCGTGGAGGAAGATCAAGGAACAGAGCGGTCTCCGTTTCCTGATTGACGACTCTTCAGGGCCCTCCTATCTCACGGGGTAGCTATGTGGACGCTGTAGGCCAATCGCCCGGTTGAATCTTTTGCAGATAATTTTGGGTAGATACCCGTGAGTGCCTTATAGCGAAGCACTTTTTCTATTTTCATATGATCTAATTTTATAATGTTTGTTTTATGATATAATGTCGTATATCTAATGCAAGGTGTCGTGTTAGGGCATGTTTTATCTTTATTTGCATGTCCGATTGAAAATTCTACAGGGCCATTCTATATTTAGGGGTCGCCCTGTGGACGCTGCAGGACAACTACTCGGTCAATTTTCTACAGGGGCCTCTGGGTCGTTGTCCGCGTCGGCCTTGTAGCGGAGCGCTTTCTTTATCTTCATAGGCTCTGCTTCTGTACTGTCTGCTCTATGATATAATGTCGTATATCTACTACATGGGCTCCTTGATAGGGTCTGTTATATCTCTATTTATATACGTAGTATATATTCTGTTATGTAGGTCTGGGAGGGGGAGGGAGGGATGTGTTCTGCACACCAGAAAAAAGCAAAGTCTCTTACACCACTGGGTACTAGGGGGATGACTGCCCTTACCTCAGGCGTTCTCTTTCTTTCTTTTTGTCAAAGTCTGTTGATTTTGAGTTTGTTTTTGTTCTCTAGGCCGGGTTTCGGCTATGTCCTTAGTGTTTATGCATGGCTTTTATGTAAAGATGGATCCAACTCCCCGAACCGCTCACGACTTGTTGCCGCCTTAGCTCATCTTATGCATAACGACTCTGGGGGATGAATGGAGGGAAGCCAAGCTACAATTTGATCAATGGCTAGATAAAGGAGAAAATATTTACCGGTCCCAATTCGACGCTGATCTTATGCGGTTCGGCAATAAAGCGTTCAAATTACTGGCCCACCTAGCTAGGGGGAGATATACACCGTCACACATTTTAACCCTTAAAGATAACAACGGAGTTCCTACATCGGACCCACAAAAAATTAACACTATTCTACGTACATATTACCAAGCTCTTTACTCAGACACGCCCATTGACTCCCAAAACGGTAGGGAATTCTTGGAGAAGGTAAATTTGCCTGGACTCACTCAGGAGTAGAGTGATTTCCTGAACGCAGAGGTTACATTGGAGGAAATTACGAGTACCATTCAGACCCTATCTAACGGAAAGGCCCCGGGGCCGGATGGGTTTACGGGAGAATTTTATAAGTCATTGCGAGAGGAAGTTAGTCCCATCTTGGTGGAATACTATAACATTTTACTAAAGACAGGCATTTTTCCAGCTGAGGCCAAAATAGCGCATATAGAGGTGTTGCCCAAGAAAGGGAAGGATCCTCTTGACCCGAAGTCATATCGCCCTATATCATTGATAGACGAAGACCAGAAGTTACTCTCCAAAATTTTAGCAAATCGCTTGGCTCTATATTTACCTACATTGGTGGGAAAATCCCAAGTGGGCTTTGTTAGGGGTAGAGCAGCAGTGGCAAATTTGCGAAAGGTGTTGACGGTGCTAGACACAGTCAGGCATGATCCCCAGCCAGGTACCCGACCGGCACTCAAAGAGAAAGCTTTCGATAACATACAGTGGGAATGGCTGGGGATGGTGCTGGATAAGATGCATATCCAGGGAGCCTTTAGGATCTTTCTGAAAGGTGTTTACGCTAATCCCCAAGCTCGAATCCATTCCTCCGGATTTCTTTTGGCTCCTTTTCAACTGTATAAAGTTACCCGTCAGGGCTGTCCCTTGTCGCCACTATGATTTAATTTAGCACAGGAACCTATGGCTACATTTCTGCAGGAGTCCGCAGTGTTCAGAGGTATTCGGGTGGGGTCCTCGGCGGTTAAGATAGCCTTGTTTGCTGACTATGTTATACTTTTTATGTCAAATCCTCAGGAGCACTTATTGCCTGTTTTCCGTTTTTTGCATGACTCTGGGCAATGCTCGCGGTACAAAGTCAATGTAGCTAAAAGTGAACTGCTGGAGTTGGGTCAACCATTACCTAGGACCTTCTGGCAATCCTTGGGATGTGGGATATATCCGGTTAAACAATGTATTACCTATCTAGGCATTAAGATAGGGAAGGTGCCTGAGACCCTATATGGCTTGAATTACCCGCCGCTATTTAAAAAAATACAGGCGGAACTCACAAGGTGGTATCAGTTGCCATTATCCCTTCTGGGGAGGTGCTATTTGATTAAGATGGTCAGTTTCCCCAGACTTTTATATCCCTTCCAAACACTCCCGCTTTTGCTTAAAGGGAATGTGTTGCCAGAAAAACATGTTTGTTTTTTTTAATTAAACATTTAGTGTGTAGGTGATTAAACATTGTTCAAATTTTTTTTATTTTTTTCACAAGTCAGGAAATATTATAAATTAATTCTAATTTATAATATTTCCCATTGCTGGTCACTAGATGGAGCTATTCCCAAAATTGCAGCATTGCAAAATTGGGTAAAAAGCCCTCGCTCTAGTGAGCTCTCAGCATCCCCCCCCTTCTTTATCCTGGCTAGTGCCGGGATAAACGAGGGGTTTGAACGGTCTAACCTCCTACACTGTGAGTCGCCATTTTTTGAGCTAACACACAGTGTAGTAGGTTTACATACAGTAGTAAACGTACACAAACACGAACATACATAGAAATCTCTTACCTGCTCCTGCCGCCGTGGCTCCCTCCGGCCCGTCCGCTCCGTCTGCTGCCGCTGGTCCAAGTGCACAAGTCCGGAAGCCGCGACCGGAAGTAGTAATCTTACTGTCCGGCCGCGACTTCCGGTCCACAGGAAAATGGCGCCGGACGGCGCGCATTTCAAATTGGACTGTGTGGGAGCGGCGCATTCGCAGTTCCCACACAGACGGCGTACACAGAAGTGGATGGGACGGGAGCCGTTCGCAGTCCCTATGGGACTGTGGCTGCCGTATTCCATGTCTGTATGTGTCGTTAATCGACACATACAGAAATGGAAAAAAAAATGGCAGCCCCCATAGGGAAGAAAAAGTGTAAAAATAAGAAAAAGTTAAACACAAACACAAATAAATATAAACATTTTTAATAAAGCACTAACATCTTTAACATATTAAAAAAAAATTTGTGATGACACTGTTCCTTTAAGCATGTTGATGTGTCCAAGTTGAATTCTTCATTTACAAGATTCATATGGGCAGGAAAGAGGCCTCGCATTGCACTCACTAAGCTCATGCTAGGTAAACATGAGGGGGGGCTGAAGTTCCCTAATGTCAGGGGTTATAACGTGATATGTCTTTTCCGCCATGTAGTGGATTGCCTCCATGAATCGAGTCATTATTCCAATTTAGACCTGGAGGAAGCGTATGCCTCGCCCTGTAATTTGAAAGCTTTGCTACACTGTAGAGTTGCTTCACTTCCGTGCCATCTCAAAACCTCCATTGTTCTGAGAGATACAGTCCTAGCCTGGAAAGCGGTTCGTAAATTATTTGACCTGCCTCACTTACTCTCTAAACATATGCCTTTGTGGGGACATCCGGAATTCTTACCGGGAGTAGATAGTGGGGATAGTTTTACCTCTTGGAGGGAAGCAGGCCTTAACTGTGCAGGTGACCTTATGCAAGTAGAGGACAGGAGATGGTTGACCAGTTCGGAAATCAAAGCCAAACTTAGGCCCTCAGAGGGTAGTTTTAATTTTCTTCAAGTTCTCCAGGTGCGTTCATTTTGTACATCTCGGTTAAGGGATTTGAATAAAGAAGCTACCTCACATACTCTGGATGAGGTCATAGGTCCACCGTCTCTCCGGGTGACTATTTCGAGGCTGTATAGAGCACTTGGGGAATGTTTTGTTCGACCGCGTCCACGATCTATGTTCAAAGTTTGGGAACGGTGGACTCAAGATCCGGCTATAGGGGAGACCATATTGGAAGGTTGGGAGACGGTACGGAAGATTATCTTGAGCGAGAGCTGGAGGGAAACCTATTTTAAGTTAATGCATTTGGCAATATATGGCTTTAACATTTTACCTTCACAGTCCTTCCCCGATCGCATCACTGGTTGCCCCAAATGTCACACCCCCTTAACGAATCTTTGGCATGGAGTTTGGAGTTGTGCTCATACTAAACGAAACTGGGTGATGGTACACAACTATATTTCAGATCATTGGAAGGTGAAACTTCCAATGACGCCTCAGGCACTGCTGTTCCATCAGGCGCGTCTGCCAGAGGACGCTGGTAGTAGGGAGACGAGATCTCCTCCCCCCTTGATACACACAATTTTACTGGTGGCCTTGAGGTGCCTTCTCTGTAGATGGCTGGAAGCTGACACGCCGGGTCTTGACATAATAATGTTACGTTTGAAGCAGTTATTAGCTCTTGAAAGGGTTGAGGTGGAAAGACGGAAAGAAGCGGGAGCTAAGAAGTTATTTGCTAAATGGCAAATTTTTATTGACTCGCACTGCACAGCTGCCGAGGTGGCAGAAATTGTTATGCCTTTTAGGCACACTGCTTGGTATCATATGCAGCTTCTGGCAGGCTGTAAAGGATCTGCCAGGCACTACATCTGGGTATACTCCCAGGATTAATCAGTCGACACCTGAGGCCAGACCTCTGAGACTGACACCTGCTCCCACCAATCAGGGTGGCAGGCTCAGGAGTGGGAGAGCCTATCGCGGCCTGGTCAGTCAGAGTTAGCTCCGCCCCCTGTCCATTTATACCTGCCGTTTTCTCTTCCTCCTTGCTTTTTATTCTTTTTGGATTCCTGGCCCCACTGCTGCCTTGCTCCAGCCTGCTTCTGCCGTGCTTCTGCCTTGCTTCAGTTCCGTTTATCCTGCGTTGCTCTGCCCCTGGCTTGCTTCTGCTCCGTGCTCCCGTTTGTATACTCCACTACTTCCTGATCCTGACTGGCTCATTCACCGCTCCGTTTCCTCGCGGCGTTCCGTGGGCTACTGTATTCCCTTGCGTGTTCCCTGTTTGTCTCCCTTGCACTTAGACAGCGTAGGGACCGCCGCCAAGTTGTACCCCGTCGCCTAGGGCGGGTCGTTGCAAGTAGGCAGGGACAGGGCGGTGGGTAGATTAGGGCTCACTTGTTCCCTTCACCTCCTTCCTGCCATTACACAGGCACTTTAGGAGGCTTGCAACTTTAGTCTAGTCTTGATAGGAGATGGTAGGGGGGAGATCTCTAGCTCTCATTAGTGCTGGTTTCTTATTATTGTAGTCTATGCGCTGTTAATTTTTGATGACCTAAGTCGTGTTCGGGTAGGGGACGTACCTGTCTTTCATTTCATTTGATATGTGAATCGGGACGTATGCCATGATTGTATGTTATTTTGTTCTGTTTTGCAATTGCGTGTTATTCAATTATGACGCAAACTTTATGTAATATGTTTATAAAAAACGGTGAAAATTGTCAATAAAAATGATGTTTTAAAAAAAATTAAAATAAATTCAATATCCTCTTCCACTCATCCCGGACCTGTTTAATCAGATCTCAGGAGCCAGGTGGTTCTCTAAACTAGATTTACGCGGGGCCTACAATTTCGAAACCGCAATGGGGATGAGTGGAAGACAGCATTTAATACTCCAGATGGTCATTATGAGTATTTGGTCATTCGTTTTGGTTTAAGTAATGCTCCAGCGTTTTTCAAAACTTGGTTAATGATATTTTCAGAAATTTTATAGGACGCTTTGTGGTTGTGTATCTGGTGGATTATTCTTGTGTTGTCTTCCGATTGGTCCTCTCGTGTTCAACATTTAAGGTCTGTCCTTCACGTACTGAGTGGAAATAGTCTTTCTACGAAATTTAAAAAAATGTTTTTTTGAAGTTCAGGAAGTTAATTTCTTGGAATATGTGCGGTCTCCTCATGATTTTCGTATGGAGTCCGCTAAGGTTCAGGCAATTCTTGAATAGGTCCAACCCACTTCACTAAAAGCTCTGCAGAGGTTCTTGGGTTTTATTAATTATTACCAAAAATGAATTCATAATTTTTCCTCCATTGCCAAACCTTTGATGGATTTTACGAAAGTGGGTTCTGATCTTGTAAATTGGAAACCTAGTGTGGTCTCTGCCTTTGAAACCTTAAAACGCTGTTTTGCAGAAGCACCTCTACTTGTTCAACCTGACCTTTCTAGTCCTTTTTATTGTTCAGGTTGATAACTCACAAATAGGTGTGGGGGCTGTGTTGTCTCAAGTATCTACTGTATTGACTAATTTGAGTCCCGGTGCGTTTTTTTCTGGCAAATTGTCTGCCACTGAAAATAATTCAAAGTTTCTTACTATTAAGTGGGCGTTTGAAGAGTGGCGCCACTTTCTAGAGGGGGATAGACATCAAATTACTGTACTGACTGTGACACCCATGGCTGCGGACCGACGGGATTACTCACCCCCCCCCCCCTGAAAGCCCGCAGTCATGGATCAGTGAGCGCTGGCCCGCATCTCTTCCTCAGGAGACGCAACTTTCGCTTGACTCTGTTGTGTCCCGTAGGGTGCGCGCGCATTCTCGTGCCCGGCCTTAAAGGGCCAGCGCTCGCACCTGAATAGTATGTCAAATTAGCCCATGATCACCCTGGACTATAAGAAGGGCCCTGCCCCTTCCCTTCATTGCCTGAGCGTTGTTGTGTTTACCTGTATTAGTCTTTGCAAATATTCCCTTCGTGTTTTCCAGTTCCCAGTGTTCCCGTACTTGCATCCTGTATCCCATGCTACCTTGTTCCTGTGCCATAGAGATTTGGAGTCGTGTTGTGCCGTATGCTACGCCTGCTGTGTTACACCGCGCCTGGTGTCTGCCTGCCTCCAAGGTCCCATCTGAGCCTAACCATCGCTACTGTCTGAATTACCACAGGTACCCTTATTCGAGCTATAGACATTTACTTGGTATCCTGTTGGCCAGCTGCTATACCGCTACGGCGGTACGGCTCAGTGGGTCCACACACCCATCGTGATACTGACTGACCATAAAAACCTGACTTTCTTAGAATCAGCTAAAAGACTCAATCCCAGACAGGCTAGGTGGGCCTTGATCTTTGCCAGTTTGACTTTATTGTAACCTACAGACCCGGGTCTAAAAATGTCAGGGCCGACGCATTATCTCGAAGCTTCTGGTCCTCACAGGTCCCGACATTCATCCTGAACCTATTTTATCTAAGGGGATAGTGGTTTATGCGATATCACCTGATCTTGCAACTGAGATTAAAGAATGTCAACAACTCGCTCCGCAAACCATTCTTGCTGGGACGTTGTTTGTGCCTTCTCAGTTCAGGTTTAATTTGCTCAATTAGTCTCGCAGCTCTATTGGTGGCCATCTTCGTGTCGTGTTGTGAGTTCTCATGTCTCTGCTTGTGATGCTAGCGCTAAGACTCCTCAAACTCGTCCTATAGGTGAACTACTGCCATTGTCTGTTCCACAGAAACCTTGGTCTCATCTGTTTATAGATTTTATCACCGATTTGCCTCCCTCGGATGGAAAACTTTGGTGGTGGTGGACCATTTCAGTAAAATTTGTAATTTTATTCCATTGCCTCAACTCCCTGATTCCAAAACTCTGTCTAAATTATTTATTGATCAGCTGGTTCATCTGCATGGTATTCCGGAAAATATTGCCTCTGATAGAGGTCTACAATTTGTGGCTAACTTCTGGAGAACTTTCTGTAAGAAACTTGGTGTACAGTTATCTTTCCCTTCTGCATTTCAGCCTGAGACTAATGGTTAAACTGAGCGCTTTAATAAAACCTTGGAACAGTATCTTAGGTGTTATATTTCTGATAACCAGTCTGAATGGGTCTTGTATCTTCCATTAGCAGATTTTCTCTAACTAATAGTCACCATGTTTCTCTTGATACCTCGCCGTTTTTCTGTAATTATGGTTTTCATCCTCGTTTTGGTTTATTTTTCGCCTCTTCTAGTGATAACCCCGATGTAGAAGTTTAATTAAATAAACTGTGCACAGTTTGGGCTCAGGTTCAATGTAACCTGAAGAACTCCCAAGTTATTCAAAAGAAAAATGCTGGCAAAAAAACGTACGGTGGGTCCTGTGTTTAGTGTGGGTCAAAAGATGTGGCTTTCTACTAAAAATCTGCGACTGAAAATACTGTCTCGGAAGTTTTCCCTTAGGTTTATTGGTCTATATGAAATTGTTGAAGTTATTAACCCTGTGTCTTTTTTTCGTCTGCCTCTTCCTATGTCTTTTAACCCATTCAGGGCTGAGCCTGTTTTGGCCTTCAGGACCAAGCCGATTTTTCAAATCTGACATGTATCAGTTTATGTGATAATAACTCCGGAATGCTTTTACCTATCTAAGTGATTCTGAGATAGTTTTCTCGTGACATATTGTACTTTATGTTATGGAAAAAAATTGGTCAATTAAATTTTATATTTATTTGTGAAAATCACCAAAATTTAGAGAAAATTTGGACAAATTAGCATTTTTCTAAATTTAAATGTATCTGCTTGTAAAACAGATAGTAATACCACACAAAATACTTACTAGTTTACATTTCCCATATGTCTACTTTATGTTTGCATCATTTTTTTGAACATTCTTTTATTTTTCTAGGACGTTACAAGGCTTAGAACTTTAGCAGCAATTTCTCATATTTTCAAGAAAATGTCAAAAGCCTATTTTTTCAGGGACCAGTTCAGTTCTGAAGTGGCTTTGAGGGCCTTATATATTAGAAAGTCCCCATAAATCACCCCATTTTGAAAACTGCACCCCTCAAAGTTTTCAAAACTGCATTCAGAAAGTGTTTTAACCCTTTAGGCGTTTCACAGGAATTAAAGCAAAGTAGAGGTGAAATTTACAAATTTCATTTTTCTTTTTTTTTGAAAATTCATTTGTAATAAATTTTTTCTGTACCACAGAAGGTTTTACCCAAGAAATGCAACTCAATATTTATTGCCCAGATTCTGCAGTTTTTAGAAATATCCCACATGTGGCCCTAGTGCGTTAATGGATCGAAACACAGGCCTCAAAAGCAAAGGAGCACCTAGAGTATTTTGGGGCTTCCTTTTTTTAGAATATATTTTAGGCACCATGTTAGGTTTGAATAGGTCTTGTGGTACCAAAACAGTAAAGAATGCCCAAACGTGACCCCATTTTGGAAACTACACCCCTCAGGGAATTTATCTATGGCTATAGTTAGCATTTTGAACCTACAGTTTTTTTGCTAAATTTATTTGAATTAGTATGTGAAGATGAAAATCTACTTTTTTTTTCTGAAAAAACATAGAAATTTTAAATTTTTACAAGGAATAAAGTAGAAAAAACACCCCAACATATGTAAAGCAATTTCTTCAGATTATAGCAATACCCCATATGTGGTCATAAACTGCTGTTTGGACCCACAGCATGGCTCAGAAGGGAAGGAGCGCCATTTGGATTTCTGATTTTGCTGGAATAGTTTTCAGTGCCGTGTCGCGTTTACAATGCACTGGAGGAACCAAAATAGTGGAAACCCCCCAAAAGTGACCCCATTTTGGAAACTACACCCCTCAAGGAATTTTCTTAGAGGTAAAGTTAGCATTTTGACCAAACAGTTGTTTTGCTGAATTCATTGGAATTAGTCTGTAAAGGTAAAAATACACTTTTTTGCTGAAGAAACATAGACATTTTTAATTTTTACAAGGAATAAAGGAGAAAAAGCACCCCAACATTTGTAAAACAATTTCTCCCGATTACGTAAATACGCCATATGTGGTAATAAAGTGCTGTTTGGACCCACAGCGGGGCTTAGAAGGCAAGGAGTGCTATTTGGCTTGGTATGGCGATGCCATATCGGTGGACGTCAATGGCTGTTTTGGCACGCTGTAGGGCTCAGAAGGGAGGGAGCGCCATTTGGCTTTTGGAGTACAGATTTAGCTTGGTAGTAGCTCTGGCGTTTTGCTAGTATCTCAGTTTATAATGTGGGGGTACATGTAGGCTGGGCAGAGTACATCAGGGGCATAATAAGAGGGTATATTAATGGGGTAAATAAATAATAATCCGCAGATATGTGGCCAGTGTCGCACTGATAAATGGCGCCCGATCTTATCCGCTTTTGGAACGCTGCACATTTTGCATCTATTCTGGGAGCCAGAACTTTTTTTATTTTCTCACCACCGGAGCCGTGTGAGGGCTTATTCTTTGCGGGACAATCTGTAGTTTTCATTGGTACCATTTTGGGGTACATGCGTTTTTTGTTTTTTTTTAAATTACATTTTTTGTCAAGCAAGGTGATCAAAAACCATCAATTCTGACAATCGTTATTTTTACATTTTGCAGCGTTTGTGCAATAAAATAACTTATTTATAAAATAAACAATTTTTTGTGTCACCATATTCTGAGAGCCATAACTTTTTTTATTTTTCAGTCAAAAAAGCTGTGTAAGGGCTTGTTTTTTTGCGGGACGGGATGTAGTTTGTATTGGTACCATTTTGGCGTACATGAGACTTTTTGATCACTTTAGATTGTATATTTTGGGAGGGGTGGTGAACAAAAAATTGTGATTCTGGCATTGTTTTTCATTTATTTTATTTGCGGTATTCACGT
This sequence comes from Rhinoderma darwinii, assembly GCF_050947455.1. Lineage (NCBI taxonomy): Eukaryota > Metazoa > Chordata > Amphibia > Anura > Rhinodermatidae > Rhinoderma > Rhinoderma darwinii. The sequence continues at coordinate 372,918,230 of NC_134687.1, read as the reverse complement.
GCGGGAAAAAGAATATTATAGTTTTATAGATGGGGTTGTTTTACGAACGCGGTGATACCAAATATATGTACTTTTTTTTTACGTGTTCATTTTTTTCTCCTATAATAAAAGACTTATTATAGGAAAAAAAGCAGTTCTTGTGTATGTCACTTATAACTTTTATTTTTACACTTTTTTTTTTTTTTTCATATTTTTATTCTTTTTTCTACTTTCTTTACTTGTCCCACTAGGGGACACTTAGACTTGCAGCTCTGATCGCTGCTGGAACACATTACACTACCTACGTAGTGTAATGTATTCCAACTGTCATTGTGACGTGACAGTCACACTGACAGGAAGCCTACGGCGACCACCCTCCGGCTGATCCTCATAGGCTTCTGTACATGGCAGCCTAGAAGCCATTGTCTGGCGTCCGGTTGCCATGAGTACCATCGCCAGCCCCGTGATTTCACGTGGGGGCTGCCGATCTCCGCTAAAATCCTTAGATGTCACGATAGGAATCGACCGCCGCATCGAAGGGGTTGACTGCCGAAATCCGCGGCAATGGGCCGCTGATCGGCAGCAGAGAATGCAGGGCAGACACCCTGCACAGTTAACCGCCGTTGAGGTGTAGCGCCACGCGGCGGTTAACTGTCAAAGCACAGACGTAACTGCACGTCGAGGTGCGCAAAGTTACTGCTCAACTCGACGTGCATTAACGTCAAGGTGCGGGAAGGGGTTAAAATTCATGATGTTTTTCACAAATGACTTTGTCTTCTTGGACTTCTTGGAACTGGACCTCAGCTTGTTTCTAGATTACCCCTTGTTTGCTGATTTGGATCTTCTGCTCCTGGCTGGTTCTGACCTCTGCTATTCCTGACATCCACTTGCTTATTGATTTTGACCTTCTGTTTACCCTCTGGCTGTCTTGTTACCTTGTTACCTGTTCTAGTATAGCCTGCATTGCACCTCTTATCCAACACTGAACTCTGTTTAAACAACCTTGATTCTATGCAGCAAAAACCAACCTGCCTTGCGGTGGGCTCTGACGAACACTATAGAGTAGCCTTAGACTCTGATCAGAGTTGTGACGGATTTGGGGTTGCAAACTTATTTGCACGCTCACTCCTGACACCCTCCAGCAGTCATTGGGGAATCTCTCACCTTGCAATTCCATAAACTTCCACCCTGGGAATTACTCAACTAGTGTTTCCATAACACTTTGTACATACTGACAAGAATGCACAGTGGTCCTATACTTTGTACACACTGACAGGAATGCACAGTGTTCCTATACTTTGTACATGCTGACAGGAATGCATAGTGGTCCTATACTTTATACATACGGACAGGAATGCAGAGTGGTCCTATACTTTGCACATACTGACAGAAATGCACAGTGGTCCTATACTTTATACATACTGACAGGAATGCAGAGTGGTCCTATACTTTGCACATACTGACAGGAATGCACAGTGGTCCTATACTTTTTACAGTAACCCTATGCGGTTCAGTGGAACACAATAGTTAGTGATAAGCATGGCCATTCAAACAATTTATGGGCCCCCGTGACAAGTCAAACTTTTAAGCCCCCTTCTGCAGTCAGGATCACACCATAAGTTTAACTTAGTGTACGCAGATGCCAAAAAAACAGCATTTTTTGAAACATTGCTGTGACACCTGATAACAATAACCACTAAAACACTTATTTATGGGTTAATATTTGTTTTTTGGCAGCTGACGACGGCTTAAAAGGGTAGTCTCACGAAGACAAACCTTTTTAATAAAAAAATAAGTCGGTTTCTATAACCTGGAGATCAGTTGTTATTGCCATGACGAAGTACATCTAGCCATCCATTTCCCCTACAACTCCTGCTGCAGGGGGAAACGTAGCATTACATGGTGGCCATTCTAATGAATTCCTATCTATGTAATGCATGAATACGCTAGTTCTGCTACAGCAGCTCTCCTTTCTGGAACATAGAGGGGAAAATCCTCCATAAAGTCCATATTCCCTAATGGGACATATAGACAGGGGTACTATACCTAAATGGAGGACACCAAACAGCTCCCTAGAAAGTTCATGGTGGATGGCCCATCACAAGAATGTGCGGGCACTATCGGAAACTGAGCCTCAGGCCCAAAATAAGCATGGCAGTAACGGTGGACCCGCTAAATATACAACACAACCTATAAGTAGGAGTCTGACACACAAACAAATTAATTAAAAGATATGAAAGTTTATTGAATACATTAAAATAAACACATGTATAAAATTTGAAGAGATGTAAACCACAAGAAAGAATGGACAGCCAGAACACATATCACACAGCACAGCACTGTGCAAACAGGCTGGGTACACCAGTGTAAAGTAACAGTAATGATGGTATTGAAACAGCCAAATATGGGTCACTAAGAGGTACTAGGAGACAACTGCATCAAAGGTATACATATATTGGTAATGAGTCTACCCAGTGTATCTAGGGCAGTAGTGCATCACCGTTCCAAAGAAAAGTACAGTACATCAAATAACAGGAACTAAATGTATAAATGTATGTCCTAATGAACTGTGCATGATATGCACATGTCTCTTACCCATGACAGAGTGTGAGTGGCTGGCGTCCACCCCGACGCGCGTTTCGGCCCGGAAGCCTTCGTCTTGGGGTGGTGTCATAGCCCACTCTCCAACCTTTTAAATGGACCCCCACCAATCCACAAAGAGAATCGGCAAGAACAGAACAGGTAAGTGAAAATGGAAACAGCTGTGTGCGTGAGATCGCGGGCCGGAACAACAACATCCGGGTCACGAGACCGGAAGCAGAAGGTGCAACGAGCACACGTCCCGCATCAGAACCCGAACCAGGACACCGAGTGCCGAGCCGCGACCCCGCGCAGCCGCACAACGAGGAAAGAAGAACACACTCAACCAACGCACAGTTGCCGATAGGGGCGCAAAGCGTCCGGATTGAAAAAATTGCAGTACAGCTGCAATGAGATGGATACAATATCTGTCCCTCACCTATCCCTACATAGTTTATAATAGAGAAGATGCAGTGAGAAATGCATGATGATTAAAGCGTATGTAAAGGACAAAAAGATAGCAAACCGCATAAATAAATAAATAACTACATGTCACCACCAGGCAGTTTATGGTAGAATACTGTATACCTTTGATGTACATGTCACCAGCACGGCAAAGTGGTACAATTTATGTTGGAAGACAACCAATGCTTACAATGAAGCAATGTGCACACAGGATACTAGTGTGTATGTATATATACAACACTTAGTCCCTGTGTGTCCATGTGAAAGCATAACAGTCAAGCAATGTACAAAACACAACCAATGTAAAACATGATTAGTAAAAATGATATATATTATATATATATAAACGAGTAAATACGTGTGTGTATATAGACAAACCAATAAATACAACAAATGTAAGAAGAATATATACAGAAATGTTAGAAATACCCCAGTCCATGATGTATACTATGTGAACACTGTATAGGTGCAATTGCACGTGTATAAATTGTCAAAACTATAATCTATCGGTAAAAACCCCGTGTTATACAAATAACAAGTCTAAAAAATTGTCCACATGATTCAATCTGCCAAAAAATGTGATCAATGTTAGTAAATGAATATATAAGCAGAGTGACCCTATATGTATATATATATATATATATATATATATAAATTCAGTTAAAAATACATATATACACCTAATCACAATACAAATTGCCATGCACATACACTTATGAGTACATCGAACATAAATGACCTCTATTAACCATGATCCATGTTGAATTGTAAAAGGAATACATGTCACTATGTGTTGTAAACTGAAAAATAAAAATATAATAAAGAGAACATTATAATATCCCTATGTTGTGATGTATATAGATGCCAGTGAAAAAATATGAAAAGCAATAAAGGACGAAATGAGTGAAAATAAATAAAACTAAAACTAAATTAAGGCAACCACAATGGTCACAGATGCTGTGCAAATAAAGTGAAAAAACCAATAAGCTGAGAGTGATGAATGAATCAATATGAACGTAAGTATTGGCAGTGAGTGTATGTGAACAAATTGGATAAAGGTGATGAGGGTGAGTGATATACGTGAATCAGAAAATAAAGATTGATAAGTGGATACATAAGACAAAAAATAATGAATCGACCTATGAATGAGTGAGCAAGGTGAATGAATGTGAGTGAATAATAAGAATGAGTGTTAATAAATACATGAGAGCATGAATCGTGGATCCATATATTGATGCATAAATCCAGATGACTTTTAACAGGTAACGTACATACAGCACATTAAATAATTAGTAGATGTATGGTTATGTGTTCGACGTAATAAATCAAAATATAATAACACACTGTTCAAAATGTATGGTACAATCGATATCCGCTAGTGGATATATCCTTGAGATGGTCCAGGGGGAGAGATTTTCACAGGCTCTGGAGGTCAATCGAATGTTAGATTACAGCAAATACACCATGCAGAAATGGCAGGCTAGAGAAACTAAAAAACAAGCATATGTTAAAAAATGGCTATTGCTGTGCACAAAACACATTAATTAAAAACAACAACACCATGAGAGATCCTAACACCCTTACAGGAACGCTGCAAATCCAAGGGTTTCATTCAAGCCCATTGGTTGAATTGTTTTGAGTTTCCAAATCCACTTAGATTCTACTCGCAGTAATTTTTGCATAAGAGAGCCTCCTCTCAGGTCCAGCTCTACGTGATCAATGCCTTTGATTTTAAGCTCTTTAGATGCACAATTGTGGTGAAGAAAGAAATGCCGAGGTAAGGTTTTTAGGAGATCAATATTGTCACAGGCCGTACCCCTCGCTGCCTCAATGCTGTTAACATGTTCTCTTGTTCTTATTTTCAGTTCCCTAGTGGTGAGACCGATGTAAATTTTTGGACAAGGGCAGCATGCATAATAGATTACCCCCTTTGTGTTACAGTCAATGGGCCAGGTAATCTTATATGTTGTCTCGCCTTTTGAGTCTACAAAGTCATCACCACTGGCAATATTTGGACAAGCTATACATCGACCACATGGGCGGCAGCCCCATCGTGGTTTTGTCGCACCAAAAATAGGTTTGGCCATTTGTGGTCGATGATAGCTTTGGACAAGTGTGTCCCGAAGATTCCTGGCTCTCCTTGATGCCAATGCCGGTTTAGTGGGCAGAATTTCGGCTAAAATGCCATCCGTTTGTAGAACGGACCAATGCTTTGACAAACACTTGCGCATTTCCCCCCATTTGTTGTGATAGGTAGTAACATACCTTATTTTGGAATCATCTGATTTTTTAATGGCAGGGGGTTGTCACCGTTAAACAACCCCTTTAAGGGTTAGTACAGAATCTTGCTAGTGATATATATGCCGGTGGCCAAGAGTATTGAAGGGTTTAATGTCAGCATGCTTAATAGTTAAGGGTATTAAAGAGGCTCTGTCGCCACATTATAAGTGCCCTATCTCCTATATAAGGAGATGGGCGCTGTAATGTAGGTGACAGTAATGCTTTTTATTTAAAAAAACGATCTTTTTTCACAAAGTTAGGAGCGATTTAAGTTTATGCTAATGAGCTTTCTTAATGCCCAAGTGGGCGTACTTTTACTTTCAACCAAGTGGGCGTTGTACAGAGGAGTGCATGACGCTGACCAATCGGCATCATGCACTCCTCTCCATTCATTTACACTGCACTAGCGATATAGTTATATCACTATGTGCAGCTACATACACAAACCCTAACATTACTACAGTGTCCTGATAATGAATACACATGAAATCCAGCCTGGACGTCATGTGTACTCAGAATCCTGACACTTCTGACTCTTTTTTAAGCAGGCCACAGGTTTCAAGCAATGTGGGAAAGAATCTCCCTGCTGCCAAAAAGCGTGAAATAGTGCAATACCTTGGACAAGGTATGAAAACATTGGATATTTGAAGAAAATTTAAGCGTGATCATCGTACTGTGAAAAGATTTGTGGCTGATTCAGAGCACAGACGGGTTCGTTCAGATAAAGGCATAATGAGGAAGGTTTCTGCCAGACAAATTAATAGGATTAGGAGAACAGCTGCTAAAATGCCATTGCAAAGCAGCAAACAGGTATTTGAAGCCGCTGGTGCCTCTGGAGTCCTGCGAACCTCAAGGTGTAGGATCCTCCAGAGGTTTGCAAGTGTGCATAAAGCTATTATTCGGCCACCCCTAAACAATGCTCACAAGCAGAAACCGTTGCAGTGGGCTCAAAAATACATGAAGACTCATTTTCAAACCGTGTTGTTTACTGATGAGTGCCATGCAACCCTGGATGGTCCAGATAGATGGAGTAGTGGATGATTGGTGAATGGCCACCATGTCCCAACAAGGCTGCGATGTCAGCAAGGAGGTGGCAGAGTCATGTTTTGGGCTGGAATCATGGGAAGAGAGCTGGTAGGCCCCTTTAGGTTCCCTGTGTGAAAATGACCTCTGCAAAGTAAGTAGAGTTTATGGCTGACCACTTTCTTCTGTGGTACAAAAAGAAGAACCGTGCCTTCCGTAGCAAAATTATCTTCATGCATGACAATGCACCATCTCATGCTGCAAAGAATACCTCTGTGTCATTGGCTGCTATGGGCATAAAAGGAGAGAAACTCATGTGTGGCCCCCATGTTTCCCTGACCTCAACCCTATTGAGAACCTTTGGAGCATCCTCAAGCAAAATATCTATGAGGGTGGGAGGCAGTTCACATCAAAACAGAAGCTCTGGGAGGCTATTCTGACATGCTGCACAGATATTCAAGCAGAAACTGTACAAATACTCACAAATTCAATGGATGCAAGAATTGTGAAGGTGATATCAAAGAAGGGGTCCTATGTTAACATGTAACTTGGCCTGCTAAATTTTTTTTTGGATTTAAAGAGCTTTTGATTTCTGTAAATATGACCTCCTGATTCTGCAAATTCAACAAATTACCATTTTAGTTCTCTTTACAACCTTTAAAATGTTTTGATCTCTGTTGTGCATAATAATTTGAAACAGTGCATTTTGAGTTTTTTTACTTCTAAAAAAAATCTGCTATCATTACGAGATTTGTTCAATAAAATTCGCATTATACTCCAACGGTTGATGGCTTGAAGATTATACTGACTGTCATTTGCATCGACTATTTAGGAAAATCAGTGAAAAATAACATTTGCATAATAATTTGGAACGCTGTGTGTGTGTGTGTGTGTGTATGTGCATATATATATATATTTATATATATATATACACACACAATTTTTCTTATTAGCGGTTAGGGGAAAGATGCACGTATTTCGGAATCACGTGAGATGCCTTCAGAGACGCTACTGGGAGAGAGATAGAAACATACCTATCCCATACCTCCCAACCGTCCCGGATCCGGCGGGACAGTCCCGGTTTCTCACCGCTGTCCCGGCGGTCTGCAAAATGTCCCGCTGGGCGCTGCATCCAAACAGCTGATCGCTGCTGACTGCAGCAGCGATCAGAAGAAGGCAGGAGTCTTGCGGCGGTGTTCTCACTGCGATCGATGCCGGCCCGGGGGTGGACCAGTCCAGTCACCTGACCTGTTATCTGACCTCATCGGTCAGGTGACTGGACTGGTCCACTCCCGGGCCGGCATCGACACCAGTGGGAACGCCGCTGCAAGACTCCTGACTTCTGACGGTGAGTGACGTCAAAAGCAGAGCGGAGAGTGGAAGCAGTAGGGCTGGCTACCTCTACCGCTCTCTGCTCTGGCGGCAATGTGGCACCTACAGGGGCACTGTGTGTGGAGCTATCTACAGGGGGGCTGTGTCTGGCGCTATCTACAGGGGCGCTGTATCTGGAGCTATCTACAGGGGGGCTCTGGTGGATGATTTTTCTATTGACCGGTAGCAGAGTTACACAATTGGAAAAAAAAAATCCCCATCATGTAACTCTGCTACCTGTCAATTGAAAAGTCATCAACCACAGGGTCTCCCTCTTGACTTTCATTGTTCTCAGCCTTTTGGTTTATCCTGCAGCTGCTGCCGCCGTGATGAGCAAATGTTATACCCAAGATAGGAAAAGTAACATACACCGTGTTCCAAATTATTATGCACATTAGATTTAATTGTGAAAAACAGATGCTACCAGAGACACTGATGAGAGAGATGCATATCTATCTTTTGTCACTCTGACTCTCTCTATACATTTATAGAGCTACACTGACTAAGAGAGGTTGAATATATATACATATATATATAGTTTGGGGGGTATAGTAAATCTTTATTCAGAGAAGGGAATGGGGGAATTGTACCATTTCTATTATACTGTTGGGGTGTATAGTGAGGTACACTTTATTATACAGCTGTACAGTGGTAGCTGAGATGCTGTACAGCCGCTGACTGAGATGTTGTCACAAGATGACAAGCAGAGAAGGATGTGCTGTGCTGGGAATAATGCATGCTGGGATTTTTACTACCTTACGGTAAGGTGGAGAGGCTACATAAATCATATATTATTTATTTTATTTGCCCTCATAACAACTCATTGGGGCTTTCCTTATTGTCTTGTGCAGTTTTGAAATTTTATGCTGACGGTGGCTAGTAAAGCAAGTGAAATGCATGCTCGATTGGGTTGAGATCTGGTGATTGACTTGGCCATTGCAGAATATTCCACTTCTTTGCCTTAAAAAAAACTCCTGGGTTGCTTTCGCAGTATGTTTTGAGTCATTGGCCATCTGTACTGTGAAGCGATGTCCAATCAACCTTGCTGCATTTGGTTGAATCTGAGCAGAAAGTATATCCCTGAACACTTCAGAATTCATCCGGCTGCTTCTGTCTTCAGTCACATCATCAATAAACACTAGTGACCCAGTGCCTTTGGCAGCCATGCATGCCCATGCGATCACACTGCCTCCACCATGTTTTACAGAGGATGTGGTGTGCTTTGGATCATGAGCCATTCCAAGCCTTCTCCATACTTTCTTCCTCCCATAATTCTGGCACAGGTTGATCTTAGTTTCATCTGTCCAAAGAATGCTGTTCCAGAACTGGGCGGCTTCTTTACATGTTGTTTGGCAAAGTCTAATCTGGCCTTTCTATTTTTGAGGCGGATTAATGGTTTTCACCTTGTGGTGAACCCCCTGTATTTGCTCTCATGAAATCTTATCTTTATGGTAGCCTTAGATACTGATACACCTATTTCCAAGAGAGTGTTCTTCACTTGGGTAGATGTTGTGAAGGGTTTTTCTTCACCATGAAAAGGATTCTGCGCTCATCCACCACTGTTGTCTTCCAAGGACGTCCAAGCCTTTTGGCGTTCACGAGATCACCAGTGCGCTCTTTTTTTTCAAGAATGTACCAAACTGTTGATTTGGCCACTCCTAACATTTGTGCTCCCTCTCTCTGATGGATTTCTTCATTCTTTTCAGCTTAACGATGGTCTGTTTCACTTGCATTGAGAACTCCTTTGACCTCATGTTGTCGGTTTACAGCAAAGGCTTCCAAATGCAAATCCACATCTGGAATCAACTCCAAACCTTTTACCTGCTTAATTGATGATGGATTAACGAGGGAATAGCCCATGCAGCCCATTAAATAGCTTTTGAGATAATTGTCCAATTACCTTTGGTGCCTTGAAAAACAGGCATCTACATATTAAAGAGCTGTAATTGTTAGGCTGGCTTCACACGAGCATGTTTGGTTCGTAAGGGACTCTCCGTGGAACTACTGTCCCATACTGAAAACATGATTACTGTACGGGACAGTTGTCCCGCAGTGAGGCAGGGACTCCTAGCGTCGTACAGAACTATGATGCTAGGAGCCTGGCTCCCTGCAGTGTGTTCGGTCCGGGACTTGCGGCCGAAATACGTTCCGTCCTTTACGGACCGAACATGCTCGTGTGAATCCAGCATTAAACCTTTCCTCAAATTACGATGTGAATACCCTCAAATTAAAGCGGAGAGTCTGCACTTAAGCCCATATTGATTATAGAACTGCATATTCAATATGTTTTGGTAAACAGCTAAAATGACAAAACTTGTCACTGTCCAAATAATTCTGGACCTAACTGTATATATGTACTGTATATACACACGTAGCTCAAAATACAGGCGTTTTTGGAGCGTTTTTTTTTACCCGTTTTGTGTGCATTTTTGGCACATTTTTTGGTGTGTAATTAGGACTCCAATGGGAATTAGGCACGATTATGGCGCGTTTTTGACGCATTTCACGTACCAAAAATTGACCTGACACTTCTTTTTACACGACGTGTTTTTAAACACGTGCACGTAAAAAAACAAACCCGTGTCCTATGCACTACAATGTGTTTTCCCATTGATATCAATGGGAATATTAAAGCATGCGTTTTTGATGCGTTTTTCGGCAGGTCAAACGCGTCAAATACACGCCGCGTGAACAAGGCCTAACACCGACAAACACTTTTTTTTTATAACACTTAGTAACACTTACTAACTGACACTTAGTAATTGACACTTACTGACACTGACTAACTGACAAGTGACGCGACTGACAGTGACGTATTGACGCTGACTAACTGACAGGTGACGCGACTGACAGTGACGATTGACGCTGACTAACTGACGATTGACGCGACGGATTCTACGGATTGCAAACAGATAATACTGTAGACCCTTGGTAGCTGGCGGGCTGAATATATCAACTAACAAACAGATGCCAAGAGGCAAGATAGCCCTATTTCCCAGCCACCATTAAAATTCTAAATCTTTATTATGCTATATTTAGCAGACAGACAAACCAAACATAAAGGATTAAAATTATCAATGCATGGAAAGGGCCAGAGAACGTGGGTGATTGTTGCACAGTGCACGTCGGCTAAGCCCCGATAACCCCTGAGGACGCTACATCTGTAGCGAAACATGTCGGGGGGGTCTTCTAATTTTTAATACATGCTTGGTTATTGGGTACACTCATAGTCTTTTCATGAGGCTGCTGATATGAATAGCGGTCTCTGTGGTTAGATCGGACGCCTTAGCTAATAGGTGTCATATACACGTGCACTATGCAACAATCACCCACGTTCTCTGGCCCTTTCCATGCATTGATAATTTTAATCCTTTATGTTTGGTTTGTCTGTCTGCTAAATCTAGCATAATAAAGATTTAGGATTCTACGGATTGACACTGACAACTGACACAACGGATTGACGCTGACAAACTGATGCGATGGTTTGGCGCAGGCTAACTGATGCGACAAATTGACGTAGACTATCTGGAAAACTACTTAAGAAATAAATCTAATTGCTATTTTTAGTGAATTATGATTGAAAAATCTCCCCTATACACTGGGAGGTGGTGGGGTCACACACTGGGAACAGGGGAACTGAAAATTGGGGGTTATCCCCCATTCCTCCACCGAAGTTCTCCCATTGACTGGTCCACACCAGATATTATTTTAAATGTACTGCTGATAAGGAAAGGCTGTTTGTTAGAGTCTTGGTTTTGTATTTTAACTTGCATGCATCTTAATATGTGGAATAATGGATCCGTGTGTTTTTGTTAATAACTGACCTTATGCACTTGGTACTACTGTATTGTATTACTTAGGGCCTGCTCACATCACCGTTCATTTCGGTTTCAGGGTTCCATCGGAGGTTTCCATCGGGTGAACCCCGCAACGGAAAGTGAAAGTGAAAGCACAGCTTCCGTTTTAGTCACCATTGATCTCAATGGTGACGGAAACATTGCTAATGGTTTCCGTTCGTCACCATTCCGGAAGGTGTCCGGTTTTCAGACGGAATCAATAGCGCAGTCGACTCCGCTATTGATTCCGTCAGAAAACCGTAAACCTGCCGGAATGGTGACGAACGGAAACCATTAGCGATGTTTCCGTCACCATTCAGATCAATGGTGACTGAAACGGAAGCTGTGCTTTCACCTTCCGTTGCGGGGTTCACCCGACGGAAACCTCCGACGGAACCCCGGAACGGAAATGAACGGTGATGTGAACAGGCCCTTAGGCTGCATTCACACAACAGTGAGAAATAAATGGCCATTAAAAGCTGATCAACTGTCAGTTTTTCATGCCCATTTTGCATCAGTGTGTCTCCAAATTTTCATCCATTTCCAGTCCCTCTGTCCGTTTTTTATGGCCGTTTGACATCCCTTTTGCATCCGTTTTTCATGGCCGTTAAAAAAACTGATGAATTTCATTTGTCAGGCTTTCTTTATCCCAGCCCCCTGAAAACGCCTAAAGGAAGGTCACATGTTCAAATAGACACTATTCTCTCTGGACCTATTTTTATTTCTACAGACCTCCTGTATATGATGCCACACAGCCCCCCTGTATATGATGCCACACAGCCCCCCTGTATATGATGCCACACAGCCCCCCTGTATATGATGCCACACAGACCCCCTGTATATGATGCCACACAGACCCCCTGTAAATGATGCCACACAGACCCGCTGTAGATGATGCAACAAAGACCCCCTATAGATAATGCCACACAGCCTCCCTGTATTTGATGCCACACAGCTCCCCTGTAGATGATGCCACACAGCTCCCCTGTAGATGATGCCACACAGCCTCTGTGTAGATGATGCCACACAGCCTCCCTGTGCATGATGCCAGAACAGACCCCCTGTATATGCCACACAGCCCCGATTTAGATGATGCCACACAGCCACACATGTCCTATTTTTTGACGGCCATTATTCACGGGCCATTAAAAAAACGGCCGTGTGAATACACACATAGAACATCATTGTTCTGAAAATGGCGGTGTGACGGACGTTTTTCACTGTCGTGTGAATGTAGCCTTACAAGTACAAAAGTGTAAAATCCTGAGCGTTGTATGTAGTACCATTGTTTTGCTATGAGGTCTTAATAAAATTACCTTTAAAAAAAAAAAGAACATTGGGGTTTATTCTCTTTTCACTTTGACTGGCACGCAACAAGACACAGGCTCTGATCTCTCCAACTTCTCTTCACCAACAAAGAGATCAGAGCCTGTGTCTGGTATTTTTTACCCTCCCTGGGTAAAAACGCACTGTGATTGGTGGGTCTGAATAGACCCACCAATCATCGGCAATCGACCGCTGCTATTGGTCCGTTAACGGTCACATGGGACATGGGGCAGGTGGGGGCATAGTAACCATTCCCGGACTTACATACAAGTCACTGGAACGGTTTTTAAAACATTTACCATAGAAACAATGTGATCGGTGTCTCTATAGAACTCCAACAATCACATCGATCACAGCATTGGACCGCTTTTACAGGTCCATTGCCGGTAACTGGAGAGTGTTAGCTGTTCGGGAGAGCTGCTCTCCCAGTTCCCGGTGCACACTGTTAGGCCTCATGCACACGACCGTAAAAACTCCCGTTATTACGGGTCGTAATTACAACCCGTAATAACGGGCTCATAGACTTCTATTGGCGACGGGTGCCTTCCCGTTTTCTCACGGGAAGGTGCCCGTGCCGTTGAAAAAGATAGAACATGTCCTATTTCAGGCCGTAATAACGGCACGGACAGTCCATAGAAGTCTATGGAGCTCTCGTAAAGACGGGTGGCTACATGTGTGCACCCGTCATTACGGCAGCGTTGCTAAGCGACGTCAGTAAATAGTCACTGTCCAGGGAGCTGAAAGAGTTAACTGATCGGCAGTAACTCTTTCAGCACCCTGGACAGTGACTACCGATCAGAATAAACCTGTAAAAAATAAAAATAAAAGACGTTCATACTTACCGAGAACTTCCTGCTTCCTCCAGTCCGGTCTCCCGCCCGTTGCCTTGGTGACGCGTCCCTCTCGACATCCGGCCCGACGTCCTGGATGAGAGTTTAAGGCCATGTGACCGCTGCAGCCAATCACAGGTCAATCACAGGCTGCAGCGGTCACATGGACTGCCGCGTCATCCATGGATGTCGGGCTGGATGTGAAGAGAGGGACGCGTCACCTAGACAACGGCCGGTAAGTATGAATTTCTTTAACTTTTATTACAGAAAGGGCTGCCCTTCTCTCTATCCTGCACTGATAGAGAGAAGGGGCTGCCGATTAGTGCAGTGCTATTTTGCCGCCAAAAACGTGCCCGTAAATACGGGTGGAATACGGGTGACACCGGACCCATATTTACGGGCACGGGTTCGTAAATACTGGTGCAAAACGGGTCGAATACGTGTGACACCGGACCCGTATTTACGCCAGTATTTACGGGTGGGAAAAAATACGGTCGTGTGCATGAGGCCTTACTCACAGTATGCACCGGAAATGTCTCAGTAACCGTACCTCCTGGTGCGCAAAGTAACTTCCCGCCAGGACGTACAGTTGCGTCCTGGTGCTCCTAGCGGTTAAAAGGTGTCAAATTTGTTCCAAACTTTGCAAGATAATCCATAGATGTAAAGTATTCTTAGTGGAATAGTTGTATTCTATTATTAGAAGCCGCATAGAGATAATATGAAGTCATCCCATAAGGGAAGAGATTAATTTCAAAATATGCCAAACAGATTTCAGTTAAGAAATATATCCTCTTAGTGTTATACACATGTGCAGATGAAGAACGGCCTGTCTCCAAGACCACATTGTATAAATAGACACAAGGTTTGTTGCTACACAAGTAAAAAATACTAAGAGACAGAATAAAAATCTAAGACACCACATAAACTGCCATATAAAGTCAGTGCTGCCTCTGTTGTGGTCAGGATAAAGTAGTAAACATCACTTAACACAAATTGTTGTAAAACAAGGTCAAAAGAGGGCAACGTATTCTGTTCTCAAAACAAACAATATATTTTAGACATGCGTCCAAGTCTAATAAATATACAAGTTAAACGCTGATGTCAAAGAGAAATCTTGATACACTATCATTTTATGAAAATAGTTTTATTCATCATAATTAATACTTTATTACACATAAATACAAAAGTAGAGATACAGAAATTAACCCCCCTCCCAAGTATATACTATAGACAATTAAAATATCATAAAATATACCAGGTGTAATATAATGAAAAAATATTAAATATAATATTATCAAATAGAAAAGTCCTCATACACAAAAGCATGTACCTTTAAGAAAGGATGAAAGACCAAATATGTATATCAACATGCAATAGCAGCATCAGAACACCAGGGGCCTGATATAGATAATGCTGCAATGACAGGTCGCTCCAATACCAAGAGTACAATGATATAAATAAGATATGGAGCACTAAGTCAAAAATATATCAACTACAATGAGTGTAAGATTCAACTATACCTGCAGAGGACATGGTGGAAAAGTATTACACCTGGACAAGCAGCACCTCGACGCGCGTTTCGCAACCTTCGTCAGGAGGTGTGCTACTACATTGACAGCCAAAGTTTAAATACTGTGAGCCCGAAAATAAATGACCAATGGTGTGCAGCAGGAGAAGACCACTCCCACTAGCGCCGCGCCATAAAAAATGTCATTTTTTACGGCGCGGCGCTAGTGGGAGTGGTCTTCTCCTGCTGCACACCATTGGTCATTTATTTTCGGGCTCACAGTATTTAAACTTTGGCTGTCATTGTAGTAGCACACCTCCTGACGAAGGTTGCGAAACGCGCGTCGAGGTGCTGCTTGTCCAGGTGTAATACTTTTCCACCATGTCCTCTGCAGGTATAGTTGAATCTTACACTCATTGTAGTTGATATATTTTTGACTTAGTGCTCCATATCTTATTTATATCATTGTACTCTTGGTATTGGAGCGACCTGTCATTGCAGCATTATCTATATCAGGCCCCTGGTGTTCTGATGCTGCTATTGCATGTTGATATACATATTTGGTCTTTCATCCTTTCTTAAAGGTACATGCTTTTGTGTATGAGGACTTTTCTATTTGATAATATTATAATTAATATTTTTTCATTATATTACACCTGGTATATTTTATGATATTTTAATTGTCTATAGTATATACTTGGGAGGGGGGTTAATTTCTGTATCTCTACTTTTGTATTTATGTGTAATAAAGTATTAATTATGATGAATAAAACTGTTTTCATAAAATGATAGTGTATCAAGATTTCTCTTTGGTTTGATGGATATGGATATTTGATTTCTTGAGTATGATATATTGACTTAGTAAATATATATTTAGGTTATAATATTAAACGCTGATGTTCACATTTTACAGACTGGTCTTGTTGCCTCCAATTTCAAATATACTGGTGTTAAATGAAGTGTTAACGTCTGCTACTAATATAGCTTTGACATTGTTTGTCTTAGGGTATGTTCACACGCAAACGCAAAATACGTCTGAAAATACGGAGCTGTTTTCAGGCGAAAACAGCTCCTGAATTTCTGACGTTTTTGCAAGTACCCGCGTTTTTCGCAGCGTCCATTAAGGACGTAATTGGAGCTGTTTTTCAATGGAGTCAATGAAAAACGGCTCCAAAAACGTCCAATGAAGTGACATGCACTTCTTTGACGGCGACGTCTTTTTACGCGCCGTCTTTTGAAAGCAACGCGTAAAATGACACCTCGTCTGAACAGAACATCGTAAAACCCATTGCAAGCAATGGGCAGATGTTTGCAGGCGTAATGGAGCCGTCTTTTCAGGCGTAATTTGAGGCGTAAAACGCCCGAATTACGTCTGAAAATAGGCCGTGTGAACATACCCTTAAAGTTGTCTCTACTCTAAACAACAAACAAGAAGTATTTTGGATTAGAATAGTAATTAGATATGTCTCCAATCCTGTGTTCTGATAATTGATAGTCACAATGTAACATACAGCTCACACCCACTGAATAAAGAGCGGGCTCAGCCGTGAGCCCGTGCATACTTCCCCTTCTCGGCTATGATGTAACTATTAGGGTATGTTCACACGAGGTCATTACGTCCGTAATTGACGGACGTATTTCGGCCGCAAGTACCGGACCGAACACAGTGCAGGGAGCCGGGCTCCTAGCATCATAGTTATGTACGACGCTAGGAGTCCCTGCCTCGCTGCCGGACAACTGTCCCGTACTGTAATCATGTTTTCAGTACGAGACAGTTGTCCGGCAGCGAGGCAGGGACTCCTAGCATCGTACATAACTATGATGCTAGGAGCCCGGCTCCCTGCACTGTGTTCGGTCCGGTACTTGCGGCCGAAATACGTCCGTCAATTACGGACGTAATGACCTCGTGTGAACATACCCTAAATCAAATGTCGGGAAGGGGTTAAAGAGGACCTGTTACCTCTCCTGACATGTCTGTTTTAAGAAATAATTGTAATCCCATGAAATAACAATTCTGGAGCATATTTTCTTAGAACTCTACACTGTGCCTTTCCTCTGTTATTCCTCCTGGGTGTTACGAGCTGGAGGCGTGTCCCTACACAGATTGACAATGTCCAATCAGTGCTGACAGAGTGTAACTGTGTAGGGACACACCCTTTCTACAAGGGAAATGGGAACGCCCAGTTGTAAATGTATTCATAAATGTCCAGGAGGAATAACAGAGGAATGATAAAACGCAGAGTTCTAGGAATATATGAATGTAGCCAAGTTTAACTCGATTGATAACTTGCTGCAGCGTTATATGACACTATAAAAGCCATTGAAAAGTCGTTGAAAAAGTCAAGTTAAAGCTTCTTGCCACTTTAATGCGTTAAAAGTCAAGATAAAGATGGCTACATCTGTATGTTCCAGAATTGTTATTTAATAGAGAATTTACACTACCGTTCAAAAGTTTAGGGTCACTTAGAAATTTCCTTATTTTTGAAAGAAAAGCACAGTTTTTTTCAATGAAGATACCATTAAATTAATCAGAAATACACTCTATACATTGTTAATGTGCTAAATAACTATTCTAGCTGCAAACGTCTGGTTTTTAATGCAATATCTACATAGGTGTATAGAGGCCCATTTCCAGCAACCATCACTCCAGTGTTCTAATGGTACATTGTGTTTGCTAACTGTGTTAGAAGGCTAATGGATGATTAGAAAACACTTGAAAACCCTTGTGCAATTATGTTAGCACCGCTGTAAACAGTTTTGCTGTTTAGAGGAGCTATAAAACTGACCTTCCTTTGAGCTAGTTGAGAATCTGGAGCGTTACATTTGTGGGTTCGATTAAACTCTCAAAATGGCTAGAAAAAGAGAGCTTTCATGTGAAACTCGACAGTCTATTCTTGTTCTTAGAAATGAAGGCTATTCCATGCGAGAAATTGCCAAGAAACTGAAGATTTCTTACAACGGTGTGTACTACTCCCTTCAGAGGACAGCACAAACAGGCTCTAACCAGAGTAGAAAGAGAAGTGGGAGGCCCCGCTGCACAACTGAGCAACAAGACAAGTACATTAGAGTTTCTAGTTTGAGAAATAGACGCCTCACAGGTCCTCAGCTGGCAGCTTCATTAAATAGTACCCGCAAAACGCCAGTGTCAACGTCTACAGTGAAGAGGCGACTCCGAGAGGCTGGCCTTCAGGGCAGAGTGGCAAAGAAAAAGCCATATCTGAGACTGGCTAATAAAAGGAAAAGATTAATATGGGAAAAGCACACAGACATTGGACAGAGGAAGATTGGAAACAAGTGTTATGGACAGACGAATCGAAGTTTGAGGTGTTTGGATCACACAGAAGAACATTTGTGAAACGCAGAACAACTGAAAAGATGCTGGAAGAGTGCCTGACGCCATCTGTCAAGCATGGTGGAGGTAATGTAATGGTCTGGGGTTGCTTTGGTGCTGGTAAAGTGGGAGATTTGTACAAGGTAAAAGGGATTTTGAATAAGGAAGGCTATCACTCCATTTTGCAACGCCATGCCATTCCCTGTGGACAGCGCTTGATTGGAGCCAATTTCATCCTACAACAGGACAATGACCCAAAGCACACCTCCAAATTATGCAAGAACTATTTAGGGAAGAAGCAGGTAGCTGGTATTCTATCTGTAATGGAGTGGCCAGCGCAGTCACCAGATCTCAACCCCATAGAGCTGTTGTGGGAGCAGCTTGACCGTATGGTACGCAAGAAGTGCCCATCAAGCCAATCCAACTTGTGGGAGGGCCTTCTGGAAGCATGGGGTGAAATTTCTCCCGATTTATCTCAGCAAATTAACAGCTAGAATGCCAAAGGTCTGCAATGCTGTAATTGCTGCAAGTCCAGTGGCGGATTATCATTAGGGCGGTTCGGGCGGCCGCCCGGGGCCCAAGGCTCCCAGGGGGCCCATGACCGCCCGAACCCCCTCATGCCCAGTGGCATCGCTAGCACCGGAGGGAGCCCCGGTGCCAGGACCGCACCTGTCATGAGGCGAGGTGAGCTTTGCTCCTGCTTAGCAGCCGTGGTCTGTGCTGAAACTCCCCCTCCAGCCCCCCTTCCCTACTCTACACATATCTCCTCCTGCTGCTAACAGTCGGGACATGGGGGAGGGGAGACTGTCGTCAGGCTCTGTGTCGGGCTGTGAGCAGGAGAAACGCTGTGTGAAGACTCCCACCATATCAACCTGCTGAACGCCCTTCACAAATATCCTACATAAAAGGTAGCTGCATGTGTTTTTACAATGTGTACTTTATATGTGTATAATTTGCATACTCGTGTGTGTTTACAATGTGTACTTTATATGTGTATAATGTGCATACTCATGTGTGTTTACAATGTGTACTTTATATGTGTATAATGTGCATACTCATGTGTGTTTACAATGTGTACTTTATATGTGTATAATGTGCATATTCATGTGTTTCTGTCATGTGTACGTGTGTGTGTGTGTGTGTGTGTGTGTGTGTGTGTGTGTGTGTGTGTGTGTGTGTATATATATACAGTGAAGGAAATAAGTATTTGATCCCTTCCTGATTTTGTAAAAGTTTGCCCACTGTCAAAGACATGAACAGTCTAGAATTTTTAGGCTAGGTTAATTTTACCAGTGAGAGATAGATTATATAAAACAACAAAACTGAAAATCACATAGTCAAAATTATATATATTTTTATTTGCATTGTGCACAGAGAAATAAGTATTTGATCCCTTTGGCAAACAAGACTTAATACTTGGTGGCAAAACCCTTGTTGGCAAGCACAGCAGTCAGACGTTTTTTGTAGTTGATGATGAGGTTTGCACACATGTTAGATGGAATTTTGGCCCACTCCTCTTTGCAGATCACCTGTAAATCATTAAGATTTCGAGGCTGTCGCTTGGCAACTCGGATCTTCAGCTCCCTCCATAAGTTTTCGATGGGATTAAGGTCTGGAGACTGGCTAGGCCACTCCATGACCTTAATGTGCTTCTTTTTGAGCCACTCCTTTGTTGCCTTGGCTGTATGTTTCGTGTCATTGTCGTTCTGGAAGACCCAGCCACGAGCCATTTTTAATGTCCTGGTGGAGGGAAGGAAGTTGTCACTCAGGATTTGATGGTACATGGCTCCATCCATTCTCCCATTGATGCGGTGAAGTAGAGTCTGTGCCCTTAGCAGAGAAACACCCCCAAAACATAATGTTTCCACCTCCATGCTTGACAGTGGGGACGGTGTTCTTTGGGTCATAGGCAGCATTTCTCTTCCTCCAAACACGGCGAGTTGAGTTAATGCCAAAGAGCTCAATTATAGTCTCATCTGACCACAGCACCTTCTCCCAATCACTCTCAGAATCATCCAGATGTTCATTTGCAAACTTCAGACTGGCCTGTACATGTGCCTTCTTGAGCAGGGGGACCTTGCGGGCACTGCAGGATTTTAATCCATTACGGCGTAATGTTTTACCAATGGTTTTCTTGGTGACTGTGGTTCCAGCTGCCTTGAGATCATTAACAAGTTCCCCCCGTGTAGTTTTCGGCTGAGCTCTCACCTTCCTCAGGATCAAGGATACCCCACAAGGTGAGATTTTGCGTGGAGCCCCAGATCGATGTCGATTGACAGTCATTTTCTATGTCTTCCATTTTCTTACTATTGCACCAACAGTTGTCTCCTTCTCACCCAGCGTCTTACTTATGGTTTTGTAGCCCATTCCAGCCTTGTGCAGGTCTATGATCCTGTCCCTGACATCCTTTGAAAGCTCTTTGGTCTTGCCCATGTTGTAGAGGTTAGAGTCAGACTGATTAATTGAGTCTGTGGACAGGAGTCTTTTATACAGGTGACCATTTAAGACAGCTGTCTTTAATGCAGGCACCAAGTTGATTTGGAGTGTGTAACTGGTCTGGAGGAGGCTGAACTCTTAATGGTTG
Organism: Rhinoderma darwinii; assembly: GCF_050947455.1. Lineage (NCBI taxonomy): Eukaryota > Metazoa > Chordata > Amphibia > Anura > Rhinodermatidae > Rhinoderma > Rhinoderma darwinii. Next base: position 372,897,118 of record NC_134687.1, on the reverse strand, counting down.
GTAGGGGATCAAATACTTATTTCTCTGTTTTTTAATATAATCTATCTCTCACTGGTAAAATTAACCTAGCCTAAAAATTCTAGACTGTTCATGTGTTTGACAGTGGGCAAACTTACAAAAGATGGTGAGATCTTCTCTGAAAAAACGCAGCAATTCTGTCCAATTTCCGCAGCAGGAATTGACATGCTGCAGTACGAGAAATACGCACCGCAGGACAAAATGTCTGGTCGAAAATTTTACGCAGCGTCTGGATGAGATTTGGTAAATCTCACTCACTTTGCCACTACTGTATTCTGCGTATTTTCTGGGCGGAAAATATGCAGCAATTCCGTTAAGTGTGGACAAGCCCTAATACAGTAGCAGCAGAGTAGATTAGATTTGAACAATTCTCACCACACGTTGCGTAAATGATAAGTGGGGAAAAAAAGCTCAGAAATTGACCTGCGGTGCAGTTTTTTATTCTGCAGCATGTCAATTGTATTTGCGTAAACGCTGCTCATTTGTTGCGGGTTTTACCTCCCCATTGAATTAAATGGGGAGGTAAAACCCGCAACAAATAACAGATGTTATGTAAAAACACAATTTAGAAAAAAAAATAAATCTTATACTTGCCCAGAATTCAGTTTCTTCGTCCGGGCCGGCCTCCTGGGATGACGTTTCACCCCATGTGACCGCTGCAGCCAATCACAGATTGCAGCAGTCATATGGGATAAAATGTCATCCCAGGGCTGCACTTTAGCGACGCTGTGTAGCACTATATACAAGGGGGGGGGGAGCACTGTGTTGCACTATATATAAGGAAGGGGGTGCTGTGTGGCACTATATACAAGGAAGGGAGCGCTGTGTGGCACTATATATAAGGAAGGGAGCGCTGTGTGGCACTATATACAAGTGCTGTGTGGCTCTATCTATAGGGGGCTGTGTGATGCTATCTATAGGGGGCTGTGTGACGCTCTCTACAGGGGGTTGTGTGTGTGGCGCTCTCTACAGGCCAGGAGAAGTCGTCATGTGCTCTGGACCGGATGGAGGTATTTTTCATTATTATGTATATTCGCTTCTCTTGGACACAGCCGGGTCTTTGATGCTGGGAGAGCATGGTGTGTTGTTGTTTGGCATAGCAAGCAGGGTAGCCCGCTCTATGAATTATCAAGGCGTCACAAATAGGCTTCTACCTGGCTATACACGTTGTGCCTCATGACGTACACACTATCCCTCCATGTTTCACTCACTTGCACCCCATTATCCATTTATTTCTATTGAGGCACTTCATTTATTACTGCCCCCTATATTTCACTTATAGTATTACACTTGCACACACACTATTCATTTATTATTTCTTACTACACATCCCATGCACCACACACCACTCCCCTCAAGACTAGTGGGAGTGGCTATTATTATTTAAAGCACCTGCTCGCCCTTTCATCAGCATTTCTGGCCTGGTTGTGTCCATTTGTAAGTATGGCCTTCTTCGGTGTTTTTGTATATGTCCCTGTGTTTTTATCGGTTCTGTTTGTGCATCAGGAACGTTCTGTTCCAGTTTAGGATTTAGGGACTCGCAAGTCTGGGGATCCTTGTCGTGGATTGCGAGCTCGCGTCCTTTTGGCCAAAATGATTACCAATACCCCAGGTATTTTTCATTATTATGTATATTCGCTTCTCTTGGACACAGCCGGGTCTTTGATGCTGGGAGAGCATGGTGTGTTGTTGTTTGGCATAGCAAGCAGGGTAGCCCGCTCTATGAATTATCAAGGCGTCACAAATAGGCTTCTACCTGGCTATACACGTTGTGCCTCATGACGTACACACTATACCTCCATGTTTCACTCACTTGCACCCCATTATCCATTTATTTCTATTGAGGCACTTCATTTATTACTGCCCCCTATATTTCACTTATAGTATTACACTTGCACACACACTATTCATTTATTATTTCTTACTACACATCCCATGCACCACACACCACTCCCCTCAAGACTAGTGGGAGTGGCTATTATTATTTAAAGCACCTGCTCGCCCTTTCATCAGCACTTCTGGCCTGGCTGTGTCCATTTGTAAGTATGACCTTCTTCGGTGTTTTTGTATATGTCCCTGTGTTTTTATCGGTTCTGTTTGTGCATCAGGAACGTTCTGTTCCAGTTTAGGATTTAGGGACTCGCAAGTCTGGGGATCCTTGTCGTGGATTGCGAGCTTGCGTCCTTTTGGCCAAAATGATTACCAATACCCCAGGTATTTTTCATTATTATGTATATTCGCTTCTCTTGGACACAGCCGGGTCTTTGATGCTGGGAGAGCATGGTGTGTTGTTGTTTGGCATAGCAAGCAGGGTAGCCCGCTCTATGAATTATCAAGGCGTCACAAATAGGCTTCTACCTGGCTATACACGTTGTGCCTCATGACGTACACACTATCCCTCCATGTTTCACTCACTTGCACCCCATTATCCATTTATTTCTATTGAGGCACTTCATTTATTACTGCCCCCTATATTTCACTTATAGTATTACACTTGCACACACACTATTCATTTATTATTTCTTACTACACATCCCATGCACCACACACCACTCCCCTCAAGACTAGTGGGAGTGGCTATTATTATTTAAAGCACCTGCTCGCCCTTTCATCAGCACTTCTGGCCTGGCTGTGTCCATTTGTAAGTATGGCCTTCTTCGGTGTTTTTGTATATGTCCCTGTGTTTTTATCGGTTCTGTTTGTGCATCAGGAACGTTCTGTTCCAGTTTAGGATTTAGGGACTCGCAAGTCTGGGGATCCTTGTCGTGGATTGCGAGCTTGCGTCCTTTTGGCCAAAATGATTACCAATACCCCAGGTATTTTTCATTATTATGTATATTCGCTTCTCTTGGACACAGCCGGGTCTTTGATGCTGGGAGAGCATGGTGTGTTGTTGTTTGGCATAGCAAGCAGGGTAGCCCGCTCTGATTTATCAAGGCGTCACAAATAGGCTTCTACCTGGCTATACACGTTGTGCCTCATGACGTACACACTATCCCTCCATGTTTCACTCACTTGCACCCCATTATCCATTTATTTCTATTGAGGCACTTCATTTATTACTGCCCCCTATATTTCACTTATAGTATTACACTTGCACACACACTATTCATTTATTATTTCTTACTACACATGCCATGCACCACACACCACTCCCCTCAAGACTAGTGGGAGTGGCTATTATTATTTAAAGCACCTGCTCGCCCTTTCATCAGCATTTCTGGCCTGGCTGTGTCCATTTGTAAGTATGGCCTTCTTCGGTGTTTTTGTATATGTCCCTGTGTTTTTATCGGTTCTGTTTGTGCATCAGGAACGTTCTGTTCCAGTTTAGGATTTAGGGACTCGCAAGTCAGGGGATCCTTGTCGTGGATTGCGAGCTTGCGTCCTTTTGGCCAAAATGATTACCAATACCCCAGGTATTTTTCATTATTATGTATATTCGCTTCTCTTGGACACAGCCGGGTCTTTGATGCTGGGAGAGCATGGTGTGTTGTTGTTTGGCATAGCAAGCAGGGTAGCCCGCTCTATGAATTATCAAGGCGTCACAAATAGGCTTCTACCTGGCTATACACGTTGTGCCTCATGACGTACACACTATCCCTCCATGTTTCACTCACTTGCACCCCATTATCCATTTATTTCTATTGAGGCACTTCATTTATTACTGCCCCCTATATTTCACTTATAGTATTACACTTGCACACACACTATTCATTTATTATTTCTTACTACACATCCCATGCACCACACACCACTCCCCTCAAGACTAGTGGGAGTGGCTATTATTATTTAAAGCACCTGCTCGCCCTTTCATCAGCATTTCTGGCCTGGCTGTGTCCATTTGTAAGTATGGCCTTCTTCGGTGTTTTTGTATATGTCCCTGTGTTTTTATCGGTTCTACCGGATGGAGAAGAAAAGAGGAAAAAAAACTACTAGCATCTGAGACGTCACCTGTGAGTCACTGGATTTGTAGAGAACCTGTCCCCTTTCCTGACATGTTTATTATAGGAGATCCTTGTATTCCACATAACGTCTTTGTGCAGTCCAGGACTGATAGAAAAATTGGTGTTACCAATCCCCTTGTCAGGAGGACGTGTCCCTACACAGTGTGATACTGTCAGTAGGTAGGGACACAGCCCTGTGAAAGGGGAATCGTAACACCCATTTGTTAATGCTTGTGTAAAAAGGTAGTGTTAGCAATAGTTACGGCGCGGCAGGGTGGCGGTGGAGAAGGGGGCCCCAAGTTTGGGTAACAGGGCCCATGGTCTTATTAATCCGCCACTGACAAGACTATGTGATCTCTCGCGAGAGATCAGTCTTGTCGTCCTTGTCTGCCGAGAACTAAAGAGTGAGAGCGTGCGTGTGCGCACAACTCCGATGCCATGAAACAGAAGAAGAATTAACACTTCTTCTCCTCTTCTGTTGCTCAGTGGTGGCGGAGCTGCGCGCTCGCGCGCACGCGACCTCTCTCCAGCTCTTGCTGTAACGCTGTTCGTAGCTGATTGGACAGTGTCACAGCGATGTTACACACCGCCTTGCCAATTACCTCCCCATTGACAGTTCATGGGGTTATTTAAATATTGGGCGCCAAATATTACAGCACCGATATCTAAATAACAAGGGAGGCTAGGAAAATTTTTTAAAGTGCCCCAGAGTTTTTGCAGCCCTCCCCTTAACATGCTGCACTCAGCTGCACATGTATGGGGAGGTGAAATGTTCTCTTTAAAAGAAAGGTGTTATAATTTATTTTTTTATTATTTGATATGTTTTATTTTATGGGCCTAATTTTTCTAATTATTTTAATATGTTCCCGAAGGTAACTATTTATTCATATGTTTGTACTTTTGTGGGGGCAGCCATCCTTATTTTTATTTTTCATACTGCTAATTTTTGTTTTGCAGGTTCTGCTGGACCATTTGGACTACGTCGTAGATTCGTTGGACTACTTCGCTGATTTAAGCTTTTTTTTTTTTTTTTTTTTTAATAAAATGGTTAAAGTGGATTGTGTGGAAGAGTTGTCATTTCAATAAAATAAATCTCTTTATGTCTTTATATTCTTTTTAATACTTCATTACCGCCTTAGTAATGGCAGCTATCTGATTGAGAGCGTCCACTACTAAGAAGGGGCTTAGTGTTAGCCAGTAATAAGGCACTAACTCCCTATTATTACCCAGTTACCCACCGCCACCAGGAGTACCGGGAAGAGCTGGGTACGATCCAGCCCCCGACCGTCTGAAGAGAAGGGCGGGTACTTGCGTGGCTGCAGGCTGGTGCTATCAGGCTCGGAATGGCCAAAAACCATGGCCTTTCCCCAGGGGCGTAGCTAGGGGGGGCAGGCGGGGCATGTGCCCCGGGCGCAACCCGGTGGTAGGGAAGGGGGGGGGGCGCCGAAGAGCAGCTGATCGCTGCTGATAGGCGCCCCGTATATCGGACACCTGCAGCAGCTTAGGAAGAGCCAGGACATTACGGCGTTCTGACTGGGGTCTGTGATGGCCAGGGAGCGGACCAGTCCAGTCACCTGACCTCACGTCAGTGACATGAGGTCAGATGACTCATGTCAGGGGACAGGTCCACTCCCGTCCTGCAGCCTTCCAGCTCTGCCTCTACTCTGTGCTCTGCCGAGAAGCAGAGAGGAAGCTCCGGCCACACACAGCCCGTCCTGACCTGTGATGCTGTCAGCAAGGCGACATGGTGAGTGTCTGTGTGTGTAATGTGTGTCTCTGTGTGTGTATATGTTACAGTGTGTGTCTCTGTCTGTCTGTGTCTCTGTCTGTCTGTCTGTGTCTCTGTCTGTCTGTGTCTCTCTGTCTGTCTGTGTCTCTCTGTCTGTCTGTGTCTCTCTGTCTGTCTGTGTCTCTCTGTCTGTGTCTCTGTCTGTCTGTGTCTCTGCATGTGTTTGTCTCTTACATCTACTACATTATCTGTACTCAGAGAGTTATCACTGTGTTATCTGTGGTGTTACATAGGACTGCAGGTAACGTCTGCCACATTATCTGTACTGTGTAGCAGAGCTGAGATTGTAATTTAGCACAATATGTTATCTGTGGTGTTACATAGGACTGCAGGCAACAGCTACTACATTATCTGTACTGTGTAGCAGAGCTGAGATTGTAATTTAGCAAAATGTGTTATCTGTGGTGTTACATAGGGCTGCAGGAAACAGCTACTACATTATCTGTAATCAGAGTTATCACTGTGTTATCTGTGGTGTTACATAGGACTGCAGGTAACACTACTATCTGTATTTAGAGAGTTATCACTGTGTTATCTGTGGTGTTACATAGGACTGCAGGTAACACTACTATCTGTATTTAGAGAGTTATCACTGTGTTATCTGTGGTGTTACATAGGACTGCAGGTAACACTACTATCTGTATTTAGAGAGTTATCACTGTGTGTTATCTGTGTTGTTACATAGGACTGCAGGTAACATCTACTACATTATCTGTGCTGTGTACATATGTGCCTGTGTGCGTATATATGGGTCTGTTTGTGAATGTGTCTTTGTGCTTCTATATTTGTGCCTTTTATATATTTGTATATGTCCGTCTGTGTATTTATCTGCCGGTGTGTGTGTGTGTGTGTGTGTGTATATGTGTTTGTACGTCTATATATTTACCTGTATGTATATATTCCATAATGTGTGTATGTATATTTGCCTGTATGTCTAAATATCTGTCTTTATGTATGTACAGTATATATGTTCCAGCGTGTCCATATATGTGGTTAATTTTTGGTTTGTGTAGGGGGCGGCAATAGAGAGTCCCGCACAGGGCGCCATCCAAGTTAAGGCCGGCCCTGGCTGTCACCGACCCAAGTCAGAAGAAACTCTGCCGCTGCCTGCGCCGCATGACCTCCTTGGCTCATCCGGTAAGTCACACCAGGCAGAGCGGAGAGTGGTAGAGGTAAGCTACCGCTCACCGGTCTGTTCACAGTGTGGCGCTAAGTACAAGAGGGGGAGGGGAGTGTGGCGCTATTTAAAAGGGGGGGAATGTGGCACTATTTACAAGGGGGGGGAGTATGGCGCTATTTACAAAGTGGCAGCGGGCTGTGTGTGGCACTATCTACAAGGGGGGGAGTGTGCTGCTATCTACAAGGGGGGAAGCGGGCGGTGTGTGGCACTATTCACAAGGGGGGCTGTGTGTGGCACTATCTACAAGGGGGGCTGTGTGTGGCACTATCTACAAGGGGGGCTGTGTGTGGCGCTATCTACAAGGGGGACTGTGGCGCTATCTACAATGGGGGCTGTGTGGCACAATCTACAGGGGGCTGTGTGTGGCCTCTTTAATTTATTTTCTTTTAATTTATTTTTATGTTAATTACATTATAGAACTATATCGCTTGTAAAATGTAGAAATGCTTTTATACTCGAGTTACATTAAAAAAATTGTGAAAAAAAATTACACCTCATTGGTAGGGAAAGAAAACGTGGCGAGGGGGAAGGAGATGTCGGGAAATAAGTTGGGGGGGGGCGCCAATCTGAATCTTTGCCCCGGGTGCAGGAGAACCTAGCTACGCCTCTGCCATTCCCACCCTGGTAATGCTAGGCTGATGCTGCTTTATTGTATCTGGCTGGTTATGAAAAATGGAGGGAATCTCACATAATTTTTTTTGTATTATTTTTTTTTTAAATGAAGTGGGGTTCCCGCTATTTTCCATAACCAGCCAGATACAATAAAGCAGCTGCAGCCTAGCATCACCAGGGTGGGAAAGGCCACGTTTTTTATCCATTCCCAGCCTGGTAAAACCAGCCTGTGGCCGCCATGCTGCCTTACCGTCGCTTCAGATGGTCGGGTACTGGATCGTACTCCCCTCGCGGCAGTGAGAACCGAGGTAATAATAGGGGTTAGTGATAGCCTTTTTACTGGCTAACACTAAGCCCCTTCTTAGTAATGGATGCTCTCAATCAGACAGCAGCCATTACTAAGGCCATAATAAAGTATTAAAAAAAACCAGACATAAGAAAAACTTTTTTATTGAAATCTAAACTGCCCCATGCAACCCTCTTTCACCATTTTATTTTTTTTTAAAAAGTAGATCAGCGAAGTAGTCCAAACGCTCCAGCGGAACCTACCAAAAAAAAGCAGTATAAAAATTTGAATAAACTTAAATTTGCCACAATAGAAACTAGAGGTCAAGGAAAAATAATTCCCCTTCATGTAACTCTGCTTCCTGTCAACTGAAAAGTCATCCGCCAGAGGGAAAAATGTTTCCCCATGGCGGAGTACAAAAGCGTCTAATTTCCAGGGCAGGCTTTCTTGTACTCCGCCATCAAGAAACATTTTTCCTACTGGCGGATGATTTTTCCGTTGACAGGTAGCAGAGTTCTTCTGCAGCCTTGTTAGGGGGGCAAACTCGCCAATTGCCCAGTGCCCCCAGAATAGGCCGCTACTCTTGGGCCAGTGCTGTGTGCTTGCCCAAAAGACTAAAATTTGCCAGCCAACCCCTGGCCATTGGCTCCCTGCTCTGCCGTTTGCTCTTGTAGGCCGCAGCCTGGTTTAGACCTGAGCCCTACAAGAGATCGGGAGCATGCTAATGACGTCAACTGGCCGGCACGATGACCTCACTGCATCATGCCGTCCACGCCGGGCCAATGAACTCAGTTAAAATTCATAAGTCTATTAGGTGATAAAAAGGGGGCATAAAAAAGTGGCATACAAAAGGGGGCATCCTTATTGTGGGGGCATAAAGCAGGCATTTGAGTGTGGCAGAAAAAGTGGTATTAGTAATGAATGGGGGCATAAAAGGCCGCATAACTACTAAGTGGAGACATTATTTCTGTGGAGACATAAAGGGGTATTAGTACTGAGTGGGAATTCTATTACTGGGTGAGGGCCCTAAAAGTGGCTCTATCACTGAGTAAAGTATAAAGGGGACACTAACACTGTGTAGGGGAACAAAAGTAGCACTTACTGTGTGGGGCCTTTGGGGGAACAAAAGGGTGTGTGTACTATTACTGTGTGGGGCACCTAGTATAGTATGTATAGGGAGTTTGTGTAGAGGTAGGGAATAGTCAGGGAGTGCGCTAGAAAAGCAAGGAGTCAAAGATATCTGTGTCATATTCTGCAGGGCTTAGGAAATCGTGTCTGGGAGAAGTTGTCATTGCGGTCTTGGCTGGATGAAGAAGAAAATGTGAAAGTGAGCGACTTCAATCTGAGATGAGGTCACCTGTGAGTCACTTGATATAACTATACTGTAATCACTTATATGTTCTGCAGATATCTTGTGTATAACTGGCATCTACCTCTATAAGGTCACTATATGGTGGTAATATTGGTCTATATATAGTGTGTTTTATTCACTAACAGTATGGTGGTTTTTTTCTGACACTATGTAATATGTGATCATGGTTTGGTAGTTTTATTCAGTAAAACTCTTTCTGAGCTTGGTGGTTTAAGTGGCTTGTGAACTAAGTGGAGTTCTAAAACCGGATTGTGTTGCTGTACTTCTGTATTGTGTTGCTGTTTTTCTGTGTTTGTGAATCTGTTTTGATTGCTAGCAAATAGAAGATAGCAAAAACTCACACAATTTAAAAAAAAAATTTGTTAATTTTTTTTTTTTTTTTTTTCCCTTGCAGATTCGTTCCAGCTGAACAGCTGACGAGGGGGAAGGGGTTAACTGGACACAGGTGGTATAAATTAGTCAGCAGACCTCATTTTGAGCTTGCTCTTTCTGAGCTTGGTGGTTTAAGTGGCTTGTGAACTAAGTGGAGTTCTAAAACCGGATTGTGTTGCTGTACTTCTGTATTGTGTTGCTGTTTTTCTGTGTTTGTGAATCTGTTTTGATTGCTAGCAAATAGAAGATAGCAAAAACTCACACAATTTAAAAAAAAAATTTGTAAATTTTTTTTTTTTTTTTTTTTCCCTTGCAGATTCGTTCCAGCTGAACAGCTGACGAGGGGGAAGGGGTTAACTGGACACAGATTCGTTCCAGCTGAACAGCTGACGAGGGGGAAGGGGTTAACTGGACACAGGTGGTATAAATTAGTCAGCAGACCTCATTTTGAGCTTGCTCTTTCTGAGCTTGGTGGTTTAAGTGGCTTGTGAACTAAGTGGAGTTCTAAAACCGGATTGTGTTGCTGTACTTCTGTATTGTGTTGCTGTTTTTCTGTGTTTGTGAATCTGTTTTGATTGCTAGCAAATAGAAGATAGCAAAAACTCACACAATTTTAAAAAAAAATTTGTACATTTTTTTTTTTTTTTTTTTCCCTTGCAGATTCGTTCCAGCTGAACAGCTGACGAGGGGGAAGGGGTTAACTGGACACAGGTGGTATAAATTAGTCAGCAGACCTCATTTTGAGCTTGCTCTTTCTGAGCTTGGTGGTTTAAGTGGCTTGTGAACTAAGTGGAGTTCTAAAACCGGATTGTGTTGCTGTACTTCTGTATTGTGTTGCTGTTTTTCTGTGTTTGTGAATCTGTTTTGATTGCTAGCAAATAGAAGATAGCAAAAACTCACACAATTTTAAAAAAAAATTTGTACATTTTTTTTTTTTTTTTTTTCCCTTGCAGATTCGTTCCAGCTGAACAGCTGACGAGGGGGAAGGGGTTAACTGGACACAGGTGGTATAAATTAGTCAGCAGACCTCATTTTGAGCTTGCTCTTTCTGAGCTTGGTGGTTTAAGTGGCTTGTGAACTAAGTGGAGTTCTAAAACCGGATTGTGTTGCTGTACTTCTGTATTGTGTTGCTGGTTTTCTGTGTTTGTGAATCTGTTTTGATTGCTAGCAAATAGAAGATAGCAAAAACTCACACAATTTTAAAAAAAAATTTGTACATTTTTTTTTTTTTTTTTTTCCCTTGCAGATTCGTTCCAGCTGAACAGCTGACGAGGGGGAAGGGGTTAACTGGACACAGGTGGTATAAATTAGTCAGCAGACCTCATTTTGAGCTTGCTCTTTCTGAGCTTGGTGGTTTAAGTGGCTTGTGAACTAAGTGGAGTTCTAAAACCGGATTGTGTTGCTGTACTTCTGTATTGTGTTGCTGTTTTTCTGTGTTTGTGAATCTGTTTTGATTGCTAGCAAATAGAAGATAGCAAAAACTCACACAATTTTAAAAAAAAATTTGTACATTTTTTTTTTTTTTTTTTCCCTTGCAGATTCGTTCCAGCTGAACAGCTGACGAGGGGGAAGGGGTTAACTGGACACAGGTGGTATAAATTAGTCAGCAGACCTCATTTTGAGCTTGCTCTTTCTGAGCTTGGTGGTTTAAGTGGCTTGTGAACTAAGTGGAGTTCTAAAACCGGATTGTGTTGCTGTACTTCTGTATTGTGTTGCTGTTTTTCTGTGTTTGTGAATCTGTTTTGATTGCTAGCAAATAGAAGATAGCAAAAACTCACACAATTTAAAAAAAAAATTTGTACATTTTTTTTTTTTTTTTTTTCCCTTGCAGATTCGTTCCAGCTGAACAGCTGACGAGGGGGAAGGGGTTAACTGGACACAGGTGGTATAAATTAGTCAGCAGACCTCATTTTGAGCTTGCTCTTTCTGAGCTTGGTGGTTTAAGTGGCTTGTGAACTAAGTGGAGTTCTAAAACCGGATTGTGTTGCTGTACTTCTGTATTGTGTTGCTGGTTTTCTGTGTTTGTGAATCTGTTTTGATTGCTAGCAAATAGAAGATAGCAAAAACTCACACAATTTTAAAAAAAAATTTGTACATTTTTTTTTTTTTTTTTTTCCCTTGCAGATTCGTTCCAGCTGAACAGCTGACGAGGGGGAAGGGGTTAACTGGACACAGGTGGTATAAATTAGTCAGCAGACCTCATTTTGAGCTTGCTCTTTCTGAGCTTGGTGGTTTAAGTGGCTTGTGAACTAAGTGGAGTTCTAAAACCGGATTGTGTTGCTGTACTTCTGTATTGTGTTGCTGTTTTTCTGTGTTTGTGAATCTGTTTTGATTGCTAGCAAATAGAAGATAGCAAAAACTCACACAATTTTAAAAAAAAATTTGTACATTTTTTTTTTTTTTTTTTTCCCTTGCAGATTCGTTCCAGCTGAACAGCTGACGAGGGGGAAGGGGTTAACTGGACACAGGTGGTATAAATTAGTCAGCAGACCTCATTTTGAGCTTGCTCTTTCTGAGCTTGGTGGTTTAAGTGGCTTGTGAACTAAGTGGAGTTCTAAAACCGGAGTTGAAAAGAGGAGTTGAAGCCCCAGTAAGTACTCTTCTTTTTCTTTGACAATTGTTCGCTGTTTTGGTGTAACTTGGATAATGGATAGCAAGATTGGAGGTTTTCTTCAGTGCACAGTTTGCCATATGTATACACGACTGGAGCCGGAGTTCCAGGGTGAATATCTCTGTGGCAGATGTGAGCATGTTGGTCACCTGGAAGCTCGTATTAGAGATCTGGAGGAGCAGAATGCAACACTGAGGAGGATAGACAATTTTGAGCGGAGCTTGCTGCTCACAGAGCATGCAGTTAGTGGGTTAGAACTGGAGGGTGAAGACATGGGTGAGCAGGATCAGGTAAGTAGCTGGGTTAATGTAGTTAGGGGCAGTAGAAAGGGGTCAAAGACAAGGAAGGCCGATCCGGTTTCTGGCATTCCAAGCAAAATTGCCAGGTTGGGTGATGATGCGAGGGTGTCAGTCTCAGAAAAGGCAGCCCTAGTGGATACTGATCTCCCTAACAGCCGGGAGAACAGCCCAGCTAGTAGTCGGCGGGATGGTAATGCAGGCAAGCCAAGACAATTGATAGTCGTAGGGGATTCTATAATCAGGAAGACGGATAGAATAATTTGTCGCCAAGACCGCCTCAACCGAATGGTTTGCTGTCTCCCTGGTGCCAGGGTTCGGCATGTGGTGGAACGGGTGGACAAATTGCTGGGAGGGGCTGGTGATGATCCAGCTGTCGTGGTCCATGTCGGTACCAACGACAGAATAAATGGTAGGTGGAGGAGCCTTAAGAATAATTTTAAAGAACTAGGCTACAAGCTGAAGGGAAGGACCTCCAAGGTTGTATTCTCAGGAATACTGCCTGTGCCATGCGCATCACAGGAAAGACAGCGGGAGCTTAGGGAGTTAAATGCATGGCTGAAGTCTTGGTGTAGAGGAGAAGGATTTGGGTTCCTAGAGCACTGGGCTGACTTTTCATTGGGGTACAAACTGTATTCTGCAGATGATTTGCACCTAAATGGAAGGGGGTCCGCTGTGCTGGGGGAGAGAATTCTAGCTGGGGTGGCGGAGTATTTAAACTAGGGCTGAGGAGGGAGGTCAATGTAGAAAAAAAAGGGGTAGCCAGGTTAGAGAGGGGTCAGACTATATTGGTGGGGGGAGAAACAGAATGTGGGGAGAGGACTAGACAACAAGATAAGGAGATCCTTTCGTTACAAAACATCAGTGTAAATAAAAAGGACCGATTAATGTCAAATCACATTTCTGATAATAAAAGTGAAAAACTGACAGGCAAGTTAAAGTGTATGTTCACAAATGCCAGAAGTCTAGCAAGCAAAATGGGGGAGCTGGAGGCCTTGATACTGGAAGAAAATATAGATATAGTTGGTGTTGCTGAAACATGGCTGGACTCTTCACATGACTGGGCTGTAAATCTACAGGGTTTTACACTTTTTCGGAAAGACAGGACAAATAGGAAAGCTGGTGGTGTATGTCTGTATGTGAGAAGTGATATGAAGGCGAGTGTGAAAGAGACAATAGTGGGTGAAGACTGTGAGGAGGTTGAAACCTTGTGGGTGGAACTAGAAAGGGAGGTAAACACTGAAAAAATTACTTTTGGTGTAATCTATAGACCCCCCAATATAACTGAGGAGATGGAAGGTCAGATATATAAACAGATGGAGCGGGCTGCACAGGCGGGTACTGTAGTGATAATGGGAGATTTTAATTTCCGGGATATTAATTGGTGTCATGGTTCGGCTTCAACTGCAAAGGGGAGACATTTCCTCAACCTGTTGCAGGAAAATTTTATGGGCCAGTTTGTGGAAGACCCGACTAGAGGTGAAGCTCTGTTGGATCTGGTCATTTCTAATAATGCAGATCTTGTTGGGAATGTCAATGTTCGTGAAAACCTCGGTAACAGTGATCATAATATAGTTACATTTTACCTATACTGTAAAAAACAAACGCAGGCTGGGAGGGCAAAAACATTTAATTTTAAGAAAGCCAATTTCCCCAGGATGAGGGCTGCAATTCAGGATATAGACTGGGAAGAACTAATGTCAAATAATGGAACAAATGATAAATGGGAGATTTTCAAATCTACTTTGAGTTATTATAGTGCAAAATTTATTCCTACAGGTAATAAGTATAAACGACTCAAATTAAACCCCACATGGCTTACACCTTCTGTGAAAGGGGCAATACATGACAAAAAAAGGGCATTTAAAAAATACAAATCTGAGGGTACAGCTGTAGCCTTTGTAAAATATAAAGAGCTTAATAAAATCTGTAAAAATGTAATAAAATTAGCAAAAATACAAAATGAAAGGCAGGTGGCCAAGGATAGTAAAACAAATCCTAAAAAATTCTTCAAGCATATAAATGCAAAAAAGCCGAGGTCTGAACATGTAGGACCCCTAGATAATGGTAATGGGGAGTTGATCACAGGGGATCAAGAGAAGGCAGAGTTACTAAATGGGTTCTTTAGCTCTGTATATACAACAGAAGAAAGAGCAGCTGATGTAGCCGGTGCCAGTGCTGTTAATATATCAGTTGATATACTGAATTGGATGAATGTAGAGATGGTCCAAGCTAAATTAAATAAAATAAATGTGCACAAGGCTCCGGGACCAGATGGGTTACACCCTAGAATTCTTAAAGAGCTTAGTTCAGTTATTTCTGTCCCCCTTTTCATAATATTCAGAGAATCTCTAGTGACTGGTATAGTGCCAAGGGACTGGCGCAGGGCAAATGTGGTGCCTATTTTCAAAAAGGGCTCTAGGTCTTCCCTGGGTAATTATAGACCAGTAAGCTTAACATCCATCGTGGGGAAAATGTTTGAGGGGCTATTGAGGGACTATATACAGGATTATGTGACAATAAATAGCATTATAAGTGACAGCCAGCACGGTTTTACTAAGGACAGAAGTTGTCAAACTAACCTAATCTGTTTTTATGAAGAGGTGAGCAGAAGTCTAGACAGAGGGGCCGCTGTGGATTTAGTGTTTTTAGACTTTGCAAAGGCATTTGACACTGTCCCCCATAGACGCCTAATGGGTAAAGTAAGGACTATAGGTTTAGAAAATATAGTTTGTAATTGGATTGAGAATTGGCTCAAGGACCGTATCCAGAGGGTTGTGGTCAATGATTCCTTCTCTGAATGGTCCCCGGTTATAAGTGGTGTACCCCAGGGTTCAGTGCTGGGACCACTATTATTCAACTTATTTATTAATGATATAGAGGAAGGGATTAATAGCACTATTTCTATTTTTGCAGATGACACCAAGCTATGTAATATAGTTCAGACTATGGAAGATGTTCATGAATTACAGGCAGATTTAAACAAACTAAGTGTTTGGGCGTCCACTTGGCA
Source organism: Rhinoderma darwinii (assembly GCF_050947455.1). Lineage (NCBI taxonomy): Eukaryota > Metazoa > Chordata > Amphibia > Anura > Rhinodermatidae > Rhinoderma > Rhinoderma darwinii. The sequence goes on along the minus strand of NC_134687.1, from coordinate 372,881,625 downwards.
AATGAAATTTAATGTAGATAAATGTAAAGTTATGCATCTTGGTACCAAAAACCTGCATGCATCATATGTCCTAGGGGGCGCTACACTGGCGGATTCACTTGTTGAGAAGGATCTGGGTGTACTTGTAAATCATAAACTCAATAACAGCATGCAGTGTCAATCAGCTGCTTCAAAGGCCAGCAGGATATTGTCGTGTATTAAAAGAGGCATGGACTCGCGGGACAGGGATGTAATAATGCCACTTTACAAAGCATTAGTGAGGCCTCATCTAGAATATGCAGTTCAGTTCTGGGCTCCAGTTCATAGAAAGGATGCCCTGGAGTTGGAAAAAATACAAAGAAGAGCAACGAAGCTAATAAGGGGCATGGAGAATTTAAGTTATGAGGAAAGATTGAAAGAATTAAACCTATTTAGCCTTGAAAAAAGAAGACTAAGGGGGGACATGATTAACTTATATAAATATATTAATGGCACATACAAAAAATATGGTGAAATCCTGTTCCTTGTAAAACCCCCTCAAAAAACAAGGGGGCACTCCCTCCGTCTGGAGAAAAAAAGGTTCAAGCTGCAGAGGCGACAAGGCTTCTTTACAGTGAGAACTGTGAATTTATGGAATAGCCTACCGCAGGAGCTGGTCACAGCAGGGACAGTAGATGGCTTTAAAAAAGGGTTAGATAATTTCCTAGAACAAAAAAATATTAGCTCCTATGTGTAGAAATTTTTCCTTCCCTTTTCCCTTCCCTTGGTTGAACTTGATGGACATGTGTCTTTTTTCAGCCGTACTAACTATGTAACTATGTAACTATGTAACTATGTAACAGTATAGAGGTATTATTCAGTAACAGTATGGGGGTATTATTCAGTAACAGTATGGGAGTATTATTCAGTAACAGTATGGAGTTATTATTTGTAATGTTGGTCTTACAATCTATGTAAATTACTGTGGTGGGGGATGTGGGGAAGTGTGAGTGGTAGCAAATGATCAGGCTAAGAGACAGTCTGCAGAGTGGCATGTGATGTACTTTGATATGTAGGTGACACTTACGTCTAGGGTGTGGGCCCATAACTTATGTACAGCCCAGGGCCTAAGATCATATTAGTCCACCACTGGCATCGAGCCAGCACAGGCAGACCACTACAATACAGTATGTAGAGCAAAGAAACCAGCCCAGGACGTGCCGCTTCAAAACAGGGCTTAGCGCAAACCGTCCTGGGCTGGCTTGAATGTAATTGCAGAGAGTGACGCCGCAGAGGAGACTGGCTGCCGAGGAGAGATATGGGGCAGTGCAGTGCAGACTGTACTATTTGCACTGATTGACACAGCACACTTAGTTACCAAGGGGGCGTCTGTCTCGCTCTGACACTGAAACTGTTTTCTTTCACTCCTCATCCAGCTCCAGGCAGGACCTAGGCTCCGCTGTGGATTAGTTTAGCCTGTCTTGAGTGTCAGCCCAGAGAGACCACCAAGACTGCAAGTCACAGCCAGTAATTGTCCCCAGAGATCCAACCAGGCTCTAGTCTTAGCAGGTAAGCATTAGTTTGTGACCCAGACACCCAGTCCCCTGCCAATTCTCTCGTACAATAAATTATATATTTATTTTTTTATATATACTGTATTGTAATGGGGTGTTACATCATAGAGGGGATAAACAGCTCTCTAAGAACATAGTAAAGACTTGATATAGATTGTTTCTTTCCCTAGAAAATTGTGCATACCAGAAAATGTAATAATGTCTGATGGACGGAAACGACTTTCTGGAGCAGCATACAAAAAGAAGAGGGAAGCAAGGGAGGCTGCTCTTTCAAAACAGAAAGGAGCGATTCGGAAGTTCTTTACTTTGGAAACACAATAATCCTCTGAAGGCCAAAAAGAGAGTGAAACCATTGGTTCTGATGTTGCAGCAAGTACTAGTAGTCCTTCTAGCAGTCAGGCAGTAACTGAAGAATTGTCTAGACCTACATCTCCATCTTCACCGGTTTCATGTGCACCTCACAGCAGCAGCAGGTGGTGAATTGCTGGTGACTGCAGCTATTCCAGAAAGTGGTGTGAAAGTCACAGAAAGGACAGTTTCAACACCAACATTAGAAATGCATATGGAAGTTGAAGAATATACAAGCGATGATGATGTGACAGAGGGGGGGGGGGGCAAACACCGTCTGAAGCAGCATCAGAATTCAGCAATTCACTTCTTCATGATCCTGGTTTGTGGCCAAATATAAGCAAGAAGTTAAGAGAATTCCTTGTTTTGAATGGTCCGCAGCAGATTATGTCCTTTAGATTTCCAAAGGACAAATACAATAGAAGATTTGACCGGAGACATTATTGCAGAGAATTGCCTAACCGTGAGATGTCAGAAAGGCAATGGCTGATGTACTCAACAACCAACAATTCTGTATATTGCTTTTGCTGCAAATTGATTTCCACATAGATCTGTTGTATCTATGCTTTGCACGACTGGGACAAGTGATTGGAAAAATCTTTCTCGAAATTTAGCTAGTCATGAAAAGACGTTATACCATGAGAGAGCTTTCCTCAAATGGAAGGACTTGGGGACTAGACTAAGGCTAAATTTAACAATTGAAGATACAAACCAAAAACTTATTGCATCTGAAACTCGGCATTGGAAAAATGACTTAAAAAGGTTGATTGTTCTGATCAGAACAATGGCAGTTCAAAACTTTGCATTTCGTGGGAGATCTCAAAAGCTTTATGAAGCGAACAATGGCAACTTCCTGAAATTTGTGGAGGCAATAGCAGAGTTTGATGCAGTTCTTGAAAAACACATCAAGCGAATAACCAACCATAGTATTCACAATCACTACTTTGGAAGTGGCACTCAAAATGAGATTATCCAATTATTAGCTACACAAATCAAGCAGAAAATTCTTGTACAGTTAGATGCAGCCAAATACTATTCTGTAATTCTGGACTGCACTCCTGATATAAGTCAGAAGGAGCAAATGACTTTGATGGTACATTTCGTTACAGTCAAGGAAAGCTACGGAAATGAACAATCAGGTGAAAATAAAAGAACGCTTTTTAGGGTTCATCGAAATAGATGACTCAACAGGAGTAGGCATTACAAAAGTACTCTTACAAAGCCTTCAAGAAAATGGTATTGATATTAAGGACATGCGAGGGCAAGGTTACAACAATGGCTCCAACATGAAGGGTAGAATTAATGGGGTACAAGCTCGTGTACGACAAATAAACCCACGGACCTTCTATGTTCCTTGCAACTCTCACACTTTAAACCTTGTTGTCAGTGATGCAGCATCTGCCTGTGTTGAAGCTGTGGAGTTTTTCAACATAATTCAAAGCGTTTATGTATTTTTTTTCTGTTTCCACTCACCGATGGGCTATTCTTAAACATAACCTTGGAGCTTCACACCAATCCCTTTAATTTAAATCTTTAAGTACCACCAGATGGGAGAGCCGTATAGATGCGGTGAGGGCTATCCGCAACCAAATCTCAAAGATAGATGATGCCCTTACAGATGTTATGGAGGACAGCACTCTATGAAGGAGCAACTCTTTCAAAAACAGTTGCGGAGATTAGGGGCATCCAGAAAAACATCTGTAACTTCAAATTTTTGTGTGGACTTGTTATGTAGTATGACATCTTATTTGAAATTAACCTCACAAGTAAAAAAAACTTCAGGAGATTGACTTGAATATTTCAGGTGCAATTAAACAATTAGAGACATCTAAATTATTCATGCAAAGCTACCATTCAGATGAACAATTTGAAAATATTATCAGAGAAGCACAGAGCCTAGCAGCAGAATTGGAAATTGAAGGAAACTTTCCACCTGTGGAAGAAGGTAGAATGCATCGTAAAAAGAGACACTTTGATTATGAATCGCAAGATGAACAGTTAAGAGATCCTAAACAATTATTCAAAGTAGGGTTCTTTAACCAGATTCTTGATTGTGCTATGCAGTCTGTTGAAGATCGCTTCTTGCAATTGAGAGAACACAGTAACGTGTTTGGAGTAATGTATAATTTAGAACAAATAAAGGATCTGACTCAAGAAAACCTTCGAGAGCAGTGTGATAATCTTGAAAAACAGCTATCACATGACCACCTGCGTGACATTGAAGGAGCTGACCTGTGTTATGAGCTTAAATCACTCTCCAGATACATTCCTGCAAACTGCCATACTCCAAAGAGTGTTCTGGAGTACATCTGCCAAAACAAGATGTGCACCGCGTTTCCCAACACTTGTATCGCTCTCAGAATTCTTCTTTCACTACCAGTGACTGTTGCTAGTGGTGAGCGCAGTTTCTCAAAGTTGAAACTTGTTAAAACATACTTGCGCTCAACCATGTCACAGGAACGACTTGTTGGATTAGCTACAATTTCAATCGAACATGAACTTGCCTATAAATTGGACTTAGATGATGCAATTCACGCATTTGCATCCCAAAAGGCACGCAAAGCACCGATTACTTGACTTTGTTACTCAAGTTAGGTTTATGGTTAAGTTCCACTTAAGTTTCCAGAGTTCGAAAGTTCCAAGGTTTTTTTTCAAATGAGTTTTATACATAAGAAAGTTTGACTTCCAGTTGAAAGAAATGAATAAGAAGAGATGCTATAATTCAAAACCTTGTTCAACTACCCTGGTAAGTCTGTCTTAACATTTCCTCCAAGGTGCAGATTGTTAGCTATTTTTCCATAGAGGGACCTCTTTACTAGAGATAACTGTAAGACCTGGGCCTTTGTAGAGGTTAAAACTGGTTTTCCATTTTAGAAATCACATTTTTATATACCCTAATAGGGAGTTGTGAGTAAATCGGGGAAGTCCTCTCTTCAGGATCCTTATCTCTTGGAGAGGGGTGTCACGATCTGTGGGTATGTTGACCCACTATGCCGCACCACCTTAGCGGAGTAGCAGCTGGCCAAACAACAGTGTACCAAGTCTATACAAAGTCCAAGCACAAGGGTACCTATAATAGTCCAGACAGTAGCAGAGGCTTAGGAACAGATGGAATTTTGCTGGCAGGTGATGCAAAACGTGGCAGCAGGTACCAGGTCTGGCAGATGACACCAAACATGGTGTAACACAACAGGCGTCGTACACGGCACAACACGATTCCAACACTAGAGAGAGCACAGGAACAAATACTGGAGTGCTTAACAGGGGGACACTTTGTCATCTGCTTATAGTTAGTTGCCCCTTTAACAAGCATGGTTGTCCAAAACTGAGAACCCCTTCAAGAGTCGAAGTTAAAAGCTTTTAGGAATTAGGATGATGTATTTATTTGAAATATGCATTGCAATGATTTTTATTTGTGTATTTTTTTTTTTTTTTTGCCGATTGTAGTTATTTAAGAGTTTGGCCAAAGACCTTGAAGTTTCACCCGTCAAGAAGATGTGTTCAACCATTTTCAGTGTTAAAGCTGCGTTATTGATCTATGATACTAAAGTAATACAATAAGAAGAATTCTTGAAATGTTTTCTATACTTCAAACAGCACTTTAAAAAATAAACAACAAATGTTTTCCTATTTAAGAAAAGAGAATATTGCGTGTTTGTTGTTTAAAGCTAGTAATGAGAAAACTCGGACAGACTTGGGGGGGGGGGGGCATCTTTTTATATTTCGCCTCAGGCAGCAGAGAGGCTAGGTTCACCCCAGCATATGCCCCAGTATTATTAACTGAAATACCAGCAAAACCCCAAACAAAACAACCACTAAGCAAAATCTGCACTCCAAAAGCCAAATCGCGCTCCATCCCTTCTGAGCCCTGCAGTGTGCCCAAACAGCAGTTTACGTCCACATATATGGCATCGCCATACCAGGGAGAACACACTTAACAGTTTGAGGTATTTGTCTTCAGTGGCACGAACTGGGCACAAGATATTGTGCACTAAAATGGCATATACCTGTGGAAATTTGCAATTTTCACTTTGCACCATCCACTGAGCATTGATTTCTAATTTAAAAAAAAAAACATGTGTGGTCAAAATGCTCACTACACCCCTTAACCCCTTAACGCTCAGCGACGTACTATTCCGTCATGGAAAACATCCCGTTCGCGCTGCATGACGGAATAGTACGTCACGGGAGGAACGGCCATTTCGGCCGTCTTCCCGACACATACAGGAGCTGTGACAGCTGCTGTCTCGTGCAGCAGTTGCCGCAGCTCCTATAGCGGAGACCGATCGCTGTGTCCCCGCTGATTAACCCCTTAAAAGCCGAGTTCAATAGCGATCACGGCTTTTTAGGGGTTAAGCTACCATCGTCGGCCTGCTACACGATAGCGGCCGGCGATGGTGGCTATGGCAACCGGACACCTAACAATGGCGTCCGGCTATGCCATCTACGGAAGCCTAGTGGGTCCTGACAAAGTCAGGATCGACTATGCTTGCTGTCAGTGAGTAGCTGACAGCTCCAATACACTGCACTATGCATGTAGTGCAGTGTATTAGAATTGCGATCAGGGCCTCCTGCCCTCAAGTCCCCTAGTGGGACAAAGTAATAAAGTAAAAAAAAGTTGTGTAAAAATAAGAAAATAAAAGTTTTAAAAGTAATAAAAGTAAAAATCCCCCTTTTTCCCTTATCAGTCCACTATTATTAACAAAAATATATACACTACCGTTCAAAAGTTTGGGGTCACCCAGACAATTTTGTGTTTTCCATGAAAACTCACACTTATGGGGGCGTGGCTTGGACATGGCGCTGAGCAGACGTGCTGCTTGAGAGCTCCGCTCCTGCACTACCATAACCCGATCATAAGCTCATTAATACGCAACATTTTATCTAACTGATGGTCAGGAAATCCAAGGCCTCCATGGGGACTCCTTACTGTACACGGCAGATGTCTTCAGCCGGCTCCATTCTGCGATTCCTGACCGACGCTGCTGCTGGAACATCTTCTAAGATGGCGCCGCTGGAGGGGAGAAGAGATGGCGCCGGGACTTCACTTCCAGAGGGGCTGTCATCTGCGGCCGGCGCTGCTGCATCAGGTACCGACTGTACCTTCTCCTCGATCTCCGGCTCTCAGGGGCAGTCTCCCTCCCTGCTGGATGGGATGGAGCCGAGCTCTTCTGGGGCTGCGATGGCGCTGCCTGTGCGGGACTGCTCGCCACGTGGTGCCTGTCATGGCGGCCGGGTTTCTCCCTCATCCTCCCCTCATGTTCTGGGGCCTGCATTGCTGCCTTCTACTTCTCCCAGAGATTTGGCGGTTCATCCCTCCTCTCACATAGGTGGTTCTGCTGTCCTAGGGGATGATTTACAGGGCCTGAGACGACAGTTATCAGCATTGCCCACTAAACAGGACATGGAGCGTTATGTCAACCGTCTTGAGACGACGTATAAATCAGAGATACAATCTCTTACCACCAATCTATCTCAATTGTCCGATCAAGTACAGCGGATGGAAAGCGATGTTTCCGTTATTACACAGCAGCAAGTTTCTCATGCCGACCGATTGGATCAACACTCTCATCAGATTCAAGCGTTATTTAACCTTGCTGAGGATCACGAGAATCGGAATCGCCGTAATAATATTCGGCTTCGGGGCATCCCTGAGGATATCTCTCCGGGTTAACTCATCCCTGCTATAGTCTCTGTTTAATTCGTTACTAGGGCGTTCTGCTGATGATCCTCTGGAGCTGGATAGAGCTCACAGGACTCTAGGCCCTCGTAACCCGGATCCTGATAGGCCTAGAGATGTGCTATGCCGTGTCCATTGCTTTTCTCTTAAGGAGCAGATCATGAGGAAGGCCCGAGATAAAGGCGAGGTTTTATTACAGGGGGTCAAGATCCAGCTGCTGTCTGATTTGTCCAGGATGACGCTGGACAAGCACAGAGTGCTACGTCCTTTGCTGGATGTCTTGAGAGAACACGAGATCTCCTATTCCTGGGGTCACCTCTTTCAGCTGCAGGTTCGCAGGGACGGGACACTGCTGAGTGTTCGGGACCCAGGGGATGTTCTGGATTTCTGCGCTGCTCTCCGTTTGCCTAGAGTTTCTCTTCCTGATTGGCCTTATGTTCCCATCCCGCCGCCGCATCCACGATCACGCAGGCGAGGTCGTTCTCCTGCTTCTCCCATGAGGCGTTACGATGGTCGTCCTGCGGAGCCGATGTGATACCCTTTTAATGTCTCCAAATTGCGGCCTGCTGTCAGAGCTTAATTGCAACGGTTATTGTGTTTATCATCTGAGGCAATTGTATCCGGAGTTTCATGTAGACATTGCTGTGTGGGTCTGCATTATGTTCTAGGTGATTGCTGTTGAAGACCTGGTGGCTACTTGATGTTGGTTGATTGCTGTTAATATGCTACAATCGTGAATGTTTATATTTTTATTATTTTCCTTCATTGCTAACCTGTATGTGCATTTATACTGACAATGAATGTATTCAGGGGTGTTCTCTGCTGGGGTTTCTTTAGGTCCCTACTAACAATGTATACTCTTACTTAATTATTTTGGGGTATCATACTAAGTGCCTTGGTTTTCCTTTCTTTTCTGTTATATCGTTATTTGCTATACAAAATTTGCTGGGTTGGGGGGTGCGGGGCGCTGGCTAGACCTTGTCCTGACACTTCTCCTCTTAGGGACTCACTGGTTGTATCCGGTGTACATTGGATTGTTTCTCCTTGATTAGGTCAAGGAGTGGGTGATTGTTTCACCCGCTTGTTTGTCTTTGTTGTCGTGTCTCCCTTCCTTGTCTGTCTTGTCTTTCTCTTCATTGTTGTAGCACATTTCTTGACTTGCTAGTCCTACTTGCGTTGGAGATGACACAGTTGAAGGTCTGTACCTTTAATGCTAGAGGGCTTTATGTCCCGGAAAAACTATCGCAGATATTGTACAACATGCACAAAGAGCGTGTAAATATCCTGTTTTTACAGGAGACTCATTTTCAGGTGGGCCATACTCCACAGTTTACGAATCGTTATTATCCAGTCTGGTTCCACAGTGCCAACCCGGAATCCAAGTCTAAGGGCGCTAGTATATGTATTCACAAGTCACTTTAACATAAACTGGTAGACGTCCTAGTTGACCCGGGTGGTCGGTATGTGTTTCTTAAATTGTCCATTCGGAATAAGCTGTTCACCTTGGCTAATTTGTACCTCCCCAATCAGGATCAGGCTCGGGTGTGCTGCGCGTACTTGCGGAAATTGGAGGAGTTCACGGATGGAGTCTTAATTGTGGGCGGTGATTTTAACCTGACGTTCGATTCCAGACTTGACACCTCCTCGGGCAGGTCTGCTGTTCCGAAGTCCCACTTGGGAACCTTGAAGACTGTGATGCATTCCATGCAATTGATTGACGTGTGGAGGATTCTGCATCCTCAGGTAAGAGAATATACTTACTTCTCCCCGCTACACAATATGTACAGTCGGCTGGACGCCTTTCTTATTAGCCACCATTTGCTTACCTGGCATCCTACCACTGAAGTGGGCCCTATGGTTTGGTCGGATCATGCCCCCGTATTTCTGACACTCGCGTTTCCTAGCTCGGTACCCAATTTCCAGTCTTGGAAACGTAATGATAATTTATTGCGTGACTCAGTGTGCGTTTCAGTCCTTAAGGACTCGCTAACCGGCTTTTTTGAGGTGCATACACAGGACACCACCCCATTACCGTGGGAGACGCTGAAGTGTGTAGTTAGGGGAGTTCTAATCCAACATGGGGCACGTTTGAAAAGGGAAAAAGGGGTAGCTATTGCGCGGCTCCTCACTCAGATATGGGACCTTGAATCCCGTCACAAGCGCGTTCTGTCCTCACAGATATTTGCGGAACTTACTACAGCGAGAGAATCCTTGCGTTCTCTGATAGACCAGTCACACGCTCGGTTCAGGGACCGGATGCGAAAACATTCGTACGAATTTGCTGACAAATGTGGTAGGTCTCTGGCACGGATACTGCATCCTCGCACCCAGGCGTCGTATATCCCTAAAATGACATCTCCCTCGGGCGGTGAGGTTCATGATCCGGTGGGCATCACTGAATGCTTCAGACAGTATTACTCGGCATTATATAATCTTAAAGGCCATTTTCAGGATATGCAGGCGGATGCGTTGCGGGATAAAATAGACCGTTATGTACACGACACTGCGTTGCCGTCATTGGGGAACGGGGAGGCCTTGGGACTTGAGGAAGATTTTTTGGAAACGGAAGTGGAGAGTGCTATTGGAGACTCTCCCTTGGGCAAAAGTCCAGGACCCGATGGGTTTAACAATAAATTCTACAAGACATTTAAGGATCAACTGGCTCCATTCTTGACGAAAGTTTTTAATTCCGTGTCTTCCTCGTGTCCCTTTGCACCTCAGTCCCTTGAGGCCCATATTACCCTTCTACCAAAACCGGGCAAGGATCCGACGTCGTGCGCAAATTTCCGGCCAATATCGCTGATAAATGTAGACGTTAAGATTTTTGCGAAGTTGCTTGCCTCTCGACTCTCGCCTTTCTTACCTGACCTGGTCACAGATGACCAGGTTGGGTTTGTACGTGGTAGGGAAGCGCGGGATAACACTAACAAGACCCTTCTTTTAACATCATACTGCCAATCCCGTAAGATACCGATGTGTTTACTCTCGGTCGATGAAAAAAGCTTTTGACAGGGTACATTGGGTGTTTCTCCGCAGTGTCCTGACACAGGCTGGCCTTGGCGCCACTATGGTAGATAGGATTATGGCATTATATCATGGGCCTACGGCCCGGGTTCGAGTTAATGGTCTGTTATCTGACTCTTTGTCTATTACTAATAGCACGAGGCAGGGGTGCCCACTCTCACCTTTACTCTATGTTTTGGTCATGGAACACCTGGCCGTGGCACTGCGGAGCAACCCTAATATCTAAATCTCTGAAATATTTGGGGGTGCATATCCCCACACAACAGTCGGATTTGTTCGCTTTGTATTACACACCCATTCTGCAGCGTACCTTGAGGGATCTAATGTAGTATGGCGGGAACCACATATCGTGGTTTGGGCGCATTAACGCGGTTAAAATGGACATTCTGCCCAAATTCCTATACATATTCCAGACCGTCCCTATCATAATACCAACGAGCTTCTTCCAAACCTTTCATAGGGCCATAACCAAATTTGTATGGGGCTCCTCTAAGCCTCGTATTTGTTTTGCTGTCCATAGTCGGCCGAAAGTGGAGGGGGGTGCAGGCTTGCCGGACTTTAAACGCTACCACCAAGCTGCGGTCCTCATGCGATTGGTAGACTGGTTCCGCTCAGGTGCGGGTAAGCAATGGGTGCGCATTGAGAAGGCTATGTCTCCTCTAGCACTGTCGTCTCTGCCTTGGTTGTCTGCTCTCCAGCGACCTTCGTCTTCTCTGCCTTCCCTCACACGTCAGTTTCTTGTAGTCTGGGAGCGGATCATTGCCACGATGGACCTTGTTCACCGTCCAGGTCCTCTGACTCCTCTTTTTGATGACCCTTCCTTCCCTCCGGCGGTGGGTGTGGACACATTCCTCTGTTGGGAGAGACAGGACGGTCGTTATTTGGCTAAGACTCTTACACCTGAGGGTGAAATCTTGTCACAGACTGTTGTCTCTGAGACCTGCCCGGGGAGACGTTCAATATGGTGGTCCTATTTTCAGTTGCGCTCCTATCTTTCTTCCATGGGCGACTGTCTTGTATTGCTGCAGGATAAGACTCCTCTGGAGCACTATTTGTTGTTGACTGCTGCCCCCTCTCATGTGTTGTCCTATTTACACGGGATCCTTTTACCTAAATACGATTATTCTCAGTTGACATTCACTACCGCATGGGACGAGGAACTGGGGACTCGACATTCTGCTGAGGAGTGGGGTACATCTTTCTTCCTGGCGCACAAGTTACCGACCTCGTGTTTCGCCCAGGAAAAAAATTATAAGATTCTCACTAGATGGTACCGCTGTCCTTCTTTGCTGCATAGGATATTTCCTAATGTATCTGATGAGTGCTGGAGGTGTGGGGAGGCTCCTGGAACCATGCTGCACATTTGGTGGGATTGTCCCAAGCTTCGTCCCTTTTGGGGAAACATTTTTGATCTTGGTAACAAACTTTTTCATACTGAGGTTCAGACTTCAGCCTCCATTGGCTTACTTTCCATGGTTCCTGGATCACTCCCACACCTCAAAAAGGGTGTCTTTCGGCATTTTTTGACTGCAGCGAGAACAGTGATCCCTCGTCATTGGAAGTACAGCACTGAGCCTTCTTTGAAGGAATGGGTAACGGAGGTGAACGGAATTATGAGGATGGAGGAGTTGATGTCTGCTGATCGGGGTAAATCTGAGCTCTTTGTCCGCACTTGGGCAGTGTGGTCTGGATTCCGGGGTGGTAATGATCTACCTCTCTGGCTGGATGGCCTCTTTTGAACACCTATATAGCCAACTTTTGCGCGCTAAGTCCGTATGTGTTTCCCTTTGTTGTCTTGTGTTTGTGTTAGTCTAAAGTATAATGTGCACTTATATGCGACGACTTTTATCCAAATGTGGGGACTGGTTTCCCTAAATATTGCACTAATTCTGCTGCACTTATGATATTGTTATTCTCATTGCATTTCTTATTTAGCTTATACTTACTGATTGGGAGGCTACCTCCTACTGCTGTTTCTGTTTCTATGTCTCTGTAACCTTTATGCGATATTGAAGTGGTTATATTGCACTGCGTGCGAAGTTTGCAAATTTATGAAACAATATGTATGCTGTTATGTTTTTTTATATTTTCAAAATAAAAAATCTTTGATAAAGAAAAAAAAAACCTCACACTTATATTTATCAAATGAGTTGCAAAATGACTAGAAAATATAGTCAAGACATTGACAAGGTTAGAAATAATGATTTTTATTTGAAATAATAATTGTCTCCTTCAAACTTTGCTTTCGTCAAAGAATGCTCCATTTGCAGCAATTACAGCATTGCAGACCTTTGGCATTCTAGCTGTTAATTTGCTGAGGTAATCGGGAGAAATTTCACCCCATGCTTCCAGAAGGCCCTCCCACAAGTTAGATTGGCTTGATGGGCACTTCTTGCATACCATACGGTCAAGCTGCTCCCACAACAGCTCTATGGGGTTGAGATCTGGTGACTGCGCTGGCCACTCTATTACAGATAGAATACCAGCTGCCTGCTTCTTCCCTAAATAGTTCTTGCATAATTTGGAGGTGTGCTTTGGGTCATTGTCCTGTTGTAGGATGAAATTGGCTCCAATCAAGCGCTGTCCACAGGGTATGGCATGGCGTTGCAAAATGGAGTGATAGCCTTCCTTATTCAAAATCCCTTTCACCTTGTACAAATCTCCCACTTTACCAGCACCAAAGCAACCCCAGACCATCACATTACCTCCACCATGCTTGACAGATGGCGTCAGGCACTCTTCCAGCATCTTTTCAGTTGTTCTGCGTCTCACAAATGTTCTTCAGTACAGGCTGGACCCGGCAGAATGCCCTAGGGGAGGCCACCATGATCAGGGAAGGAGTTAAGGAGTTAGGAGGGGTGGTTAGGGGGCGGAGGTTAGTGGGGCGAGGCTAGGATACTTAAGTGTGGCAGAGAGGAAGGACGCCGCCATTACACCTAGCAGCACAGGAAAGCTTGTCCTGTACTGTTTTAAAGCATGGATGCACTACTCACTCAGCTCCGGGCGGCAGTGGCAGAACGAGGCGTGGCTTGGCTGGCGGAGGGGCTGGGGCGGTGAGCGGATGAGGCGAGGAGCGAGTGGAGCCCTCTGATCTAGGGGCGGGAGCGGAGGAAGTGTCGGTGCTTGGATCCGGGGCGCAGGCGGTGCCGTCGTCTCCTCCCTAGCGGCGGTTCCGTCGCACGAGGCCTCCGGAGAGGTTGAGCCCAGAAGTAATGCCACGAGCCAGGCGCAGGGTAAGGAGCCCCACAAGGGACCCTCCAGGCCGGGCCCCTCGCTCGGCTGCCGGGAACAGGACGGCCCGGTCTGAGAGGAATCCTGGAAGCCGGCCTGGCTCAGCGGAAGTGGTGGGGCAGGCGCCCTTGCAGCTGGGACCGCCCTCTGCCTCCAGACGACAGGATACAGGACTTGCAGTGGGCCGTGCTGGCGATGATCCAGTCGGGCGGCCCGCCTGTCCCCAGGATGATGTCACGGGTTCCAGGCGTGTGCCACGGTCGGTGGTGACATGGCGGGCAGGTGGGCGGCTACCTGCGGGCCGCGGGGTGAATGAGTCCCCCGACAGTCGGGTGGAGAGGCCCAGTTCATCTGCGCTAGTCCGGAGCGCTCCCATGGAGGGTCGTGGAAGTCAGGCGTGCGGGGCTTGTCCTGGGCCGGCTGGTCAGGATGAAGTTGAAGACCGGGAGTTCGGTGACCGAGAGGGACGTCTGGATGGATCCTTCGCCCCGGCTGGTGGGGACACAGCACCTGCGCAGCCCGGTGAGTTGATGTCTCCTACTTTTTCGTTGCCTGCTATATTTCGGTCCCCGGGGTGGGGGGGTGGGGGTTCACTTGCACCTATGGGGTTGCCAGGGTGTAGCGGGGGGAGTCTAGGGAGTGCGGTTGGTGAGGGGGGGAGATTCGGGAATTGTTAGGTTGTGTGCGTGAGCTTTTGGCGTGATGCGGAGGGGGGGCGTTGGGTTCCCCGTCCCCGGTTTCAGCGTGGGTGGGGCCGTCGGTGGGGCCTGCAGTGGTGGATAGCACGCCATGTGGAGCTGGGGAGGTGTCTAGGGAATCGGGTGTGGCGGTGTCGGTGCCGGTGCAGACGGAAAAGGATGGGGCGGTGGATGAGGTGCGGTTGGATGATTAGGCGAAGGGCGAGGTCTATGTTTGTTTTGAGGGCCCATTGGGGGAGCATCTGAAGCCTGAAGTAAGGGAAAAAATATGGAGGGACGAATATGTTGAAATTTTTTCGTTGTTGCAGTTGGAGAAGTTTAATTTAGATAAAGGGAAATGGTTGGAAAGCAAAAAGGAGAAGGAAGAAAAACGTCGGTATCGGTTGACTCCTCAAACTTTTGTCAATTGGTTGCAGGCGTTTGCGATTTTGGCGAGCGTAATTGGACAGAAGACGCCTGAGCATTGTTACGGCCACTTCTGTTACATGGATGCTATTGGGGAGGGTCATCGAGTTTACGGCGGGCAGACATGGCTGCGCTATGATGAGCAGTTCCGACAGCGGAAGGCAGTGCGGCCTGACATTAGATGGGATAACAAAGCTATTGGGTTATGGTTGCGGGTCATGGCTCCGGTGCGCTTTGGCCAGTCCTTTCCTGGGGGTGGGGCCGGGTCAGTCGGCCCCTCCTTGCCTTCTGGTGGGGGTTCAGGTGGGGCAGGAGGAAAATCCGGGTTCTGCTGGCAGTTTAATGAGGGCCAGTGTAAGTTCGGACCGGGTTGCAAGTTTAAACATAGCTGCTCCTCCCGCGGGGGGATCTCTCACGGAGCGGTTAAATGTTTTCGTAAAGGTAAAGGATGGGGGGCCGGGGGCGCTAGTCAAGTGCCGGACGCCGGTGAGGTGGGAAGAAATTGAGCCCTTTCTAAATAGATTCCCTGATAGGTCCAGGGCAAGTTTCTGTATCCCTGCCCCTGCACACAAGGTGCCGCTTACCTTGCGTAATTTGCGTTCAGCGTTGCAGTATCCGGGGGTAGTTGGGGATAAGTTGCGAAAGGAGGTGGAGTTGGGGCATATGGCGGGTCCGTTCGAGTGTTGCCCATTATCGGATCTAGTGGTGTCACCACTGGCGGTGGTGCCCAAGAAGGAGCCGAATAAGTTTAGGTTCATACATCATTTATCTTACCCGCGGGGGCGATCGGTTAACGATGGGATTTCTCCGGAACTTTGCTTGGTGGTTTACACATCGTTTGATGCGGCGGTTGCGTGGGTGCGCCGTTATGGGGTGGGGGCTTTAATGGCGAAAACGGATATTGAGTCGGCTTTTCGCTGTTCGGGTGTTATTGGGACGGAGCTTATTTTGTTGATCCCTGCCTCCCTATGGGGTGTTCGATTTCCTGTGCCTATTTTGAGGCTTTTAGTTCCTTCCTGGAGTGGGTGGTTTGCGATGTGGCGGGGGTCTCATCGGTGATACATTACTTGGACGATTTCCTGTGTGTTGGTCCGGCCGGTTCTTTGGTTTGTTCTACTTTGTTGAGCACGATGGAGTGGGTGGCAAAGAGGTTCGGGTGCCTTTGGCCCAGGACAAAACAGAGGGGCCTAGCTCCTCTCTGGTCTTTTTGGGAATCACCATTGATTCTGTGAGGATGGAGTGTCGGCTCCCGGAGGATAAATTGGTGGCTTTGCGGGCGGAGGTGGATCGGGCTAGGCATTTGCGTAAGATCTCTTTGCGTGCATTGCTGTCCTTGTTGGGAAAGCTCAATTTCGCTTGTAGGATCATGCCCATGGGCCGGATTTTTAGCAGGGGCTGTCGGGAGCGACGGCTGGGGTGTCGGCACCGCATCAATTTATTCGTCTGACAAAGAGCTGAGGGCGGATTTGGCAGTTTGGTTTGAGTTTTTGTATTGCTATAATGGGAAGTCCTTGATCATGTCCCCGGTGGTTGACAGTGTGGATTGGGAGTTGTTTACAGATGCTGCGGGGGGCATGGGATTTGGGGCTTACTGCAAGGGACAGTGGTGCACAGCTCGGTGGCCAGAGAAGTGGGCGGAGTTGGGTTTGGTGAAGAACCTTGCCTTCCTTGAGCTGTTTCCCATAGTAGTGGCGGTGGAAATTTGGAGTGAAAGGTTTCGGGACAGCAAGGTCCGGTTTCATTGTGACAACTTGGGGGTGGTGGGGGCTATTAATAATGTGTCGGCTTCATCCCCCCCGGTCGTTCGGCTGTTGCGACACTTGGTTTTACGTTGCTTGTCGTTGAACGCTTGGGTTGTGGCGGTTCATGTGCCGGGAATCAAGAATGACATTGCAGATTCTCTTTCTCGCTTGCAGTGGGAACGTTTCCGGATGGTGGCTCCGGACGCGGAGGCAGGCGGGATCTCTTGTCCGGAGTGGCTGTGGGGGCTGGGTTACGAGCCGCAGGAGGATTGATTCGGGCCTAGCTTGCTCCGGGTACTTGGGCTACTTATGATTCTGTGTGGCGGGAGTGGGAAAGTTGGCTGGCAGTTCTGGATGGGGTAAGGACGGATGACGATCGGGTGGTGGCGTTGTTGTTTTTTCTGGGACAGGTCTCTATTGCGGGCTGGTCGTGTCCAAGGTTAATCATTTTGTGGTAGCCCTGGCTTTTGGTTTTAAGCTCCGGGGGTACAGGGATGTTACAAAATGTTTTTTGGTCGGCCAGGCCCTGAGGGGGTATAGGAAGGGGAGGATGTTGCCAGACCGTCGGCGCCCAGTGTCTTTTATGTTGTTGGAACAGTTGTGGGGGGTGTTGGGTGACATTTGTTTTTCTAGTTTCGAGGTGACTCTGTATAGATTGGCGTTCTCGTGGACGTTTTTTGGGGCCCTGAGGGTCGGGGAGCTGGTGGTGCACAGCACAAGGAGGCATGGGGAGTTGAGGATGGAAGATGTGGTGTTGACGGATCGGAGTGTGGAATTCTGGATCCGGCGTTCTAAGATGGATCAGGGGGGTCGGGGTAAGAGAGTGGTGTTGGGGGCGGTCAGGGGGGCCAGGATGTGCCTGGTCGCATGCTTTGCGGGGTACAGAGAGGTTTCGCCGGTACTGAGGCGACAGTTGTTGTGTAACGAGGACGGGTCCTTTCTGTCCCGGTATCATTTTACGTGGGTTTTTCGTAGGTGTCTGCGACAGTTGGGATTGGAGAACTCTTTGTTTTCCCAACATTCATTTCGTATTGGGGCGGCGACGGAGGCGGTGTCATGGGGGTTGGGGGAGGAGGTGGTAAAGCGGATAGGTAGATGGGATTCCCGCCGTTTTCAGCTGTATGTGTGCCCTCAGTTTCTATGATAATTCAGTCGTAATCCCTCCTCTCTTCTCTCTCCCTCCCTCTTGTTTTCCCTCCTCCTCAATGTTTCGCTTGCATCCGTACATAGTTTTGCTTTAATCAATTGGTTTTTATTTTCCAGGTCCCTCGGGCCGATTGGTGTGGATCGTCGGCCATTCGTACATTCATTGGGGGGCGGAGCGGGCTGATGTTCGTCCGGACTGGCGGCAGTTGGGTTTTCGGCGGGAGGAGGTAGTTGTGCGGTGGCTGGGGAGTAGAGGGATGATGTGGAGTCGGGTGTTGCCTGACGTGCATAGGTTTGCGCGGATGGACAGGGCCCCGGATGTCTTGGTTTTGCACGTCGGGGGTAATGATTTGGGTAGTCGTCCTTTCGGGGAATTGATTAGGGATATTAAATATGATCTACTGAGGTTGCGGTCCAGTTTCCCGGGAGTTAAGGTGGTTTGGTTGGAGATTGTTCCGCGTAAGGTTTGACAGCATGCCGGGTCGGTGTCGTGTTTAAATAAAGCCAGGGTCAAGGTTAATCGGGCAGTTTCGGGTTTCATGGTGAGAAACGGGGGGGTCTTCATGCGTCATTACGACTTCGAGGATGGCCTGGGGAATTATTGGCTAGGTGATGGTGTGCACCTGACGGCCGAGGGGATTGACCTGTGGACTCTGCGCTTGCAGAAAGGAATCGAAAGGGCCCTCTTGTTGGGTGGGGGCTTGCATACTTAAAGGTGTCTAAGTATGTTCGTGTGGCGGATTGGGGGTCCTTGGAGTTGGTGGTAAATTACTGTGGGGGGTTCATCGGGGGTATGGTCCCTCCCCAATTTATTATGGTTGGTAGTCTGGTCAATTTGGACTCCTGCTGGGTGGTGTCCCGGGGAGTGGTTGCGGTTTAGGTCAGCCAACTGCAGGTATAACGGGGGGGGGGGTTTTGGTAAAGGGTATGGCCAATAATGGGGAAGGGGAGTGGGTGAAGTCACATGCCCCCGGTAGGAGTGTACACACTCTACAGTCCCCTGATCAAGTACAGGCTGGACCCGGCAGATTGCCCTAGGGGGAGGCCACCATGATCAGGGATGTAGGCAGGGAAGGAGTTAAGGAGTTAGGAGGGGTGGTTAGGGGGCGGAGCTTAGTGGGCGAGGCTAGGATACTTAAGTGTGGCAGAGAGGAAGGATGTTGCTATTACACCTAGCAGCACAGGAAAGCTTGTCCCGCCCTCCCTCCCTAAATGTTTTGTTCGTCTGTGTTGGCAATTTTGGTATTTCGCTTTGTTGCTCTTTGTTTTTGTTTTTTCCGCAGGTGCCGGAGGATGCTGTGGAACAGTTTTGCAATGTCGCAGCAGTTGTATGGCAGATTGGGGGTCCTTGGGGTTGGTGGTAAATTACTGTGGGGGGGGGATTCATCGGGGGTATGGTCCCTCCCCAATTTATTATGGTTGGTAGTCTGGTCAATTTGGACTCCTGCTGGGTGGTTTCCCGGGGAGTGGTTGCGGTTTAAGTCAGCCAACTGCAGGTATAACCGTGTCCCTGAGCCAGTAGAGTGATGGCTGGGAGTAAAATATGAGGTGGGCTGTTTGGTGACAGACTTTTGTAGCTCTAAGGATTCCCCTTCCATTGTTATTATTATTTGTAAATTGTTGTTCATTATGTTTGTTTGTAAATAAAATGGCTGCTGACGAAGCACCAGCGAAACGCGCGTTGGGTTAAGCAGAGGTCCCCCCTCCTGGTCCTGATCTCCTATTCATCTTCTTATACGCAGGTGTAGGTATACTACTTTGCATGTTGTTTTTACTTAGATTGCACTTTATATATACTCTCTATACTTATTTATGTGTTCATCTGTGCAAAGCGTACCATGCCTAGTACCTGCTCATTAATATGTATTTATGCACTTTAGCCATATATAGGTTGTGTCAGACCATCTTTACATCTGGGGGGCCACTCTGCTTTTACGTTCGGATTCCGTTTGTGTTCGAGGGTCCATGGCATTTTATTATGTTTAATTGTTATATGTTGTCTCTATGTGTCTAATTGACTTTAATAAAGATTATTTGTATTTTTCCAAATACCTGGTCGTGACTTGTTTCTTTTTCTGGTTTTATGTATGCATGTATGTATGTATGTTTGCATGTATGTATGTTGTCATGTGTGTATGTATGTATGTATGTATGTATGTATGTATGTATGTATGTATGTTGTCATGTATGTATGTATGTATGTATATATGTGCATGTATGTTTGCATGTATGTTGGCATGTATGTATATATGTGCATGTGTGTATGTATATTTGTATGTATGTATGTATGTATGTTTGCATGTATGTATGTATGTATGTTGTCATGTATGTATGTATGTTGTCATGTATGTATGTATGTATGTATGCATGTTTGCATGTATGTATGTTTGCATGTATGTATGTTTGCATGTATGTATGTATGTATGTATGTTGTCATGTATGTATGTATATATGTGCATGTATGTTTGCATGCATGTTGGCATGTATGTATATATGTGCATGTTTGTATGTATATTTGCATGTATATATTTGCATGTATGTATATTTGCATGTGTGTATGTTTGCAGGGACAGTAGATGGCTTTAAAAAAGGGTTAGATAATTTCCTAGAACAAAAAAATATTAGCTCCTATGTGTAGAAATTTTTCCTTCCCTTTTCCCTTCCCTTGGTTGAACTTGATGGACATGTGTCTTTTTTCAGCCGTACTAACTATGTAACTATGTAACTATGTATGTATGTTTGTATGTATGTTTGCATGCATGTATGTTGTCATTCATGTATGTATGTATGTATGTATGCATGTTGTCATGTATGTATGTATATATGTGCATGTATGTATGTTTGCATGTTTTTATTTTTGCATGTATGTTTGCATGTATGTTTATATATATATATATATATATATATATGTGCATGTATGTAATTATGTTTGCATGTATTTATGTTTGCATGTATATTTGTGCATGCTTGTATATATGTATGTATGTATCTTTGCATGTTTGTATGTATGTATGTATGTTTTCATGTGTGTGTGTGTATGCATGTATGTATGTATGTATGATAGTTTGTATGTATGTATATATGTGTGTATGTTTGCATGTATGTATATTTGCATGTATATATGTGCATGCTTGTATGTATGTTTGTATATATGTATGTATGTATGTTTGCATGTATGTTTGTTTGTTTGTATATATGTCTGTATGGCCATGTATGATACTGTCTGCTGGCGCCCTGTATCTAAGTCAACTTCGCGGCAGGCTTCTATACATGGTATAACAGTCAGTATCACACATTAAACTGAATCTAAGCCTACGACATGTTTTATTTCATTTTTTTTAATTTTTTACAGGTTTGGTGTTTGGACTACGTCGGTTTCGAGGACTACTTAGATGACGTTTTTTTTTCTACAATAAAATGGTTAATGAGGGTTGTGTTGGGGGTGCTTTATTTCAATAAAATATTTTATCTATATCTTTGTCTTTTTCTTTTCAAATTTTATTACTACCACTTTAGTAATGGCCGCTGTCTGAGTGACAACATCCATTACTAAGGCGAGGCTTAGTGTTAGCCGGTGCAGAGGCTAACACTAACCACCATTATTACCCTGGTACCCACCACCACCAGGGGTGCCGGGAAGAGCCAGATACGATCCAGTACCCGACCATCTGCTGTGATGGTCGGGCTCTGGGGCGGCCGCAGGCTGGTATTATGAGGCTGGGATGGGCCAAAAACAGTGGACCTTCCCACCCTTGTAATGCTAGGCTGCTGCTGCTGTGTTGTATCTGGCTGGTTATAAAAGTGGGGGGGACCCCACGTAATTTTTTTAAATTATTTATTTTCAATTTTTAAAAAAAAAAGACATGGGGTTCCACCCAATTTATCATAACCAGCCACATACAACACAGTGTTATTAGCCTGGGAATGGACAAAACCAGTGGCCCTTCCCACCCATGTAATGCCAGACTGCTGCGGCCTTGTATATGGCTGGTTATTAAAAATGTGGGGGACCCGTCTATTGTTAAATTTGTTAAATTAAAAAACAAAAACGACGTGGGGGTTCCCCCCATTTTTATATCCAGCCCGATACAACACAGCAGCAGCAGCCTAGCATTACAAGGGTGGGAAGGTCCACTGTTTTTGGCCCTTCCCAGCTTCATAATACCAGCCTACGGCCGCCCCAGTACCCGACCATCACAACAGATGGTCGGGTACTGGATCGTACCAAGCTCTTACCGGCACCCATGGTGGTGGTGGGTACCGGGGTAATAATGGGTGGTTAGTGCTAGCCTCTGCACCGGCTAACACTAAGTACCGCCTTAATAATGGACGCTGTCAATCAGCCAACTGCCATTATCTAGGCACTAATAAAGTTTAAAAAAAAACACAAAGACAATTCTTATTTATGGAAATAAGAAATCCCCAACAAAACCCTCGTTAACCATTTTATTAAAATTTGAAAAAACGTAGATCTACGCAGTAGTCCAACGAATCGAAGATGTAGTCCAATCGGTACATCAAAATCTGCAACAACATAAAAAAACAGTTATCAATGTGAACAATACCAATACTTCTACTCACCTACACACATATATACACGCACACACAAACAAACAAACAACCATACACACACACATATATACACAAACACAACAAGATACACACACACACACACACACACACACACATATAGACGAACTCACACATATACAAACAAAAACACACATCCAAACACACACATATACACGAACACACACATATACACAAACACACACACATATGCACAGTTATACACAAACACACACACATACACACACACATATACACAAACTAACACATATACACAAACACATATACAAACAAAAACACACATACCCAAACACACACATATACACAAACACACACATATACACACATATACACAAACACATATACACAAACACACCCATATATACACAAACACACACACATAAACACACACCCATATACACACATATACACAAACACACACATATACAAAAACACACACACACACACAAACATCTACACACAAACATATACACAAATACATCCATATATACACACACATATACACAAACATATACACAAACACATATACACAAACACACCCATATATACACAAACACACATAAACACACACACACATATACACAAACAGACATATAAAAACAAAAACAGACAAAGACACATACCCAAACACACATATATACACAAACACACGCATACACAAACACACACACGGTTTCTTTTAAATGCTGCTGGGGAACCCGCTCGATCCACTATATAAGGCTGCGCTACAGTGCAGCATTTAAAAGAAACAGGATCCTGACCTGTCCATAGAGTTTAAGGCAGCACAGAGTATTTCAGGAGATGAGCGTGCAGATTCAGTGCTGCTGTGAACTCTGCTCTTACCATTACGTAGCTCTCAGTCTGTTACCTCTCCTCCACTCCTGTCCTCAAGAACACCTTCACATGATTGGCAAGTCACCACGTAATGGTAAGAGCAGAGTTCACAGCAGCACAGAGTATTTCAGGAGATGAGCGTGCGGATCTTGTGCGGGGTGGTGACTTGCCAATCGTGAAGGTGTTATTGAGGACAGGAGTGGAGGAGAGGTAACAGACTGAGCTACGTAATGGTAAGAGCAGAGTACACAGCAGCACAGAGTATTTCAGGAGAGGAGCGGGCAGATTCTGTGCTGCTGTGAACTCTGCTCTTACCATTACGTAGCTCTCAGTCTGTTACCTCTCCTCCACTCCTGTCCTCAATAACACCTTCACATGATTGGCAAGTCACCACGTAATGGTAAGACCAGAGTTCACAGCAGCACAGAGTATTTCAGGAGATGAGCGTGCGGATCTTGTGCGGGGTGGTGACTTGCCAATCATGTGAAGGTGTTATTGAGGACAGGAGTGGAGGAGAGGTAACAGACTGAGCTACGTAATGGTAAGAGCAGAGGTCACAGCAGCACAGAATCTGCACGCTCTTCTCCTGAAATATTCTGTGCTGCTGTGAACTCTGCTCTTACCATTACGTAGCTCTCAGTCTCTTACCTCTCCTCCACTCCTGTCCTCTATAACACCTTCACCTGATTGGCAAGTCACCACCGCGCACAAGATCCGCACGCTCATCTCCTGAAATACTCTGTGCTGCTGTGAACTCTGCTCTTACCGTTACGTGGTGACTTGCCAATCATGAAGGTGTTATTGAGGACAGTAGTGGAGGAGAAGTAACAGACTGAGAGCTACGTAATGGTAAGAGCAGAGTTCACAGCAGCACTGAATCTGCACGCTCATCTCCTGAAATACTCTGTGCTGCCTTAAACTCTGTGGACAGGTCAGGATCCTGTTTCTTTTAAATGCTGCACTGTAGCGCAGCCTTATATAGTGGATTGAGTGGGTTCCCTAGCAGCATTTAAAAGAAACAGGATCCTGACCTGTCCACAGAGTTTAAGGCAGCACAGAGTATTTCAGGAGATGAGCACGGGCAGCCGTTCATTTTTTCGAGCCGTGCTCCCATTATGCACACGACCGTAAAAACACCCGTTATTGCGGGTCGTAATTACGACCCGCAATAACGGGCTCATAGACTTCTGTTACCCACGGGTACCTTTCCGTTTTCTCACGGGAAGGTGCCCGTGCCGTTAAAAAAATAGAACATGTTCTATTTTTCTATTTTACGGGCCGTGCTGCTATAGTTATAATGACAGCACGGTTCGTAAAAGCGGCCGGCTGCCCGTGGCTGGCCGTGCCCGGCCGTGCTCGTAATTACGAGTCATAATTACGAGCACGGCCCGTAAAATAAAAAAATAGAACATGTTCTATCTTTTTAACGGCACGGGCACCTTCCCGTGAGAAAACGGGAAGGTACCCGTGGCTAACAGAAGTCTATGGGCCCGCTATTTCGGGTCGTAATTACGACCCGTAATAACGGGTGTTTTTACGGTCATGTGCATGAGGCCCCGTAATGACGGGTGGCTACATGTGTGCACCCGTCATTACAGCGGCGTTGCTAGGCGACGTCAGTAAATAGTCACTGTCCAGGGTGCTGAAAGAGTTAACTGATCGGCAGTAACTGTTTCAGCACCCTGGACAGTGACTACCGATCACAGTACCTGTAAAAAAAAAGACGTTCATACTTACCGGGAACTCCCTGCTTTCTCTAGTCCGGTCTCCTGGCCGTTGCCTTGGTGACGCGTCCCTCTCGACATCCGGCCCGAGATTCACTTCATGTGAGCGCTGCAGCCAATCACAGGCTGCAGAGGCCTCTGCAGCCAATCACAGGCTGCAGAGGCCTCTGCAGCCAATCACAGGCTGCCGCGTCAGAAAAGAAGGTCGGACTGGAGGCAGAAGAGGGACTCGTCACCAAGACAACGACCGGGTACGTATGAAATGCTTTTTATTTTATTTTTAATCAGCAGCCTCTTTTCTCTATCAGTGATTGATAGAGATAAGTGGCTGCCGATTTGTATACTGTTTTTGACCGGGTTCGGTCAAAACGGGTTCGGCCGAACCCGGTGAAGTTCGGATTCGCTGCGAACCGAACTCTTCCGGAAGTTCGGACCGAAACCGGGTTCGGTTGTCCCGGTTCGCTCATCTCTACACCTATGTAGATATTGCATTAAAAAACAGACGTTTGCAGCTAGAATAGTCATTTAGCACATTAACAATGTATAGAGTGTATTTCTGATTAATTTAATGTTATCTTCATTGAAAAAAACTGTGCTTTTCTTTCAAAAATAAGGAAATTTCTAAGTGACCCTAAACTTTTGAACGGTAGTGTAAATAAACAAATAAACTATAGATAATTGGTATCGCCGCGTCCGTAACGGCCTGAACTACAAAATTATTTTGTTATTTATCCTGCGCGGTGAACACCATAAAAGAAAATAATAATAAGCCTTACCAGAATCACAATTGTTTGGTCACTTCACCTCCCAAAAAATGGAATAAAAAGAGATCAAAAAGTCGCATGTACCTAAAAATTGTACTGATCGAAACGACAGTTCGTTACGCAAGAAGTCCTCGCACGGCTTTCTTAATGGAAAAATACAAAAGTTATGGCTCCTAGAATAAGGTAACACAAAAAGTAAATGATTTTTTACAAAAAGTATTTTATTGTGCAAACACCATAAGACATAAAAAAAACTATAAACATATGGTATCGCCGTAATCGTATCACCCCGCAGAATAAAGTGAATATGTAATTTATAGCGCACGGTGAACACTGTAATAAAAATAGAATAAAAAAACAATAGTAGAATTGCTGTTTTTTAGTCACCACGCCACTTAAAAATAGAATAGAAACTGATCAAAAATGCACCCCATGAAATCTACAATGAATTCCTCAAGGGGTCTAGTTTCCCAAATAGGGTAAATTTTGGGGGGTTTCCACTGTTTTGGCACCACAAGACCTCTTCAAACCGGACATGGTGCCTAATAAAACGGAGGCCTCAAAATCCACTAGGTGGTCCTTGGCTTCGGAGACCGGTGCTTCAGTCCATTACTGCACTAGGGCCACATGTGGGATATTTCTCAAAACTGCAGAATCTGGGCAATAAGTATTGGGTTGCGTTTCTCTGGTAAAAACCTTTTGTTTTACAGGAAAAAATGGTATAAAAAGGATTTTCTGACAAAAAAAAAATGTAAATTTCACCCCTACTTTGCGCTAAATTCCTGTGAAACACCTAAAGGGTTAACAAGCTTTCTATATGCTGTTGTGAATACTTTGAGGGGTCTAGTTTCTAAAGTGGGGTGTTTGATATGGGTTTTTAATATATAGGCCCCTCAAAGCAACTTCAGAACTGAACTGGAACCTAAAAAAAATTAAAAATGAGGCAATACTTTGCTTCTTATATTATACTGATCATGAGCAGTGCCCACCCCAAGATGACCCCAGTTTTGACCGTTTGTATAAACGGAGACCTCTATTAGACCGTTTCAGTGCCCAGCTTTCCCAGGCATACACCCCCGAGAAGTGTATTTCTATTGATTAGTCCTTGGTACATTTTAAAGGGAGGCTTCAATTCCGCCAGTACCTGCCGAGTAAGAGGGCAAGGTATGGCTTAAAGATGTAATTGCTGTATAAGCTGCGCGATGGGTATACCTACAAATTTAGGAAGGGAAGGACACCAGTATTCAGCCCCCAGAATGCCCCACCTTACTGGGAGTTAATGCAAAAATTGTGTGGGATTTGGTGCACCCACTGCTGGACCAGGGTTACCACCTCTACCTGGATCATTTTTATACCAGCGTCCCACTCTTCAACTGCCTCGTTTCCATGCGGCACTGCTAGAAGAAATCTGAGAGAACTCCCTAAGACTCTGCTTGGGCAAACACTCAGAAGGGGTGAGAGCTGGGCACAATCCAGCAGCAATATATTTTGTGTCAAGTACAAGGAGAAGAAAGATGTCCTTGCATTGACAACAGTACATGGCCACACCAGTACCCATGTACCTGTACAAGGTACCAGTAGGGAGAGACCCCCAAACCAGACTGCATCCTGGACTACAATAGGTACATGGGAGGGGTGGACTTGTCAGATCAAGTCCTGAAGCCCTACAGTGCCATGCGGTGTGGTATAAGAAGCTGGCTGTGCACATCATATAGATGGCATTATACAATGTGTATGTGCTACGGCGATGTACAGGCCAGACGGGAACCTTCCTGGAATTTCAGGAGGTGGTTATCAAGAACCTAATCTTTAGGGACCAAGAAGGGGGCAAGCAGTACTTCTGGAAGCGAGGCCACACGCATCGTACCAGGGCAACACTTTCCAGGAGAAATTCCCCAAACTGGCAAGAAGGGAAAAAGTCAATAGAGGTGCAAATTCTGCTATAAGAGGGGGAGAAGGAAGGACACAATATATCAATGTGACACGTGTCCCGAAAAACCAGAGCTCTGTATGAAAGTGTTTTAAAATTTATCATACATCCCTTGATTTTTAATCTACCCCAGTTCTACTTACCCTGATGCATTCTGCACAGCTAATCCCCCCTCGTCTTTCCCTTCTGAGCCCTGCTGCATGCCCAGGCAGCTGATAACAGCCACATTGAGGGTATTGCCGTACCCAGGAGAACCCACATTACAGTTTATGGGGTGTATGTCTCCGGTCAAAATGCTCACTACACCTCTAGATGAATGCCTTAAGGGGTGTCGATTTTAAAACGGGGTCACTTCTTGGGGGTTTCAACTGTACTGGTACCTCAGGGGCTTCTGCATACAGGACTTCGCAGCAGAAAATTCCCAGTAGGCCACATGGTGGTCCTTTCCTTCTGATCCCTCCCATGGGCTCAAACTGCAGTTTATCACCACAAATGGGGTATTGCCACACTCAGGACAAATTGGGCAACAAATTGGGGTATTTTATTTCTTTTGAAAATAAAAAATTTGGAACCAAAACTACATATTATTGGAAAAAATTAAAAAAAAATTAATTCCCAGCCCAATTCAAATAAGTTCTGTGAAAAAACGATGGTGTCTAAATGGTCACAACAGCCATGAATGAATTCTTTGGGTGGTGTAGTTTCCAAAATGGGGTCACTTCTGGTGGGTTTCCATTGCTTTGATACCTCTGGGGATCTGCAAATGCGACATGGCACCCGAAAACCAATCCCGCAAAATCTGCACTCCAAAGAACACACAGCGCTCCTTCCCTTCTGAGGCCTCCCATGGGCCCAAACGGCAGTTTATCGCCACAAATGTGGTATTGCTGCACTCACTTGGGTAATTTGTTCCCTGTGAAAATAAGAAATTTTGATGAAAAATGACATCTTATTGGAAGAAATTTCATTTTTTTTTATTCACAGCCCAGTTCAAATAAGTGTTGTGTAAAAACTGTGGGGTCAAAATGGTAACAACAACCATAAATTCATTCCTTGTGGGGTGTAGTTTCCAAAATGGTGTCACTTTTCAGGGTTTTCTACTCTACTCTGGTACCTAAGGGAGCTCTGCAAATGCTATAACTCGTATTAGCACTACTGAAATTTATTTCACCGGTCACTGTATACCATATGATATTTGAATAACTGGATATTGTTTTATAACCATGTATTGATTTGTAACACTGATTGCTTGGGCTTTGCCCTCTATATATACTCATGTATTCTTAAACACACATTGCTTGAAAATGCCTTCAAAGAGAAGGTGGAACGTTGTAGTGGATGTTGGATAAATAAACCCATTTGTTTTTGAGTGCTGCTTCGCTTTTTCTTTATCTGACGGGTATTATAATACAGGTATACTACATATATATGCAATGTGTGAACTGACCCCCTAAAGCCCCTAAAACGCCACCCCACCCCCCGCCCCGTCCCGCCTGTCCCTAGAAAGATTTTCTTGCATCAAACTGGTCCTCGGTGCAAAAAAGGTTGGGGGTTAACCTTAACACACAGACAGTTGGTCCAATTCTCCTTAAATTTGCCTCCAGACGTGACGTAGCTTCGTCCCTGCTCTATGTGCTAACCCCACTTTAGCTCCCTGAAGGAGCGGAATCCCCGTGTGTTCGGGGATTCCACTCCTGGACAGAGCGCTTGATGTCTCTGTCCATATATGGACAATGACATCAGGGGAAACTCCTGAAGTGGAATCATCGACCACGTGGAGATTCCACTTCAGGAGTTGCCCCTGATGTCCCTATCCAGATATGGACAGAGACATCAAGCGCTCTGTCCAGGGGGACATACAAAAGAATGTTGAAAACTAATGAAGTAAAAGAATGAACATTATGATAATAAGTAATAATAAGGTTGACTGGCAATCATGTGACCTTACTGGGTGTGTTTATAGTGGGTTGACTCAAAAAAAACATTGAGAAATGAAATTCATCCGATTAAAAAACGGTCAGGGAAAAAAACGAATGCAAATCGGGTCCAAATCGGCCAGTAAAAACGGCAACACGGCCCGGAACGGAATCGGAACGGATGCAAACCGGATGCAAACCGGCCGGGAAAACCGGCCAAAAACGGACGATTTTCCCGGCCGACACTCGGCCCTGTCCTGTGAATGAGGCCTAAGCCTCTAATCTCCCCCATAGTGGTGGCTCCAAGCAGACAAAATGTTATCATTTAACTCTATGTCTGTACAGGGTATATGAAGTTCTGTATCAGAAAAAGAATGTATCAAAATATATTCTAACAATAAACACATAATAACACATGTTGGACCTAAAAATAATATGTTGTTAAAAGGTGAACATTCACTTTAATTTTGCATTCACAACCTCACTACTGTTACAAAAAAAAGTTCTTTTTTTTGCACAGTTTTTCTGTGATTACAGCATTGAATAATTTCGTTTGTTTGTATACATATAAAAAAGTAGTTGTAGGAATTGTTTTTCAAATTGCACCAAAACAACAGGTATTCTGTGTCACACTGTGTGGTTAAAGGGAAGGTGTCATGAATTTTTTATTTTTTTATCATATTGCTTTTAGTATGATAATAAAATAAAATTTATTTATTTGTGTTCTTGTGCTCTACTTTTTACATTGTTCTTACTTTTACTTCTCTATGGGGGCTGCCATTTTTTTTCATCTCTGTATGTGTCGATTAACGACACATAAAGTGATGGAATACGGCACATACAACCCCATAGAGAATGCGAACGGGAGCCGTTCCATTCTCTGCAGCATACGCCGTCTGTGTGGGAACAAAACGAAACTCGTTCACAGAGCGAAATTCGGCGCGATTTTCATGTGGACCGGAAGCCGCTGCCGGACAGTAAGATAACGACTTCCGGCCACGGCTTCCGGCCACATGTTCAAGGATGCGAAGGCGCAAGGAATAGGAGCGGAGGCGGCAGCGGCGGCAGGAGCAGGTAATTTATGTTTGTGTATGTGTTGTGTGTATTATGTTTGTGTTATACTGTCTGCTGAGCACTGTATCTAATCCTCCTACACTGTGCAGTCGCTCAGAAAATGGCGGCACACAGTGTAGAAGGTTTGAGGATTCAACCGCTTCCTTCTACTGGCACTAGCCAGAATAAGGGAGGGGGGATTGTGTGAGGACACTAGAGCGACTGTGTCTACCCCAAATTTGCAGCATAAAGCAATGAGGTTGCTTTACCACATTGACCATGCTGCAATTTTGGGAACTGCTCCCTCTAGTGCCCAGCACATGGAAATGTTATAGATTAGAATCTAATTTATAATATTTCCTGACTTGTGAAAAAATTAAAAAAAATAAAACAATGTGTAATCACTTAAATAATAATTGTCTAACTAAAAAAATTACAAAAAAATTTCTAGCGACACATTCCCTTTAAAGCGAGTCTGTCACCAGAAATTTGCCTATCAAACCAGCAACAGAGTATATATACCTAAATATAATGTTAGTTTCCTTTTTCACGAGTTCCTCCTTGGCAGAGAAAACCACTTTATTCAATATATGCAAAGCTTTTTGGAGCAACGAGGTCGACACCATTGCTCCAAAACGCTCTGGCTTCTGTCCCGAGTCCATCCTTTCTTTCTTTGCTTGACAGGGGCCAGGCAGTGTAAAAGCCAAGTTCACGCCTGACCCCGTATTCTCCTGAATGCGCCCGCGCCTCTGCTTTATAATCGGTGCATGCCCAGTACAACCTTGATGTTTCACCAGTCTAATCGGCTGTACTGCGCATGCGCCGATTACGTCAGACTATAGCCACGATCGCCAGATCTAACGCTCTGCGACTTCTTTCTGTGGGGCTACATCAAGGACCCAGTGTATCTGCCTCGCCAGCCATAGGATCTGAACAACCTGAGACAATGCATACTAAAATAGTGGAGTCCATATCCGATGATATGCTGGCAAGCGTCTGGACAGAACTGGACTACCGACTAGACATCTGCCGTGTCACCGATGGAAATCACAATGAACATTTGTAGCGTATAGATAAAACTTGGATGGATAGTGTGTCTTTTCATATTAATAAGTTTGTGTTATGTTCTCTCTGTTATGAATACCAAGGCTATAATTTTGCACCATCCTTTTTGAATCCCCCTGTTTTACTCCGTTGCTCATTTGATAGGTACATTTCTGGTGACAGACTCCCTTTAAAGTAATTTTTTTTAAATCCTATTAACTGCAATGTAACATCTGGCTGCTGTAGGCCAAACATGGCAAAACCTGAACATGTAAATATATGTTTGTTTGTGTGTGGGATATATATAAAATGTTTTTACCTTCCATAGGTTTGCTGTACTAATCTTTAAAAGCTGTGGAAGCCTGCAGGTTATCACTACCCTTGTCCCTTTTGCTAGCCGTCCCATAGAAAAACACTATGACATGAATATTACTATGGTATAGATGAAAACAGTAGTGTAATACACCTTCAGTTTTGATGCAGATTTTGTGGCAGTTTTTAAGCTCATTTTTTTGAGCCAAACAGATGCATCAGTATTTTCTTTATACCTTTTGGATCCACTTTTCACTTTGCACCAAAAACTGCATGTGTTTTAAGCAGATGTATTACTATAATAAGTTCCATAATTCATCTGAACACATCTGTAATACAATACAAAACAGACCTACATAAAATCAGAATGTACCGGCTTTGTGCAAGTACATGAAGATATTTGCAGTTTTTCAGGGTGTCCTGTTGTTTTCATAATTTTTAATAGCAAAAGACATAGATTCATATGTTCCATGGCAAAACAGGCTGCAAGCTGGACGCTGAACGCTTTGGAAACAAGAATTATTTCATAAAGGAAAAAGCCTTAACTGGTTTTGAGAAACCAGGAATATGTTAGCACAAGCTTTTAGAACACCATACAGAAGGGACATTCAGATGAAAAACAATAAATTAGTGTTATAATGTAATGTAGAAACTCTTATTTTCAGATGGGGTTAACTGGAAGCTTAGTCTCCTTGGACAATTAAAGGTATCATATGATTCATCAGGACAGAGTGGGTTTACTTCGCCAGGTTTCTTTCAGCTGCACTACACAATGCTGCTTCAATCATGTTATCTGATGTAAGTCATTCTTTGTGTAGAAAGAATGCAGAAGGTTAGCAGGCAGGGAAAAACATGACTGTTCCTCCAGATATAAGGTAAATCCTCTAGGGGATACACAAGTATTGTGGAGACATATCATAAAAAAAAGTTCTGAAAATGATCTCATGGGTGGCTATAATCCAAAATGGGAAGAAATGAGCTAAGTCCTTTGATTCCAGTGTTCATGAAAGCAATAAAATGTAAAAATGTCTTTAATTATCCAAGCACGGGTCTTCAATTACATAGATTGTTAAAGTCATCAATTTAGCACTATACTAATACTTTACTGGGAAGCATACACTCTCTTAAAGAAATCAAGTTTGTTTTTAAAAAGTCTGCCCCATGATTAAATATTACATTTGTATATCAGTTCTTGTAAAACATAACAAATTTTCAAATAGAATAATAAAAAAAAAAAGTTTGGGTGCTTAGATATTGCTATTACATACTTGTTATGGTGCCCCTGGTATTCTTCTGACTACCTATTAGAACTTGCACCTTATGTGTCCAGTGCCAGTGGTCACACAGTAGTTCAGTCTGACCATCTGGATCCTCTTGTACACAGGCAATGGTGTGATTCCTGCTATTGTGCAGGCCAGCCAATGGGACTCGACGTTCAAGCGTCTTCCTCTCACCAGCACTGGATCCATTAGGTGAGCGCTCTGAGAAGGAATCAAAAGAACACCAGGGGTGCCATAACAATCCTTGCAGTGTCCTCGCCTTCAAGCAGTGTTCGCTTTCTCCGCCACATGAGACATAGTAGTCATTATCTGACTGTCAATGTGTGTTCTCTGACCAGCAGAAGAGGTCAAAGACCACCTTTGTCAGCATCCTTGTCTTACCACTGTTTGGTAAATCCGTTTATTTGTCATGCATTGCCCCCTCATGATTATTGTACTTGCTTGTTCTTATCATTTATTTGTCTTGTGCATTTAATACCCTCTGTATTTCAGAAATATAAAAAAAAAAAAAAAAAGAAGTAAAAGTAATTTAACTTTGTGTTTCTTTAGCCACATGACTACACACAAAATAAATTTTAGTATACAATTATATACTGCTACACAAGTACAGAACGGACCACAAACAATAGACCCTGCTTACCTTGTGTGGTTAGTACAGGATAATAGATAATGGAAGAATGACTGTACTTACACATTACAAGAGATGCTGGAAGTTTTTATGCAAAGTTGTCATGTTCAGGAACACCTTCTGCAACACGATAGGTTCCGGACATGAATTTCAATTTGCTCTTTTAGTTCGGGCACTGCCAGGCAGGAGCAGATTAAGAGTACCATGGGCCCAGGGCAGTTCACAAAGTGTGTGTGTCCCGTCCCCCCCGAACTCTGAAGTCACCATATTATACCTTTAAAGATTTCTGTTTTGGCAGCCACAGATCAGATGCGTATTACGTGCGGTTTTGCAGCGCGTATTTGCGTGCGGTAATACCGCAGTGTAATACAGTACCAATATAGGCAATGAGATTCCAAGGAATATCGTGTACCCGCTGCAGTATTTTCCAGTACGTAAATTGACCCGCGGTGTGTATTTTCAGAACCGCAGCATATCAAATTATTTCGCGATTCCATTTGCGAATTCTATCTCCCTAGTTCTGGAGAAATATGCAGCAAAATCCACAGCATGAAAACGCAGCGATTCACGCAGCAAAATGTAAAAACCGCACCGAAAAACATGTAAAAAAATGTGTTTTTTACCCGCGAATGCCTTGCGGTTTCCTGTGGTTTTGCTGCGTATTTTCCGCAGCAAAATACGCAATGTGTGCATGTAGCCTAAATACACATTTACCTTAAGATAAGGTAAATATATACAGCACCAGAAACAAGCTCAGTACATGTATACAGCACCAGAACAAAGCTAGGTACATATATACAGCACCAGAACAAAGCTCAGTACATAAATACAGCACCAAAAAAGCTCAGTACACAAATACAGCACCAGAACAAAGCTCAGTACATAAATACAGCACCAGAACCAAGCTCAGTACATAATTACAACACCTGAAACAAGCTCAGTACATAAATACAACAGGGGTACCAAGCTCAGTACATAAATACAGCACCAGAACTACGCTCAGTACATATATACAGCACCTGTAATGAAGGGGGTAAGGAAACAGACAAGTGAGCCCTAATCTACCCGCCACTCAGTCCCTGCCTACTTGCAACGACCCGCCCTAGGCGACGGGGTACAACTGGGCGACGGTCCCTACGCTCAATAAGTGCACGACAGACAAACAGACAAGGGTACACAGAAGCAAGGGAAAAGGGGCAGTTGCCCACGGAAACACCGTGAGCAACAAGAGTGGTGAACGAGCCGAGTCAAACCAGGAGTGTACGAGGTACCAAACGCAGAGCAGGAGAGTAGTGAACAAGCCGAGTCAAACCAGGAGTGTACGAGGTACCAAACGCAGAGCAGGAGAGTAGTCAGTAAGCCAGGGTCAATATGAAGCAGGGTCAAATGGTACAAGAAGCTGCAGCAGGGCCAGGAAACAAAACGAGAAGAATCACAAGCAAGGAGGAACAGGAAAGGCAGGTATAAATAGACAGAGGGCGGGAGCTAGCTCTGTCTGGCCAGGCTGTAATAGGCTCTCCCACTCCTAAGCCTGCCATCCTGAGTGGTGGAAGATGGAGTCAGTCTCACAGACATAGAAGCAGGTGCAGACTGATTACCTATGGGCGTGGATACAGAAGCTGTGCCTGGCAGATCCTTAACAGCACCAGACCAAAGCTCAGTATATATAACCAGCACAAGAACCAAACTCAATACATATATACAGCACCAGAACAAAACTCAATACATATAAACAGCACCAGGACAAAGCTCAGTACATAAATACAGCACCAGGACAAAGCTCAGTACATTACTACAGCACCAGGAACAAGCTCAGTAAATGAATACAGAACCAGACCCAAGCTCAGTACATAAATACAGCACCAGAACCAAGCTCAATACATAAATATAGTACCACCACAAATACAGCTCAGTACATAGATCATTTTCAAATTCAGTGTAACCCCTGCCATATAGGTTTGTACGCCGTAAAACTACAGCTCCTAGCATGGCCTGAACAATGGTAAGGATATGCTGGGAGTTGCAGTTTCCCCCCAGAAAATCATACCACCCATCATCTCGTTGCAAACCATACAGTGACTACAGGGGTGATTAGAGGCAGAACACTTATATTGAGTGACTCACATGTGACGTCTTCTCAGATTGTAGTCGGTCTTTTTTTCTTTTCTTCTCCAACTGGTCCAGACCTCTATAATGACTTCTCTTGCCCATGGCCTATTTTTGCAGTATGCCGCTTAGATGTCTTTAGCTTCTCACTTTTCAAACATTTCCGCACATCTAAACGAAGATAAAATTCTCATGGTGCCACACACCACAGCCCTAAATATAATTGCGCCATACACTGCACCTCTAATTATAATAGCACCAAACACTGTGTCCCCAATTATAATAGCACCATACAATGGTGTCACACACTGTAAAGTAAAGCACCACACACAGTGCCCCCTGTAGATACTGCCCTCTTAGAGTCCCCTGTAGATAGTGCCCCCATAGAGCACCCTGTAGATAGTGTCCCTCATTGAGCTTCCTGTAGATAGTCCCCCTCATAAAGTCCCCTGTAGATATTGCCCCTTATAGAGCCTCGTGTAGATAGTGCTCCCATACATAGTGCCTCCTATACAGCCCCCTGCAGATAGTCCCTCCATATATAGTACCCTGTATAGAATCTCCTGTAGATAGGGCCCCACATAGAGCCTCTTGTAGAAACTGCTCCCCATAGAGCCTCCTGTAAATAGTGCCTCTATAGAGCCCCCTGTAGATAGTGCCCTACATAGATCCCTCTCTAGATAGTGCCCTACATAGATCCCCCTGTAGACAGTGGCCCACATAGATCCCCCTGTAGAAAGTGCCCCACATACAGCCCCCTGTAGATAGTGCCCTCTGTAGATAGAGCCCACTGTAGATAGAGCCACTCACTGTTAACCGAAAAAAACCAAAACTTTACATACTCACCTGATCCCGTTCCCGCACTGCCCTCTAGCAGGATTGGTCTCTTCTAACCAAGTCTGCTGGAGCTGAACAACGCAAGACGCACAATTACTTAATCGCACTGCTTTTCCTTGCTTTTCCTTGCCCTGCCATTTAGCGCCTTTTAATGATGTAAGCGGTGCGATGACGTTATCGTGCCACTTGCGTCGCTGAATGGCAGGGCAAAGAACATTCTTGTCCTGCTATTCAGTGCTTTCAAATGGGGCAACCACGTGATGATGTCAACGCGCCACTTGCGTCATTGAAAGGTGCTGAATAGCAGGGTAAGGAACTGATGTTTCTTGCCCTGCCAGCGCTAGTGATCTGTTTAATTGTATCTGTGTCCTATAGAGATACAATTATAGTGCTGTCGGGCCCCCTTTGCAACCTTGGGCCGTGGGCACTTGCCCAGATTGCCCTTATTATAAACCGCCCCTGCTGTCTGGGGATTAGTTTCATAAACCCTACCTTTCAAGTAACCTCGTAGATAACAGTCACACACTGTTATGTCTGGTGACCGTGGAAGGCCACAACCCTTTGCTGACCATGCGTTCTTCTGTGAATGCTGCATGAACTCGTCACAGGGATATGTGCGGCGTATGGCAAGTCGCCCCATCTTGTTGAAAGAAACAGTATTCACGTTCCTGATCAGTTAACTGTGCATAGAATTGCTCAAAGATTTCCATGTACACAGCTGTGTTCGCATTTTCATCAAAGAATATTCGACTCACAATTCGCATATACACAACAATTTGCTAATTTTTTGATCATGAAGTGGCTGTTATTGCAGCTCATTTGAATTTTCTGAGTGCCAGTACCTATTGTTCTATGAATTAACGCATAGTTAGATGGAACCACGCTTCACCAGACATGATGTAATGCAACAGGTCCAAGTTGACGTCTTTGATCATATCCAGTAGCCAATACAATACACCACGCTTCCGTTCGTCCCCTCCTTTAACTCTTGCACAACTGACACCTGGCATGGCTGCAGGTGAAGCGGTTTCAGTACACGTCGACATGTTGTTCTGCTGACGTGCGCCTGCTGAGGTAATTTTCGCTTCAATTTTATTTAGACCTCTCCTGATGACTGCAACAATGATGGGTGCCCGAACACGTGGTTGTCTATTTATTTGGGCATCAACCACGGATCCTGTGTTATACCACTTCTGCACCAAACCATGTATACTGGTTTTTGCTAGAATGGGGAAGTCCAGAAATTGACCAGCAGTACATTCCTGTTTTTCTTTGTAAGAGCCTGTGCGTATATAGCCCTCCGCTATTCACAATCACGCACAACACAACTGTCCTCCGAATAGGGTAGCACTCTACTGGCAGTGAAGGATATGATAGGTCTCATTCATTTATTAAACTGCGCTGGTAAAATGAAAGCTGAGTTCTGATTGGTTACTATGGGCAACAAAGACCGTTTTACTAAAAGAGAGTTTTGAAAAATGAGGCCCAATAATCTGTATCCTGTACAAAGCACATGAGGGAAACAGGATTCTATTTTTCGTGGTTCACCATGTATGGGTACAATATCATTGAATCTACAGTGTAAACAAGATTCATATTTTATATAATCCACCGTGCTTCATGTAACTTTTGTTACAGTTAAATACTGTGTAAGATAATCCTTTGCATTTATGAAAGCAACATGTAACTGATTTCCAAGGCAAAGTGCTGGCCAATATAACTGACACAGAGCCAAGTTGGCAACAGTAAAGCAGGAAGACTGAAGGGTTGGACTTTCCCTGTGTAGGTAATTCCATGGTGGCACAGTTAATTGCAAGCTTTGCCAGCCAAGAAGACAGTTAAACTGTCTTAAATACTTCACATTTTCAGTTGGATTAATCTTACTGAAGAACAAATGTAATAATTCCACTACCTTTTCTTTTGGGAAAACAAAACAGATATTAAAACAAGCTTTCATAGTTCTAAAATTATGGTTAACCATTTCATGACTAAGGCATATTTATCATGCTCTTCACCTTTTTTTTTTTTAAACAAGTTTTTTATTCAGTTTCTTCAATTTATTCAAAACCATACAACAAATATGGGCACGCAGACCCAAATATATAACATATTATAATACAAAAATCCAAGAAGTGACACATTGCATTTCCCTGTAACATAAAATAAGAAAAAAGGAAAAACGGAAAAACCTCCCGGGAAGCTCTTCGCCTTTTGTCTTCTACACCTACAAGTGTTGGACAAAGTGACATGGCTTTCAAGTTTCAGTGTGCAACTTTTCTGCATGGACAACCGGGCGTAGCTCAGTAGCAGTAAGCCCAACGTAATGTAGGCGCAGACGTAATGAAGAGAGCGCATGACAAGGTGGTTTGGATAATGCTATAATTTGGAGGCTAAGTTGAAGGGGTTTGAGGGGTTAAGCAAAAGGGGGTTGGCATAGGAATTTATCTTTAAGTGGAGGGAGGAGTATGGTGTATAAAAGCCCTGGTGGGATAGAGGCAGCCCTCTTTCCCGCTGGACAACAGACGAAAGATTTTCCCGCCCGCCCTTATCTTCTGTTAGTGTTGCAGATGGTGGGTTTGAGATTGTCACAGTAGCATTTGCGGTAGGAGGAGGGGTCTTTGAAGGCACGTAATGGGAAGAAGGAGAATAACATATGACATTGTTGGAAAAGAACTCGGGGAATTTAACCCTGGGTAGTATCGTAGGGGCTGGGGAGTGGTTACCCAGCTTGTTTCATACATCCCTGATGGACAGGGTCCCCAGGAAGAGTAGGTCTTGGAGATGGTTGGTGCCCTCGGGTCAGGTGCAGTACGGCCGTAGGGCAATAAGTTCCAGACCTGACAAGGAAAGGATGTAGTGAAAATATAATGCCTGAAGTGCCTTCAAGGATCCTTTAACAGGGGAATGTTGCAGAATAGAGCAGGATGTTAATTTATAGTGTTTGTTATATTATGTTTTATGCTATTTGATTGCATTTGAGTATTTTTGTGTATTTAATAATTGGCTGCTGTAGCCTTTACACCAATTTCAAGTCGTGGTCCCTTATTGGGTTACTGGTGGTGGGAGATCATAGATAGCAAAGGCATCAAACATACCTTAGGTCATGCGCTGTATTCCATAATCAACGTTGCCAAGCATTTTAATATAAGACATGTCTGGTTGTTTGTTGCATGTTATAGCACTGCTCAAGAATTATGTAAATAACTCTGCAAAGTAATTTGCAGCCACAAACATACCCTGCTGCTTACAAAAAGCTGTCAATTTAATAGTCAGAACTTTCCAGAGAGTATCTATCAGCTACTACTAGACATGCAATTTAACTATAACCAGCAGGCCCAAAAAGGCAGCGTGTAAAATTATAACCATAGGGAATATACACTATATGGCCACAGTATGTCATGATCCTGATTTGCATCCTGACATCTAGTCCATTTACTAGCTGTTACAATGCAACTCAAGATCACTAGAAGATTGGCTGCCGGGACGAGGTGCAGAAGTAAACAAGAGCTTGGGGGGGGCGAACAAGGAACATGTCGCACAGGCACGGCAGGCTTTGTAAAGGAGAAGATATTTCCTTTTGTCAACGGGAACTTCATGCCTCTTTTTATTAAAAATGTGCTTAACCTCTTCACGCGCTGCACCGCAACTGTACGTCCTGCAGAGGGCTTGCTTCACCAGGACATACAGTTGCGGAGCGGTTCCTGGCGCACACTGTCCTAACGGACAGTGTCCGCCGAATTTAAGGGGTTTGAAGCACAT
This sequence comes from Rhinoderma darwinii, assembly GCF_050947455.1. Taxonomy (NCBI): domain Eukaryota; kingdom Metazoa; phylum Chordata; class Amphibia; order Anura; family Rhinodermatidae; genus Rhinoderma; species Rhinoderma darwinii. Next base: position 372,841,042 of record NC_134687.1, on the reverse strand, counting down.
CGGCAGCCCCCACAAAGTGATTGTCGTGGTAATCGGAGGACAGACAATGACCTCCGGGTTGCCATGTACGGAAGCCTCAGAGGAGCAGCCTCCGGCCGGTCCTAGGAGAGTCAGTGTGACTGTCCCGTCACAATGATAGTTAGAATACATTACACTACGTAGGTAGTGTAATGCACTCTAGCAGCATTCAGAGCTGCAAGTCTAAATGTCCCCTAGTGGGACAAGTAAAAAAAGTAAAAAAAAAGTAATAAAATTGTTTGAAAAAAGTGTAAAAATAAAAGTTATACGTTATATAAACAAACACTGCTTTTTTTTCTATAATAAGACTTTCATTATAGAAAAAAATTAACACGTTAAAAACAGTACACATATTTGGTATCGCCATGTTCGTAACCACCAAAACTATCAAACTATAATGTTATTTTTCCCGCACGATGAACACCCCAAAAAAAAAATCAATAAAAAACTACACCAGAATCGCTATTTTGTGGTCACCACCCCTCACAAAATAGAGAATAAAAAGTGATCAAAAAGTCGCATGTACACGAAAATAGTACCGATAAAAACTACAACCCGTCCCGCAAAAACAAGACCTTACACAGCTTTTTTGACTAAAAAATAAAAAAGTTATTGCTCTCAGAATATGGTGACACAGAAAATAAATTATTTTATAAAAAAGTGATTTTATTGCGCAAACGCTGTGTTAACGCAATCATGGGCCAAAATATATTAGACTGAAATTTGTAATGGGTATGTCAACCGATACCCGCCCTCCAGTGATTTATCCAGTTTCCAAATCATAGGTGATAGATATATATATAAGAGAGAAAAGATGACACAAGAGACCATGCTTGTATACTCAAAATCCTTCTCTGGTCTTTATTGATCCAAGCAAGTATATAAGTATAATGACAGGAAATATGTCGGCTTTGATTTCAGCCAATCATCTAAAATATGATAATGACTCTGATTCAGCCCATGAGAATATTTCAATGCATTATAATAATTCTTCACCCCTCAAGGTTCCTACAAGTTAATTTGTCTCTACTTCTTATCTCACTAGAGAATGGAGACTGCAGATAAGATTAAATCATTTAAAGGGAATGTGTCGCTAGAATTACTTTTTTTTCCAGTTAAACAGTTAGTATATAAGTGATTACACATTGTTTTAATTTTTTTAATTTTTTCACAAGTCAGGAAATATTATAAATTAGATTCTAATTTATAACATTTCCATGTGCTGGTCACTAGAGGGAGCAATTCCCAAAATTGCAGCATTGGCAATGTGGTAAAGCAACCTCATTGCTTTATGCTGCAAATTTGGGGTAGACACACTCGCTCTAGTGCCCTCACACAATCCCCCCTCCCTTATCCTGGCTAGTGCCAGGAGAAGGAGGGGGTTGAATCTTCAAACCTCCTTCACTGTGTGCCGCTATTTTCTGAGTGAATGCACAGTATAGGAGGATTAGATACATTGGTAATCAGACAGTATAACACAAACATACACGAACGTAAAGCACACATCACATACACAAACATAACTTACTGCTCCTGCCGCCGCTGCCGCCTCGGCTCCTATTCCTTGCATCTTCGCTGCCTTTAACATATGTCCGGAAGCCGCGACTGGAAGTCGTCATCTTACTGTCCGGCCGCGGCTTCCGGTCCACATGAAAATGGCGCCGGATTTCGCTCTGTCAAAGACCTTCCTTTTGGTCTGTGTGGGAGCGGCGCATGCTATAGTGAATGGAACGGCTCCCGTTCGCATTCTCTATGGGGATGTATGTGCCGTATTCCATCTCCCGTATTCCATCTCTGTATGTGTCGTTAATCGACACATACAGAGATGAAAAAAAAAATGGCAGCCCCCATAGAGAAGTAAAAGTAAGAATAAAGTAAAAAGTACAACACAAGAACACAAATAAATAAAATTTATTTTAATATGAAACTAAAAGCAATATTATATAAAAAAAATGTTTTTTCGTGACACCTTCCCTTTAGGGGGGATTCACACGAGCGTGTATTCGGTCCGTGCGGGCCGCGTGGTTTTCACGCGGCACGCATGGTCCAATACAAGTCTATGGGGCAGTACAGACAGTCCGTGCTTTTTGCGCAGCGTTTGTCTGCTGCGCAAAAAGCGCGACAGGTTCAATAACTCTGCGTATTTCGCGCATCACGCACCCATTGAAGTCAATGGGTGCGTGAAAATCACGCGCACCACACGGAAGCACTTCCGTGGGACGAGCGTGATTCGCGCAACAGCAGTGAAAAGGATGAATGAAAACAGAAAAGCACCACGTGCTTTTCTGTTTCCAAGCATCCAAACGGAGTGTCTTTGCGAGGAGCGAACCCCGACAACCGAGGCAAACTTCACCGGGTTCGGCCAAACTCGTTTTGGCCGAACCCGGCAAAAAAAATTCCGGTCCGCGACGTCGGGAGAGATTCACGGTGCATGGTGCTGAAAGAGTTAAACTGTTTCAGCACCATGGACAGTGACTTGCGATCCCAAAATACATGAACCTGTAAAAAAAACCGAAGTTCTAACTTACCGATTACTCCTGTCTCCTTCCTGCAGTCCGACCTCCCGGGATGACACTTCAGTTCAAGTGACAGCTCCAGCCAATCACAGGCCAAGCACAGGCTGCAGCCAATCACAGGCTGCAGCGGTCACTTGGACTGCCGCGTCATCCAGGGAGGTGGGGCCCGATGTCGAGAGGCGCGTCACCAAGGACGCGTCACCAAGGACGCGTCACCAAGGCAACGGCCGGGAAGTTCTCGGTAAGTAGGAACTTTATCTTTTTTTTTTACAGGTTTTTCGCTGTTGTGTTCGGCATTCACTGTCGATGGTGCTGAAAGAGTTAGCTCTTTCAGCACCTTGGACAGTGACGGGCGTCGACAAGCCTCATCTCTATGATGCCGGCTGCGCGAAAATCACGCAGCCGCGCATCAGACACGCATGACACACGCAGCTGTCAAATGGTTTTTGCGCTCGCAAAACGCCGCGTTGTTTGCGCGCGCAAAAACGCAATGCTCGTGTGAATCTGCCCTTAAACAGAGCTCTTTTCCAGGGCTGAATCCTCTCCCTCATGGTAAACAATGTCATTGTGCATTCGACCAAGGCTAATTGATCTGCTTCTTACAAGAGTACTAAAACATTCAATTCAAGAACACAACATAATATTGCTTCAAGACAGCTGCTGACATATTACTTTTTACTTATTAATCTCAAGATGGCTCCTTCAAGCCAAAAGATAGATTCCAATAATCCAATATGGACGCCTACCATACAAGATGGAGCCCATTTTAAACATATTCTAATCACTTTCACACGCTGCAAAACATAAAAAAACCTATATACATATGGTATTGCCGTAATCGTACCGACCCGCAAAATAAAGCAAAACTGTCATTTATAGCACACGGTGAATGCCGCAAAAAAAATAAACTAAAAAACATTGTCAGAATTTCTTGTTTTTGGTCACCCGGCTTGCAAAAAATTGAATAAAAAGTGATCAAAAAAATCGTATGTACCCCAAAATAGTACCAATGAAAAGTACAGATTGTCCCGCAACAAATAAGCGCTCACACAGCTCCGGTATGGAAAAATTTAAAAAGTTCTGGCTCTCAGTATGTGGTGATGCAAAATGTGCAGAGTGTCCAAAAAGCGGATAAGATCGGGCGCCATTTATCAGTGTGACACCGGCCACATATCTATGAATTCTTATTTATTTACCGCATGATTATACCCTCTTATTATGCCCTGATGTACTCTGCCCACCTTACATACGCCCCCACATTATAAACTGAAATACCAGCAAAACCCCAAACAGAACTACTACCAAGCAAAATCTGCGCTCCAAAAGCAAAATCCCTCCCTTCTGAGCCCTGCAGCGTGCCCAAACACCAGTTTGCGCCCACATATATGGCATCGCCATACCCGAGAGAACCCGCTTAACGTTTTACGAGGTATGTGTCTTCAGTGGCACAAACTGGGCACAACATATTATGCACTAAAATGGCATACCAGTGGAAAATTGCAATATTCACACCATCCGCTGTGCAGTAACCCCTTTGCGCACTATGACTTAATAGCACGTCATGGTGCGGGGGGTGATGTATGGAGTGGGCTCACGTGCTGAGCCCGCTCCATACGCTGTGGGTGTCAACTATGTATTACAGCTCACACCCAGGACTAACGGACAGGAACAGCGATCGTACGGTTACAGAAGCCTTTTAAAAATAATATACTGCAATACATAAGTATTTAAGTATTGCAGTATATTGTAACAGCGATCCAATGATCGCTGGTTCAAGTCCCCTAAGAGGACTAATAAAATGTGTAGAAGAATTAAAGTTATTAGTAGTGAGAAAGAAAAAAGTTTAAAGTTAAAAAAAAAAACTTTTCCCATTTTTCTTCTAAAGTAATGTCAAAAAATAAACAAAATTGGTATCGCTACGTCCGTAAAAGGCCGAAGTATTACAATATACCATTATTTAACTCGCACGGTGAACACCGTAAAAAACTTAACCCCTTCCCGCTCCTGGACGTACTATTAGGTCATGGTAACTATAGCGTTCACGCTCCATGACCTAATAGTACGTCTCGGGAGTAGCGGCCGTTTCGGCCGTCCTCCCGACACATACAGAAGCTGTGACAGCTGCTGTCTTGTTCAGCAGCTGTCACAGCTCCTACAGCGGGGACCGATCACTGTGTCCCCGCTGATTAACCCCTTAAAAGCCACGTTCTATAGAGATCGCGGCTTCTTAGGGGTTAAGCTGCCATCGCCGGCCTGCTACACGATAGCGGCCGGCGATGGTGACTATGGCAACTGGACACCAAACAATGGCGTCCGGCTATGCCATAGACGGAAGCCTAGTGGGTCCTGACAACTTGCTGTCAGTGAGTAGCTGACAGTTCTAATACACTGCAATACGCATGTAGTGCAGTGTATTAGAATAGCGATCAGGGCCTCCTGTCCTCAAGTCCCCTAGTGGGACAAAGTAATACAGTAAAAAAAAAGTTACAAAAAGATGTGTAAAAATAAGAAAAGAAAAGTTTTAAAAGTATTAAAAGTAAAAATCCCCCTTTTTACCTTATCAGTCATTTATTATTAATAAAAATATATAAACAAACAAATAAACTATACATAATTGGTATCGCCGCGTCCGTAACGGCCTGAACTACGAAATTATTTCGTTATTTATCCCGCACGGTGAACGCCGTAAAAGAAAATAATAATAAACCGTACCACAATCACAATTGTTTGGTCACTTCACCTCCCAAAAAATGGAATAAAAAGAGATCAAAAAGTCGCATGTACGCAAAAAATAAGTCCTCGCACGGCTTTATTGATTGAAAAATAAAAAAGTTCTGGCTCTAAGAATAAGGTAACACAAAAAGTGAATGATTTTTTACCAAACTTATTTTATTGTGCAAACGCCATAAAAGATAAAAAACTATAAACATAGGGTATCGGCGTAATCGTATCGCCCCGCAGAATAAAGTGAATATGTCATTTATAGCGCATGGTGAACGCTGTAAAAAAATAAAAATAAAAAAACAATAGTAGAATTGCTGTTTTTTAGTCAACACGCCACCTAAAAATAGAATAAAAACTGATCAAAAAGCTGCATGCACCCCAAGAAAACTACAATGGATTCCTCAAGGGGTCTAGTTTCCAAATTGGGGTCACTTTTGGGGGGTTTCCAATGTTTTGGCACCACAAGACCTCTTCAAACCGGACATGGTGCCTAATAAAAAAGAGGCCTCAAAATTCACTAGGTGCTCCTTTGCTTCGGAGGCCGGTGCTTCAGTCCATTACCGCACTAGGGCCACATGTGGGATATTTCTCTAAACTGCAGAATCTGGGCAATACGTATTAAGTTGCGTTTCTCTGATAAATACAATTGTGTTGTAAAAAAAATGGAATAAAGAGGATTTTCTGACAAAAAAAAATGTAAACTTCACCTCTACTTTGCTCTAAATTTCTGTGAAACACCTAAAGGGTTCATAAACTTTCTAAATGCTGTTGTGAATACTTTGAGGGGTCTAGTTTCTAAAATGGGGTGTTTGATAGGGGTTTCTAATATATGGGCCCCTCAAAGCAACTTCAGAACTGAACTGTAACCTAAAAAAAAAAAGAATGAGGCAACACTTCGCTTCTTACATTATACTGATAATGAGCCGTGCCCACCCCGAGATGACCCCAGTTTTGACCGTTTGTATAACCGGAGACCCCTATTTGACCGTTTCAGTGCCCAATTTTCCCAAGCATTCACCCCCAAGAAGTGTATTTCTATTGATGAGTCCCTGGTACATTTTAAAGGGAGGGTTCAATTCCGCGAGTACCTGCCGGGTAAGAGGGCAAGGTATGGCGTGAAGATGTATAAACTGTGCGAGAGTGCATCAGGGTATACCTACAGGTTTAGGATATATGAAGGAAAGGCCACCCCTAAACCAGACTTAATCCTGGACTACAATAGGTACATGGGAGGGATGGACTTGTCAGATCAAATCCTGAAGCCCTACAGCGCCATGCAGTGTGGTATAAGAAGCTGGCCGGGCACATCATACAGATGGCTTTGTACAATGCGTACGTGCTACGTCGATGTGCAGGCCAGACGGGAACTTTCCTGTAATTTCAAGAGGTGATTATCAAGAACCTAATCTTTAGGGACCAAGAAGGGGGGGCACCCAGTACTTCTGGAAGCGAGGCCACACGCATCGTACCAGGGTGGCAACACTTTCCAGGAGAAGTTCCCCAAACTGGCAAGAAGGGAAAAAGTCAAAAGAGGTGCAAAGTCTGCTATAAGGGATGACACAATATATCAATGTGACACGTGTCCCGAATAACCAGAGCTCTGTATGAAAGAGTGTTTTAAAATTTATCATACATCCCTTGGTTTATAATTTACCCCAATTTTACTTACCCTGATGTACTCCGCACAGCTTATCCCCCCTCATCTTTCCCCTCTGAGCCCTGCTGTGTGCCCAGGCAGCTGATAACAGCCACATGTAGGGTATTGCCATACCCGGGAGAACCCACATTACAGTTTATGGGGTCTAGGTCTCCGGTCAAAATGCTCACTACACCTCTAGATGAATGCCTTAAGGGTGTAGTTTTTAAAACGGGGTCACTTCTTGCGGGTTTCAACTGTACTGGTACCTCAGGTGCTTCTGCATACATGACTTCGCACTAGAAAATCCCCAGCAGGCCAAATGGTGGTCCTTTCCTTCTGAGCCCTCCCATGGGCCCAAACGGCAGTTTATCACCACAAATGGGGTATTGCGGCACTCAGAACAAATTGCGCAACAGAATGGGGTATTTTGTTTCTTGTGAAAATAAGAAATTTTCAGCCAAAACTACATATTATTTTAAAAAAATAATTTCGTTTTCATTCCCAGCCCAATTTAAATAAGTTCTGTGAAAAAACTATGGGGTCAAAATGGTCACAACACCCATAAATGAATTCCTTGAGGGGTGTAGTTTCCAAAATGGGGTCAATTCTGGTGCGTTTCCATTGCTTTGATACCTCTGGTGCTCTGCAAATGCGACATGGCTGAAGTCTTGGTGTAGAGGAGAAGGATTTGGGTTCCTAGAGCACTGGGCTGACTTTTCATTGGGGTACAAACTGTATTCTGCAGATGATTTGCACCTAAATGGAAGGGGGTCCGCTGTGCTGGGGGAGAGAATTCTAGCTGGGGTGGCGGAGTATTTAAACTAGGGCTGAGGAGGGAGGTCAATGTAGAAAAAAAAGGGGTAGCCAGGTTAGAGAGGGGTCAGACTATATTGGTGGGGGGAGAAACAGAATGTGGGGAGAGGACTAGACAACAAGATAAGGAGATCCTTTCGTTACAAAACATCAGTGTAAATAAAAAGGCCCGATTAATGTCAAATCACATTTCTGATAATAAAAGTGAAAAACTGACAGGCAAGTTAAAGTGTATGTTCACAAATGCCAGAAGTCTAGCAAGCAAAATGGGGGAGCTGGAGGCCTTGATACTGGAAGAAAATATAGATATAGTTGGTGTTGCTGAAACATGGCTGGACTCTTCACATGACTGGGCTGTAAATCTACAGGGTTTTACACTTTTTCGGAAAGACAGGACAAATAGGAAAGCTGGTGGTGTATGTCTGTATGTGAGAAATGATATGAAGGCGAGTGTGAAAGAGACAATAGTGGGTGAATACTGTGAGGAGTTTGAAACCTTGTGGGTGGAACTAGAAAGGGAGGTAAACACTGAAAAAATTACTTTTGGTGTAATCTATAGACCCCCCAATATAACTGAGGAGATGGATATTCAGCTATATAAACAGATGGAGCGGGCTGCACAGGCGGGTACTGTAGTGATAATGGGAGATTTTAATTTCCGGGATATTAATTGGTGTCATGGTTCAGCTTCAACTGCAAAGGGGAGACATTTCCTCAACCTGTTGCAGGAAAATTTTATGGGCCAGTTTGTGGAAGACCCGACTAGAGGTGAAGCTCTGTTGGATCTGGTCATTTCTAATAATGCAGATCTTGTTGGGAATGTCAATGTTCGTGAAAACCTCGGTAACAGTGATCATAATATAGTTACATTTTACCTATACTGTGAAAAACAAACGCAGGCTGGGAGGGCAAAAACATTTAATTTTAAGAAAGCCAATTTCCCCAGGATGAGGGCTGCAATTCAGGGTATAGACTGGGAAGAACTAATGTCATATAATGGGACAAATGATAAATGGGAGATTTTCAAATCTACTTTGAGTTATTATAGTACAAAATTTATTCCTATAGGTAACAAGTATAAACGACTCAAATTAAACCCTACATGGCTTACACCTTCTGTGAAAGGGGCAATACATGACAAAAAAAGGGCATTTAAAAAATACAAATCTGAGGGTACAGCTGTAGCCTTTGTAAAATATAAAGAGCTTAATAAAATCTGTAAAAATGTAATAAAATTAGCAAAAATACAAAATGAAAGGCAGGTGGCCAAGGATAGTAAAACAAATCCCCAAAAATTCTTCAAGTATATAAATGCTAAAAAGCCAAGGTCTGAACATGTAGGACCCCTAGATAATGGTAATGGGGAGTTGATCACAGGGGATCAAGTGAAGGCAGAGTTACTAAATGGGTTTTTTAGCTCTGTATATACAACAGAAGAAAGAGCAGCTGATGTAGCCGCTGCCAGTGCTGTTAATATATCAGTTGATATACTGAATTGGATGAATGTAGAGATGGTCCAAGCTAAATTAAATAAAATAAATGTGCACAAGGCCCCGGGACCAGATGGGTTACACCCTAGAATTCTTAAAGAGCTTAGTTCAGTTATTTCTGTCCCCCTTTTCATAATATTCAGAGAATCTCTAGTGACTGTTATAGTGCCAAGGGACTGGCGCAGTGCAAATGTGGTGCCTATTTTCAAAAAGGGCTCTAGGTCTTCCCCAGGTAATTATAGACCAGTAAGCTTAACATCCATCGTGGGGAAAATGTTTGAGGGGCTATTGAGGGACTATATACAGGATTATGTGACAATAAATAGCATTATAAGTGACAGCCAGCACGGTTTTACTAAGGACAGAAGTTGTCAAACTAACCTAATCTGTTTTTATGAAGAGGTGAGCAGAAGTCTAGACAGAGGGGCGGCTGTGGATTTAGTGTTTTTGGACTTTGCAAAGGCATTTGACACTGTCCCCCATAGACGCCTAATGGGTAAATTAAAGGGAATGTGTTGTCAGAAAAACATGTTTTGTTTTTTTTTAATTAAACATTTAGTGTGTAGGTGATTAAACATTGTTCAAATTTTTTTTATTTTTTTCACGAGTCAGGAAATATTATAAATTAGATTCTAATTTATAATATTTCCCATTGCTGGTCACTAGATGGAGCTATTCCCAAAATTGCAGCATTGCAAAATTGGGTAAAAAGCCCTCGCTCTAGTGAGCTCTCAGCATCCCCCCCTCCTTTATCCTGGCTAGTGCCGGGATAAACGAGTTTTGAACGGTGTATCCTCCTACACTGTGTGTCGCCATTTTTTGAGCTAACACACAGTGTAGTAGGTTTACATACAGTAGTAAACGTACACAAACACGAACATACATTGAAATCTCTTACCTGCTCCTGCCGCCGCGGCTCCCTCCGGCCCGTCCGCTCCGTCTGCTGCCGCTGGTCCAAGTGCACAAGTCCGGAAGCCGCGACCGGAAGTAGTAATCTTACTGTCCGGCCGCGACTTCCGGTCCACAGGAAAATGGCGCCGACGGCGCCAATTTCAAATTGGACTGTGTGGGAGCGGCGCATGCGCAGTTCCCACACAGACGGCGTACACAGAAGTGGATGGGACGGGAGCCGTTCGCAGTCCCTATGGGACTGTGGCTGCCGTATTCCATGTCTGTATGTGTCGTTAATCGACACATACAGAAATGGAACAAAAAATGGCAGCCCCCATAGGGAAGAAAAAGTGTAAAAATAAGAAAAAGTAAAACACAAACACACAAATAAATATAAACGTTTTTAATAAAGCACTAACATCTTTAACATATGAAAAAAAAATTTGTGATGACACTGTTCCTTTAAGGACTATAGGTTTAGAAAATATAGTTTGTAATTGGATTGAGAATTGGCTCAAGGACCGTATCCAGAGGGTTGTGGTCAATGATTCCTACTCTGAATGGTCCCCGGTAATAAGTGGTGTACCCCAGGGTTCAGTGCTTGGACCACTATTATTCAACTTATTTATTAATGATATAGAGGATGGGATTAATAGCACTATTTCTATTTTTGCAGATGACACCAAGCTATGTAATATAGTTCAGTCTATGGAAGATGTTCATGAATTGCAGGCAGATTTAAACAAACTAAGTGTTTGGGCGTCCACTTGGCAGATGAAGTTTAATGTAGATAAATGTAAAGTTATGCATCTGGGTACCAACAACCTGCATGCATCATATGTCCTAGGGGGAGCTACACTGGCGGATTCACTTGTTGAGAAGGATCTGGGTGTACTTGTAAATCATAAACTCAATAACAGCATGCAGTGTCAATCAGCTGCTTCAAAGGCCAGCAGGATATTGTCGTGTATTAAAAGAGGCATGGACTCGCGGGACAGGGATGTAATATTACCACTTTACAAAGCATTAGTGAGGCCTCATCTAGAATATGCAGTTCAGTTCTGGGCTCCAGTTCATAGAAAGGATGCCCTGGAGTTGGAAAAAATACAAAGAAGAGCAACGAAGCTAATTAGGGGCATGGAGAATTTAAGTTATGAGGAAAGATTGAAAGAATTAAACCTATTTAGCCTTGAAAAAAGACGACTAAGGGGGGACATGATTAACTTATATAAATATATTAATGGCACATACAAAAAATATGGTGAAATCCTGTTCCTTGTAAAACCCCCTCAAAAAACAAGGGGGCACTCCCTCCGTCTGGAGAAAAAAAGGTTCAAGCTGCAGAGGCGACAAGCCTTCTTTACTGTGAATCTATGGAATAGCCTACCGCAGGAGCTTGTCACATCAGGGACAGTAGATGGCTTTAAAAAGGGTTAGATAATTTCCTAGAACAAAAAAATATTAGCTCCTATGTGTAGAAATTTTTCCTTCCCTTTTCCCTTCCCTTGGTTGAACTTGATGGACATGTGTCTTTTTTCAGCCGTACTAACTATGTAACTATGTAACTATGACATGGCACCCGAAAACCAATCCAGCAAAATCTGGACTCCAAGCAACAAATAGCGCTCCTTTGCTTCTGAGCCCTCCCATGGGCCCAAACAGCAGTTTATCACCACAAATGGGGTATTGCCGCACTCAGGACAAATTGGGCAACAAAATGGAGTATTTTATTTCTTGTGAAAATAAGAATTTTTGAGCTAAAATTACATATTATTGGAAAAAATATATATTTTTTTCATTCCCAGCCCAATTCAAATAAGTTCTGTGAAGAAACTATGGGGTCAAAATGGTAACAACAACCATAAATGAATTCCTTGAGGGGTGTAGTTTCCAAAATGGGGTCACTATTGGGGGATTCCTACTGTTTTGGCACCTCAACACCTCTTCAAACCTGGCATGCTGCCTAAAATATATTCTAATAAAAAAGAGGACTCAAAATGCACTAGGTGCTTCTTTGCTTCTAGGGCTTGTGTTTTATTCCACGAGCGCAGTAGAGCCACATGTGGGACATTTCTAAAAGCTGCAGAATCTGGACAATACATATTTAGTAGTGTTTCTCTGGTAAAACCTTCTGTGTTCCAGAAAAAAAAATGAATAAAATTGAAATTCAGCAAGAAAAATGAAATTTGCAAATTTCACCTCCATTTTGCTTTAATTCCTGTGAAATGCCTGAAGGGTTAAAAAAAACTTTATAAATGCTGTTTTGAATACTTTGAGGGGTCTAATTTTTAAAATGGGGTGATTTATCAGGGTTTCTAATACATAGGCCCCTCAAAGCCACTTCAGAACTCAAGAGGTACCTTAAAAAAAGGCTTTTGAAATTTTCTTAAAAATATGAGAAATTGCTGTTTATGTTCTAAGCCTTGTAACGTCCAAGAAAAATAAAAGAATGTTCAAAAAATGATGCCAATCCAAAGTAGACATATGGGAAATGTGAACTAGTAACTATTTTGGGTGGTATAACAGTCTGTTTTACAAACAGATGCATTTAAATTCTGAAAAATGCTATTTTTTCAAAATTTTCTCTACATTTTGCCATTTTTCACCAATAAACACTGAATATATCGACCAAATTTTACCACGAACATGAAGCCCAATGTGTCACGAGAAAACAATCTCAGAATCGCTTGGGTAGGTTTAAGTATTCCGACGTTATTACCACATAAAGTGAAATATGTCAGATTTGAAAAATGGGCTCTGAGCCTTAAGGCCAAAACTAGGCTGCGTCCTTAAGGGGTTAAATATTTTAAACCGCCAAAATCGCTGTTTTTTTTGTCACCTTAGCTCTCAAAAAATAATGTAATACAACTTTTTGATCACTTTTTCTGTACCAAAAAATGGTACCATTTTAAACTACAGCTCGTCCCGCAAAAAATAAGACCTCCCACCGCTCAATCAACCAAAAAATAAAAAAGTTGCAGCAATTTTTATTTTAACAAATAGATTTTTCTTTGTTAAAGTAGTATAATATAAAAAAAAACTATATAAATTTGGTATCACCGTAATTGTATTGAGCCGCAGAATAAAGTCAAGTTTTTGTTTTTACCATACGGTGAAAGCTGTAAAAACAAAAACCCCAAAAAATGGAATCAGATTATTTTTCAGTTTCTCCATACATTTTATGGCACTAATAGTTTAATGGTGTCAATAGAAACTACAATTCCTCCCGCAAGAAATAAGCCCTCACACCACTCTATTGACGGAAAAAGAAAAAAGGTATGGCTCTTGGAAGGCGGGGAGTGAAAAACTAAAATAAGAAAGCACAAAATGGATCAGTCCTGAAAGAGTTAAATAATTTCTAATGGAAAAAAATGTATGACCACCTGTGGGGTATTTCCGTACTCGGGTGAAATTGCTTTACAAAAATTGATTGTTTTGTTTCTCCTTTATCCCTCGTGAAAATGAGAAAATTCAACATTTTAGTGGAAAAAAATTGTGATATTCATTTTCGCGGCCTAATTCTAATAAGTTCTGCAAAAGACCCGTGGGGTCTAAATGCTCACTATACCCCTAGAAAAATTCCTTGAGGGGTGTTTCCAAAATGGGGTAACTTGGGGGGTTTCCACTGTTGTGGTCCCTCCAGGGCGTTGCAAACGCGACTTGGCACCGAAAACCAATCCAGCAAAATCCGTGCTCCAAAATCCAAATGGCGCTCCTTCACTTCTGAGCCCTGCTGTGGGTCTAATCAGCAGTTTATTACCACATATGGGGTATTGCCGTAATTGGGAGACATTGCTTTACAAATGTTGGGGTGCATTTTATTCATTATTCCTTGAAAATATTAAACATTTCTATGTTTTTTCAGAAAAAAAGTAGATTTTCATTTTTATAGACTAATTCCAATATATTTAGCGAAAAATCTGTGTGGTCAAAATGCTAACTATACCCTATATAAATTCCTTGAGGGGTGTAGTTTCCAATATGGGGTAACTTTTGGGGTGTTTCTACAGTTTTGGCACCACAAGACCTCTTCAAACCTGAGAAGGTGCCTAAAATATATTCTAAAAAAATCCTTTGCTTCTGAGGCCTGTGTTTCAGTCCATTAGCGCACTAGGACCACATGTGGTATATTTCTAAAAACTGCAGAATCTGGGCAATAAAATATTGAGTTGCATTTCTCGTGTAAAACCTTCTGTGTTACAAATTTTTTTTTATTAGAAATGAATTTCGGCAAAATAAATTAAATTTGTCGATTTCACCTCTACATTGCTTTAATGCCTGTGAAACGCCTAAAGAGCACTTTGTGAATTCTGATTTGAATACCTTGAGGGCTGCAGTTTTCAAAATGGGTTGACTTCTGGGGATTTTCTAATATATGAGGACCTCAAAGCCACTTCAGAACTGAACTGGTCCCTGAAAAAATGGCCTTTTGAAATTTCCTTTAAAATATGAGAAATTGCTGCTAAAGTTCTAAGCCTTGTAACGTCTTAGAAAAATAAAAGGACGTTCATAAAATGATGCAAATATAAAGTAGACATATGGCAAATGTTAACTAGTAACTATTTTGTGTGGTATTACTATCTGTTTTACAAGCAGATACATTTAAATTTAGAAAAATATTTGCAAATTTTTTCTAAATTTCTGTGTTTTTCAGAAATAAATACCCAAATTATCGACCAAATTTTTTCACTAACATAAAGTACAATATGTCACGAGAAAACAATTTCAGAATCGCTTGGCTAGGTAAAAGCATTCCGATGTTATTACCACATAAAGTAACACATTTCTGATTTGAAAAAATCGGCTGTGTCCTGAAGGCCAAAACAGGCTGGGTCATGAAGGGGTTAAGAAAGGCTGCTGAGCCGAAACATTGCATGACCGGATTAACGTTATCATACTTTTGAATCAAGAACTGTGGGTCGGGAGCTTTTTATGAAATGGTTTGCCATAGTTGAGCAGCTGCAAACAAGCTTAAGATTACCATTTGCAATGCCAAGCGTCATCTGGAGTAGTGTAGCATGCCACCATAGTACTCTGGAGCAGTGGAAATGTGTTCTCTGGCATGAGGAATCTCATTTCACTATCTGGCAGTTTGATGGATAAACCTGGGTTTGGCCAATGCCAGGAAAACACTTCGTACCGGAATGCATAGTGCCTGCTATACATTTTGGTGGAGGACGGATAATGGTCTAGGGCTGTTTTTCAGGAGTTAGGTTAGGTCCATTAATTCCAGTGTAATATTAATACTACAGCATACAAAGACATTTTAGACAAATGTGTCCAACTTTGTGGCAACAGTTTGGGGAAGGCCCTTTCCTGTTCCAGCATGACTGTGCTTCTGTGCTCAAAGTGAGGACCATAAAAACATGGTTTTATGAGATTGGTGTGGAGGAATTTTTTTTGGCCTGCATCGAGCCCTGACCTCAACCCCATCCAACACCTTTGGGATGAATTGGCGCTTATTGCGAGGCAGACCTATGTGTCCAACATAAGTGTCTGACCTCACAAATGCTCTTTTGGCTGAATGGGCACAAATTCCAAAAGACACACTCAAAAATCTTGTGTTAAGCTAGAAGAGTAAAGGCTCTTATAGCTTCAAAATGGGGCCCAGCTGTATATTAACGCCCAGGGATATTTTTTTTCATTCCTAATGACAAAATGGCAGTGGAGGAAGATATTATACGTTTTAAACCAATTCTTTCCAAATTTCAGTACGTAATACTAAGATCACATTTGCTAATAATATTGTATCCCCATTTTCTGCTACATGTGGGTTATATCTATCCATCATGGATGCATTAGTCTTCAACCACCATCAGAGAATATTCATTTCATACAAACAAAGCTGACTAAATCTAATTCAATAATAAACGTATTTTGATACTGAGTTGAACACAATTGTGGGATCTTATGGTTTAAATTTGCATTACTTTTTGTTAAGGACAACATATTTTTATCTGCAGTTAAAACACTATTGTTTAAGCTGTCTGATGTCTAGTGAGAAATGTTTTTCTTTGTTCCCAGAGAGCCCACAAATGTTGACTCTGCAGACTTAACTCTGTGTGCAATCTGGCAGTCATTCAGTTATGACAGCTTGTGGGGTCAGAATATTGACATACTGTATATAACCACTAATACAACATACACATAGCAGCGCAGAGAGAAGGTTAAGTAATTTAGGAAAGTACATCTAATATTGTGAAAGCCAAAATATTTAATACTTCTCCTGTTGCAGACAAGGGATATTAATCTGTAGCAGTGAATAGGGCTGTAGGGTTTAAGGCGTTAAGCTGGTGCTGCACGCAGCGAAAAACTAACGACTAAATGCCAGCAGGCAAGGACGCCCTATTTCCCAACTACCAATTAAATTTTAATCTTTATTATGCTTTATAAAGCGAATAGACAAACCACACATATATTATTAAAAATATGATTACTGATACGCAATATAAGCGTTACCAGTGACTACTCTCAATAGATAGAGTGACAGGATTACTCCAATATTCCGATGTTTTTAAATATTGAAAAGATTTTCGCTCGTTAGAGCTAGAAGAAAAGTAGGCAACTGCGCATGCTCAGGGATGGATTTAAAGGATGTGATCTCAGTAGCTCCAAGTGTTACATATCGCAGAGGGAAAAACTTGCGTGAATTTCAGGTGTATAGTCACTATTCCACACAAAGTCTTCCGCAGCAAACTTGGCTAAAATCGTCAGTCAAGGGTTCTCACCCGTGTGGTCGATGCTCCTTTTGCCCCCTTATGCCTACGATTAAGAACTTCACGAATCCAAACGACGGTAAATCCTATGAGATCAAGCAATTTATCAATTGTCAAAGCAGTGGGGTGATATATGTAGCCAAATGCCCATGTCCCAAACTTTATGTGGGCAAGACTATTCAAGAATTGAGGAGGAGAATTTCCAAGCACCTCAGTACGATCAATAAAAAAGATGACACAGCCTTGTCGAGACATATGCATAACTTACATGGAGGCAACACTCAATTACTTCAATTTTGGGATGTGGCCCAAATTAAATTGGGCCCTAGGGCTGGAAACTTGGACCGTAAACTCTTGCTGGAAGAAGCTCGATGGATACAACGCTTGAGTTCCCTGAATCCCTCAGGTTTGAACGAGGGATTTACTTTTGCGGCCTTTCTCTAGATATTTAATTTCAAATTTTCCTGTATTGTACAATCTCTACGTTTGTCTGGATTGGTCAATAGCTCTTACTCTGTTTATTATTTAGTTTCAAGTTTATTACCAAAAATATTGTGAATAGCAAGGCTTTCAGAACAATCCAATCACTTATATGTGACGGCCCCATTCTCCCTTTTTTTGATTCTGTTTATTTGATATTAAGTATCTTTTATTATTTTCTCAATTATTCCTACTTCTTGGATCACAAAAAATCCTCTTATGGCATATTCCAAGCTATTTGGGATGATTTGCTATATTGTGACATATCCTCTGACTCCATTGCTATATGGACTAGGGAGGTCACTACATTAAAAACCTTGACATGTTTGTTTCTTTATCCTATTCTAGACTAAGTCCCTGGGCATGCGCAGTTGCCTACCTTTCTTCTGGCTCTAACGAGCGAAAATCTTTTCAATATTTAAAAACACCGGAATATTGGAGTAATCCTGTCTCACTATCTATTGAGAGTAGTCATTGGTAACGCTTATATTGCGTATCAGTAATCATATTTTTTCGTTTACTTACCATGGATTAACGTTCTATGTACGTAAAGGGACATATGCGCATGCGCAAACCCTTTTCTCTGATAGGCTGACTACGACGTCATTCCATTTGTGGGCTTACCTGCCACTCTTGGTAAAAGAGGGCCGGTCCTGTTTAGTTTGATCTGGTTGGTCTAGGATAGTGACACACCTCCTTAGTACGTCATTGAAAACATCCTTAACAGGGAGAATTTTCCGGCGCGCTGTCATTAGCCCCGATAACCCCTGGGGACACTACAGCTGTAGCGAAACATGTCGGGGGGGGGGGGGCTTCTCTGATTTTAATACATGCTTGGTTACTGGGTACACTGGTAGATAATCTATGAAGTTACTGCTACATCCAGCGGTTCTTGTACTCAGCCTGGACAACTAGTCTAATAGGTGTCCTACATACGTGCACATTGCAGCAATCACCCACGTTCTCTATCTAGTTCCAAGTATTGATAATTTTAATCATATATGTGTGGTTTGTCTGTTCGCTTTATATAGCATAATAAAGATTAAAGTCTAATTGGTAGTTGGGAAATAGGGTGTCCTTGCCTGCTGGCATTTAGTCGTTAGTTATTATATTGTGCCCGCCAGCTACCAAGGGTCTATATCTGGGTTTGCACGCAGCTAAAAGTCACATGCGAATAGCAAAAGAGTTGTGGTCTCAATGCAACTACTACTATTCCCTATGGGATGAAAAATTACATGCGGCATAAGGAATGACAGAAGTCACATTTAGACCATGATCTACATTAAACACAGCTGTGACATTAAGTGGTTGTGTATTAGGACAGCCCCCATCCGTATTCCTTATAAGGGAATATGAACTTCATAGAGAGGGGTCCCCTACTTGGGACTTCCACTATGTGCTAGAATGGAGAGCCACACTGGGGAACCCCGCGCATCCTTGTATTACATAGATGGCATGTAATGCTACATCTCCTCTCCAATGGTCGCTGTAGGGAAAAAGTGTGGCTGGCTGCTGCTACCCCTAGTGATTACAGCTTATTGCCGGGTGTGAGAAAAGCCAGACCCACAGAAATCAGCCGGCTTCTTATTGAAAGACATGAAGACAACCCCTTTAATGCGACATAATGCCCGTATCTTGTTCAGAACAGCCCACATTTGTGCAATCAGAATACAAGCCCAGGATAAGATCCATTAACAGTTGCTATCCTGGGGCTTATGGATCTATTTAAAAAAAATTGCTTGCATGAGCTGCTTTAAGCCCATAACGTATATTTACTTTAGCGCGTACATGTGCCATACATTTAAAAAGCATCGTCAACAACCAGTAAATGCAGGAATAAAGCTGGACCAGCAGGCAATGACAGTCACAAAAAGAGTTGCGATTATCTGATACTGAGATATATACTTGTATTTGATTGCCAAGGTAACAATCTGCTATGGAATTGGTACCGTGTTCATTGTTCGTGAAATATAGGCATGGAATTCTTCAGGCTGGTAATTATCCGGACAGCACTAAAGCCAAGCACCTAAATATTCTGAATTTAGAAAACAAATTTAAAGTGTATTAATGTTTAGGTACAAAAAACCCTGTTGTTTAATCCTCACGCAGGGATTATGATTGAAATATAAAAAGCATGCATATGATTGTCCAAACTAACATGGTCTACAGTTGTTCAATATGCATAAAGTGTGGGCAAATGACACAAGATACCATTAATATGTGCCAGTTTTTAGATTTGAAAAGTGTTATCTGCTTTCAATGCTGGGATTTCCCAGAACCCAATATAAAATGCACCTGCTCAACACTCCTACTCAGTCTTTGAAGGACAAAATTCCTCAATCTAGATTTAGTCTCTGTTTACAATTTCTAAGCTTGATTAAAAATATATTACTAGTACTGAATTAATTACTGAAACACAATCTTTAGACATAAACAAAATGAACCAACGCAGAGGTGGACTCTGACAGCAGAGGGTCCCTGTGCAAGAACAGTGTTTGGGGCCCCTGCTCTTTAAAGAGGCTCTTTCACCACATTATAAGTGCCCTATCTCCTATATAAGGATATGGCCACTATAATGTAGGTGACAGTAAGCTTTTTATTTAGAAAAATTATCTATTTTAAACCACTTTATGAGCGATTTTTAGCTTTATGCTAATGAGTTTCTTAATGCCCAAGTGGGCGTGTTTTACTTTAGACCAAGTGGGCGTTGTACAGAGGAGTGTATGACGCTGACCAATCAGCGTCATGCACTTCTCTCCATTCATTTACACTGCACTAGCGATATAGTTATATCGCTATGTGCAGCCACATACACAAACACTAACATTACTGTAGTGTTCTGATAATGAATATACATCACTACCAGCAAGGACATGATGTTTATTCAGAATCCTGACACTTCTGAATCTTTTCTGTGAGATTCCAGCAAGGCAAGCGTAATCTCGCGAGATTACGATGTAACCTGACATTTCAAACGAGATTACGCATTGGGCC
The DNA here is from genome assembly GCF_050947455.1 of Rhinoderma darwinii. NCBI lineage: Eukaryota > Metazoa > Chordata > Amphibia > Anura > Rhinodermatidae > Rhinoderma > Rhinoderma darwinii. The sequence continues at coordinate 372,820,761 of NC_134687.1, read as the reverse complement.
TAAGAGAGAGCATCCTGTAATTCTTTAATGAAGCACTCTAGCATATTTCACCGCCACAATTAATCCCAATATTTTAGTGTAATTTAATTTTTGCATGAACTCCGTCTTCATATAGTTACTTAATATAACCTTGGCATGTTCATTTTTCAGATCGTCAACCTTCTTGGGAGTAACTTCTTCCTCTCTTTTTTTCAGAGGAAGTGCTCCCTCTTGCATTCTCAGGTCTAGCCATACTGCAATCCTCCTTCTACAACGCCAAGATCCACCTCTGATAAGCACCGATAAAATGGCAGGCCAATGCAAGCACACAGCTCACTGTAGAGCATCTGCTGTCCAATGATTCACTTAGATGGCATAGTGACTTGAAGCTGGGGTTGGGACAAAGAGATACAGCGGGGGTGAGACAAAAATAAACACAGACGAGACTCAAAAGTTTGCAGGCCCCTCCTGTGGTCCGAGATTGGGTTTTACAGAGATACCTCGAGTAAATGCTTTAAATGTATTCCATACTATTCTATTATTTGCAGATTCTACATTAATTGGAGAGAAAGAAAAATCTGTTAATAATTGATCCTTTGGAGTACTTAAAGTCTAGCTAACTTTTCAGGTGACTTTTCAGAATAAGCTGCCATATGTGTGTACATGAGGAATAACACTATTTCTTGACATTATATGACTTGTATATGGTTTTTTTATTAGCAGTTTTCCCCTCTGCAGGCTCTATCTCTATTATCATTTTTCTCTGAACTAGTGTGTGGAGCCTAACTGCTATCATAAAAGAGGAGAATCCTGCTGTCCTATCTCTATCTATCACATACACAGAAACAGCAGCAACATCAAGGAGGTTGTCATGCCCATGGCCGCACGCCATCGGGCTCACTCACCTCCTGATGCCTGCAACCATGGAACTGTGAGCGCTGGTCCCCATTTCCTGCTCAGGAGACGCCAGCGCGCACTACCGCTTCTCCCGGCCGGGTCCCGTAGAGTGCGCCTGAAATTAGTACTAAATTAGCCCATGAGCACCCTGGACTATAAGAAGGGCCCACCCTCTTCCTGCAATGCCTGAGCGTTGTTGTCGTCACCCTAGTCTGTCTATGCAAATGGTCTCCTAAGTGTTTTCCAGTTCCCAGTGTTTCCCGTTCCTGCTACCTGTATCTCGTGCTATCCACGTCAAATGCCGTGTTGAGCTGAAGTCATGCTGTGCTGTATACCATGCCTGTCCTGCTACACCAAGCCTGGGGCCTGCCTGCTGCCTAGTCCCTGTCGAGCCTGTCTTGCTACTATCTGAACTACCACAGGTACACTATACGAACTATAGACTGTGACCTGTGTCCTGTTGGCCAGCTACCATACCGTCAAGGCGGTACGGTCCAGTGGGTCCACGTACCCAACGTGACAGTACACTCAGGCCATGGACCCCGCTGGTCAATCCAAGACCGCAATGACGTCACAAGAGATGCGGACGGATATGTTAGACTTCCGGTCTCAACAGGACCAACTCCTCCAGACCTAGAACATTATATGCACGTCGGCTGGAGGTGCAAGCTGCCGTTCCTCCTACTACACGTCCTGGCAGTACTGATCCTCTGACTACACCTCCTGGCAGTGCTGACCCCCGATTATCTTTGCCACTTCCGGACCGATATGATGGAGACGCAAGGACCTGCCATGGATTTTTGAACCAGTGCCAGATCCACTTTAGCCTGTATGCAAGGGCATTTTTGTCTGATGGCGCAAGGGTTGCTTTCATCGTCTCCCTCCTCACTGGCAGGGCCCTTGCATGGGTGAACCCTATCTGGGAGAGACAAAGACCATAGACCTGTGACTTCCAGGGGTTCCTCCGGACATTTCGGACTGTGTTTGAGGAGCCTGGATGAGTCTCGTCTGCAGCCACCTCCTTGCTGAACCTCCGCCAGGGAGACACCTCCGTGGGCGAGTACGTCATCCATGTCCGCACCCTGGCGGGAGAACTGTTGTGGAACAATGAGGCCCTGGTGGCTACATTCTGGCAGGGACTGTCTCCTAAGATCAAGGACGAGCTTGCCATCCGAGATCTACCGTCTACCCTGGATGACCTCATCCTTCTGGCCGCCCGGATTAATATAAGGATCCGAGAACGGCTCCAAGAAGCTCGTTGGGAGGGAGGACTCCCTAGTCCGATTCCTATTTTGCAGCAACCCCTGCTGTCCTCAGATTCTGATCCTCCAAAGGAGTCTGTGAGGATGGACCAGTTTAAGCTATCTACCCAGGAGAGACAACGCAGACGCACCTCGGGACTCTGTCTATATTGCGGCCTCGGAGGCCATCTTGTGCATCTATGTCCCCAAAAGCCCCAGAGCCTAGGGTTGGTGGGAGAGACAACCTTGGGTAAAGAAGGACTTTCATCTAAATTGTCCATTCCTGTGACCATAGTGTCCGGTGAGAGAAATGCATCGGGTCTCTGCGTATCTGGACTCTGGATCCGCTGCTAATTTCATTCGTAGAGACCTGGTGGATCTTCTCCAATTGCCCACTACCGCTCTGGAGAGGCCGTTGATGGTTGCATTTGTGAATGGACTACCTCTGCCAGACCCAGTTGTAGCTTTGTCCAAACCGCTGAGGCTTCAAGTGGGAGCTCTCCACCCCGAACTCCTCTCGTTCTTTGTCCTGCCCAAGGCCGTCAACCCCGTGCTGCTGGGTCTGCCTTGGCTCTGACTACATGCCCCAGTCCTGGAGAGGTTCTCCAGTGGGGCCCCGAGTGTCTCAACCATTGCCTGGTACAGATTAGTTTGGCTCAGCCTCCTCTGCCTCAGTCCTTGGCGGGATTTCGTGGTCATTATTCTGCATTTTCGGACGTCTTCAGCAAGAAAGAGGCGGAGATGCTGCCCCAACACTGGGCGTATAACTATCCTATCGACCTAGTTCCTGGTGCATCCCTTCCCCGTGGTAGGGTATATCCTCTCTCCTTCCTAATGACTCTGTCCATGTCTGCCTATGTTAAAGAGAACTTGGAGAGGGGCTTCATACGTAAGTCTTCCTCCCCGGCAAGAGCCGGGTTCCTCTTCGTCAAGAAAAAGGATGGTTCTCTGCGTCCTTGCATCGACTACCGGGGTCTCAACCAGATCACGGTAAAAAATAGATATCCGTTGCCATTGATCTCTGAACTGTTTGATCGCATACGTGGTGCCAATTTTTTCTAAACTAGACCTGCGTGGGGCTTACAACCTAATCCGGATTTGCTGGGGTGACGAATGGAAGACTGCATTTAACACCCGTGACGGACACTATGAATATCTAGTAATGCCCTTCGGCCTGTGTAATGCTCCCACGGTCTTCCAGGAGTTCGTTAATTACATCTTGCGTGACCTCCTATATGTTTTTGTGTTGTGGTCTATCTTGATGACATCTTGATTTTCTCTCCAGATCCAATGACTCATCGGAGACATTTCCGCCAAGTTTTGCTGCGATTAAGGGAGAATCGCCTGTACGCCAAGTTGGAGAAGTGCGTGTTTGAGAAAGATGCTCTACTCTTCCTGGGCTACATCATCTCGAATCAAGGTCTCAAAACGGATCCTGAAAAGGTAAAGTCCGTCCTGGAATGGCCACGCCCTCAAGGCTTGAGGGCCATACAGTGCTTCCTGGGATTCGCCAATTTCTACAGACAGTTCATTCCAAACTTCTCCTCACTGACATCTCCTATCTCTAACCTCACCAAGAAAGGCATGAACGCCAAGGTGTGGACTCCAGAAGCAGAGACGCCGCATTTAATAGCCTGAAGAGTGCCTGCACGTCAGCCTCTATCCTCCATCATCCAGATGTTTCTCAACAGTTCTCGTTGGAGGTGGACGCCTCCTCTGTCGGTGCTGGTGCACTCCTGTTCCAGAGAGGTTCCAAGGGCAAGTCAATGGTATGTGGCTATTACGCTAAGCTCTTCTCTTCCGCAGAACGCAAGTACTCGATTGGGGATCGGGAGTTACTGGCCATCAAATTGGCTCTGGAGGAGCGGAGACATCTATTAGAGGGCGCAGTTCATCCCATCTTGATATTTACGGACCACAAGAACCTCACTTATCTCCAGACGGCCCAACGACTGAATCCCCGTCAGGCCAGGTGGTCGCTGTTCTTTGCCCAGTTCCAGTTTGAGCTCCACTACCGTCAGGCCGACAAGAATGTGAGGGCCGATGCCCTGTCCAGGTCAATCGAGACAAAGGACACTATGGAGTCTCCACAGAGTATCATTAACCCATCCTGCATCATCCCTGTCAACCCTCTGCAAGTTATAGACATTCCCCCGGGGAGGACTTTTGTGCGTCTGGCTGACAGAAGAAGAATCCTCTGCTGATTGCTCGTCAGTTCTGGTGGCCCATGCTGCCCAAAGACATCACGTTCTTTGTCTCCTCCTGCACGGTTTGCGCAGCAAATAAAGTTGCCCACTCCAAACCGGCGGGCCTGCACCAGCCGTTGCCTGTGCCCGATGCCCCCTGGCAACATATTGCTATGGACTTTGTCATGGACCTGCCTCTCTCTGCTGCTTGCAGTACGGTCTGGGTGGTGGTGGATCGATTCTCCAAGATGGTTCATTTCGTTCCACTGACCGGCCTACCGTCCGCTTCCCGACTAGCCAATCTCTGAACTTGCCTCTACATATTGTGTCGGATCAGTTCACCTCAAAGTTCTGGAGAGCCCTCTGCGTACTCCTCGGGGTGAAGTTGGACTTTTCCTCTGCCTACTATCCCCAGTCCAATGGTCAAGTCGAGAGAATAAACCAGATTATGGAGAACTATCTACGACACTTTATCTCCAGGCAGCACGATGACTGGGTGCAGCTGCTTCCTTGTGCTGAGTTCTCCTACAACAACCACACTAGTGAGTCCACCGCTAAGAGTCCATTCTTCATTGTCTATGGCCAACACCCTCGAATACCTCTTCCTGTTTCCACTAGGTCCCAGGTGCCTGCAGCTGACTCTGCATTCAGGGACTTTCTACAGATCTGGCAGCAGACTCGATCTTCTATTCTGCTGGCAGTCGACCGCATTAAGAGAAAGGAAGACACAAGAAGACGAGAGTCTCCCTAGTTCCTTCCAGGTACTAAGGTCTGGCTGTCCTCTAGGAATATCCGGCTGAGGGTGCCATTGTACTTTGCTCCCAGGTTCCTTCGAGATTTTGCAACAAATACACCCTGTCTCCTACAAGCTTCGGCTGCCTCCTACCCTCAAGATCCCCAACTCCTTCCAGGTCTCCCTACTGAAGCCAGTGATCTTGAACCGCTACTCCAAGACTTCCACTCCTGCAGTGGCTCCCAGCGGTTCATCAGAGACTTTGGTTAAGGAGATCCTGGACACCAAGAGAGTGGGTGGAAGAACCTTTTATTTGGTGGATTGGAAGGGGTTTGGCCCTAAAGAGTGGTCCTAGGAGCCAGAAGAGAACCTCAATGCCCCTACCCTCCTGAAGAAGTTTCTCTCTCGTTCTGGCCCCAAGAGGAGCGGGCGTAAGAGGGGGATACATTCATGCGCATGGCCGTGGGCCGTCTGCCTCACTCACCTCCTGACGCCCGCAGCCATGGAACTGTGAGCGCTGGTCCCCATCTCCTCTTCAGGAGACGCCAGCGCTCACTTCCGCTTCTCCAGGCCGGGTCCTGTACAGTGCGCACGCACGCTCGTGCACGCTCTTAAAGGGCCAGCACGCGCACCTGAAATTAGTACTAAATTAGCCCATGAGCACCCTGGACTGCAATGCCTGAGCGTTGTTGTCGTCACCCTAGTCTGTCTATGCAAATGGTCTCCTAAGTGTTTTCCAGTTCCCAGTGTTTCCCGTTCCTGCTACCTGTAACCTGTATTCCGTGCTATCCTGGTCAAATGCCGTGTTGAGCTGAAGTCGTGCTGTGCTGTATACCACGCCTGTCCTGCTACACCCCGCCTGGCACCTGCCTGCTGCCTAGTCCAAGCCAAGCCTGTCTTGCTACTGTCTGAGCTACCACAGGTACACTATACAAACTATAGACTGTGACCTGTGTCCTGTTGGTCAGCTACCATAACGTCAAGGCGGTACGGTCCAGTGTGTCCACGTACCCAACGTGACAGAGGTTATACAGCAGTAATAAGTAATTCAGCTGAAATTCCAGGACTAGGGTGAGATATAATCCCTACCAGCAGCATGTGTCTCCTCTCTTACTCTGCTCCCTCCTCCTGCTTCCCCTCCCCTCTCCATAGACTTCTATAAGAAGCAGGTCTGTGTCTTTCTACTTCCTTCTCCTGCTTCCCCCTCTCAATAGCCTTCTATCGGCAGTGTGTCTGTTGTTAGGAAACGTCCGTCACTTTTAGGTTGTCATAACTACTAGCCAAGCTTCTGGGTGGCCCTGGTTTGAGATGCAGAACCAATCTTATTTCTCTGCAACCTATCAGGACCAAGGGTGGAGTATTTGAGTCTGTTTAGTTTTTCATTGTTGCTTGTGGTTTTTTCTTGTGAATGCATATATCTGATCAAGGTCCTGGTTACACCCTGAATCAACTTGACTAGTTGGACTCTTTGAACTGGACTTCGGCTTTGTCTTTGGATTTACCCTCTGCTCACTGTTTTGGATATTCGACTCCTGGTATTCTTCTGTTTTGTGATTTGGACTTGTAGTTTCTCCTGGTATTAACTTTGCTTGTTGATGACCCCTTTGGCTGTCTGGTTATCCGTTCTAGTATTGCCTGCAAGTGAACCTGCTGTCCAACACCTTATTCTGTAAAACCAACCAGGGTTGTATGCGGCCAAATCTAACCTGCCTTGCGGCAGGCTCTGGTGGAGACCATAGAGTAGCCTTAGACTCTGCTGACCAGAGTGGTGACGGACGTGAGGTGGCTTATTTACTTGTATGCTTGATCCAGACAGTCTCCAGTTGCCTTTGGGGAATTGCTTGTATGACAATCCCATAAACGTTCACTCTGGGGAATGTCTCAAGTAGTGATTCCCTGACATCTGTGTCACTTTCATCCCTTGCTCCCTCCTCCTGCTCCCCTCTCCATATATTTCCATTGGCAGGCAGTGAAGGGAAACACCCTCACTTCCTACAGTCCGTCTCCTCTGCTCTGTAACTTGGGATGGATTTTACTTGACAAGAGGGAGTGGACAAAAGATTATAGGAAGGGAGACACAGAATTTGCATGGATAAAAAAAAGTAAATTTCTCATTAATAAACGAACCGCTAGTCATTAAAATAAAAAAAGAGGGATTTATGTTAGCAGAACAAAATTGAGAAGATATCTATTTGAGAAGATATATATTTGCAGACAATATTATGTTACATCTGGATTAATTTAAAACTATAGATAAAGTGTTGGATATGCTTTATCAGTATGGTATATATCAATTGGGAGACATCTGTGGCTTTGGGTTTGGATGGAGAAATTCAGTCATTGACATCTAGATTACAGGTAGTATCTCTGGGCCAGACCTTCAGATATTTCGGTGTAGAAGCTTCCCTTAATATCAAAGATTTTGTTGAAACAATATAACACCTCTGATACATAAAATTAAGGATAAAATAATTGAATATTAATATGGCAGGTAGGATGGCTCTTACTAAAATGGTAACCTTGCCTGTCATTTTGTATGTGATCTCTAATTCTTCAGTATGATTCCCCTAAAAAAAATTAGGATCGTGGACAGTCTTTTTACAGACTTGATCTGGAGGGGCAAACAACCAAGACTGAAACTTGTTCATCTACAGAAACCAACAAAATCTGCATGACTGGCCATACCACACATTGAGATATACTACCTGACTGCACAAATTAAGTCTTTGGTAATGATTGAAAATAATTAAATCTTTAAACAATATCTAAAAAAATTATTATCCAATGATGTCAAAATATAGTATTTACGAAATCCTAGAAACAAGTTGTTTTAAGAGAAAGTTCAGAAACAAAGTTCCAACACTTAAAATGTTATATTAGACAGTGAGGGGTTGAAGAAGAAGTACAATCAGAGCAAAAATTTGGATATAACTCTGGTTTAAGGGAATGATATGCTTATTGGATAAATAGAGGGATTCTGTCAACTTTTAATCACATTGTAATCGTTGTTGTCATCATTACACACACAGGACATATTATCAATAAGGTCTACCAGTTTATTTGTGAACCAACATAAAAGAAATAGATTTTTTTTAAATAAGATATTTTTTATTGAAGTTTCAAGATTAAACAATACAAAACATAACATATAAACACTGTCCCTAACCCTCCCCCCAGGCACCATCAGATATTACAGAAATAAAAGACATATGTGGTGAGACATATTCCAAACATCGAATAAACAATTCGCCTGATAGCAAGTACAATACTGATATAAAACAGACATAGGACTCTCTTAATCCCCCGCCTCTCATCCCTTCCAGTATAGAAATTTAATCCACATACAATACAGAAGGCTTCATCCAGAAGAGGTCCATGGGCACAGTTTATGATACAGATTCCGATACACATAACCATGATCCCCATATGGATTCAAATTGTTTAAGCGCTTTACGCTTTACTTACACAGCTTTTTCCAACACAATCATTTTATTCACTTTAGCAATGAATTAAAGAAATAGATTTTAGTGGCAAGTGATTAGCTCCGAAGTCACCTCCAAATTGGGTTGTCTTCTGCTTGACCTTTAGAGCCCAATATTGTGTTAGTGCCTGGGCCCACCAGGGATTCCTTTGGCACGACCCAAATTGTGCAGGTGTGACACCATCTTTTCCACTAATTTTTATATCGGTCATGTAATTATTAGAGGAGTCACATTTTCTAATGTAGTAACATACCAAAACGCCTTTGATTACATGCAATTGTCTAACTCTTGTCGTATTGCAATGACAATTTTAGATCTGTGTCCAAAAAAATTATTAAAACACTATCTTGTTTAACATCGGCATCTGCTCTTAGCACAAAATGTCATAAGGAGATGACTTAGCCTGTCTCCACATCAAAAACAGTTTATATTGACCGTGCTGTCCTTTTATTATAGGGGTCTGTATTTTAAATAGAACTATTATAAACACACAGACTTGAGATATAAATCATTGTGTAAACCGAACTTACATAAAAGTAAGAAATTCAGCACGTACTGTAGAGGAGAGTGTGCTTTATAACAAGAGCAAATATAGCCCCCTCTTAATGATAGCTCATGTCACCATGCCATTCTAGAAACATGACAGTCTGGTTCTTGTTGATCCTTCTATCCATCCCTTGTAGAACAAAAGGGACTTGTGACATTAGGAATGCTTCCGTCTTCCTTTATTTTCTAATGTGGACGTCCCTGTGGGAAGGAACCTTGTACAGGTTCACATTTCACATGAAGAAGAAGATGGGTGGGGCAACTCGATTTGGGCCTTCGTCGTTCAGCAACCGTACACCTTTGAAAAAAATGGATTTATAGGAATGCAGAAATCTACACTTACAATTTGAGAAATATGTAGCAACTTAAATTATAGCTAAATAAATTATAGCTGACAGTAAAAGAAAAGGGATGCAGGTATGCCCTGATATTAAAGTACAACAGTCACCAACTAAAACATTCAATGTAATTTCCATAAAAATTACTGTGCTAAATACCATTTTTCATTTTGCGTCCTATGATGTATTATGAAGGCTACCCAGTTCTGAAAAATGGCATCTAATGGGAGGAACATGGAGGAACTGTCCAAGCAGTAAATCCACATGCATGGTCGGATTTCCCTGTGCCTATAGGGCTCCAGCTGAAGGGAACATTTACATATAAATACACTGAACAGTATGTGTAAATTATGTGTATTTATATGTTAATCGTGTGATCACAGTGATGTGAGAATAAGAGGACACCCAGGGAGGGATGAGAAAAGCCTGCAGAGGGTGCTATATGTTGTTAGAAGAGCACCACAATGTTCGGCTTTATTTTGCAGGAGCAAGACAACATTTTTTAAGGTGTAAATATAATTCTATAAAATATTAAATGTGTGCGCTTTTCCAATGTAGCCAAGATCCACTGCTAGATTTCAAGTGCCAGTTTAATTACAGACAACTACGTGTTTAGGGGTACTCCGACCCCTTTGTCAGGTACAGAAATTAGAGAATCAGTGTGAACAAACAATCTTTCTTAAGGCCCAATCACAGCGGTCAGTTTTGTTAGTAACATCGCTCGTTTGCTCCTATCACAAGGAGCTATGGATGGGGACGAGCGGTCGTTACTCTGATCGCTCGTCCCCATACATGTTTACATAGGAAGATGTGCTGCCGAAAACGATAATATTTCCGTTTTTTAAAACTATACGACCAGCAGATGATCGAGCGTTTGCTCGTTCAATTGCTGATCGCTGCCCTGTTTACACAGGACAATTATCGGCAACGGGCGTTCTATGAACGATTGTCTGCCCGATAATTGCCCAGTGTAAAAGGGCCTTTATATAATTATACCATTCATCACATCGTCAATTTATTTCTATCCTATTATAATCAAGTTTTTTTTTCCATTAAAATTTAATTTTAGCCATTCATTGAGCATGAATTGTTGTTATCTATGACTTTTGTGATAATGCGCGTATTTATCATTTCTTTTTTAAAAGCTTTAGAAGTTACTTTTTCTGGAAACTTAAATAAAATAATGATTAATGTGAGTATTCAGATTATTTTTTTCGGCTAATTTCACATTTTTCTTAAAACTAAAAACAATTCAATGTGACAAATATGCAAAAACAGCAAATATTTTTGCACTGTCCATTCAACTGAGGAGCACTGTTTTCCTGATTATACCTATTATATTGCAGCTTTTGCATTAAATCACACCCACAATGTGCATTATACCTCCCAACTTTCAAGTATTTCAAAGAGGAACCACAATTTTTTTTCTGTTATGCCACACCTCTAACTGTGCCCAATCCCCACCCATATCCACACAGTTCAGCCCACACAGTATCATGCTCCCATAGTGCCTCCCCACAGTATAATGCCCTATAGTGCCTCCCACACTGTATAATGCGAAATAGCTGCCCTCACACCGTATAATGCCCCCATAGCTCCCCCATATAGTATAATGCCCACACAGATGTACCCATACAGTATAATGCCCCAATAGCTGCCCCAAACAGTATAATGCCCAATATCTGCTCCCATACAGTATAAGGCCCCCAGAGCTGCCCCAATAGAGTATAATCGACCCATAGTTGCCTCCATACAGATTAACGCCCCCCATAGCTGCCCCCATACAGTATAATGCTCCCATGGCTGCCCCTATACTGTATAATGCCAAATACCTGTCCTCACACAGTATAATGCCCCCATAGCTCCCCAATACAGTATAATGTCCACACAGATGCACACATACAGTAACATTCAGACCATAGTGGCCCCCATACAATATAATGCCCCAATAGCTCCCCCCATACAATATAATGCCCAATAGCTGCTCCCATACAGTATAATGCCCCCCATAACTGCCCCCATACTGTATAATGTGCCCATAGCTGCCCCATGCAGTATAATGCCCCTTAGCTGCTCCCATACTGTGTAATGCCTCCACACTGCCCTCATACAGTATAATGCCCTATAACTGCCCGCCATACCGTATATTACCCACACACAGTATAATGCCCCCCACAGGTGTCCTCATACAGTATAATACCCCCACAAGTGCCCCTATACAGTATACATGTCTGTGCCAAGCCGCTCACAGTGCTTTGCGCAGTGAATGGTGCAGTGAATGGTGGAGCAGGGACCTGACGGCTTCCTGCTTCACCATTCTGGACTGAGGACGCAGATGCAGTTGCCACCGGGACATACTAGCAGCCGCACGGGACAGTGCCCAAAATCCAGGACTGTCCTGCTGGATCTGGGACAGTTGGGAGGTGTGGTAAAACATAAAAAGAACTATATACATTTGGTATCGCCGTAATCGTACTGATCCACAGAATAAAATCAACATGTAATTTTTACCGCCTGGTGAATGCCGTGAAATCAAACCCAAAAAACAACGTCAGAATTGCAGTTTTTTACCATTCCACGACACAAAATTTATTTTATTTTTTTATTACATTATATTGTATATTTAATAATGCCATTAAAATATACAACTCGTCCTGCTAAAATCAAGCCCTCATTCGGCTATGCCGACCAAAAAAGTTAAAAAGTTATGGCTCTTGGAAGGCAGGCATGAAAAAGCAAAAGTGAAAAAACGAAAACTGTGGCGGGAAGGGGTTAATAGGTAGTCCACAGTTGTTTCCCAGATATTTGTATCAATAGGTATAACAACATCCAATACATACAAACTCTCCAACTATCAAAAGACGGCAAAAGCCGCAAAAGATACTAATCATAATACCCTCACTCTCAGGTTTGGATCATATTCTTTGCAGTACAAGTAGGTTTCTGCTTGTTACTGCTTGTGGTAGGAATGACCAGCCTGCCAAAATTACTGCAATGCCATGTTCACAAAGAATATCTGCAGGTATATATCGGAGCATAAAACATTCGTATTACACTCTGAAATACACTTGAAATGCGCCTGCAAACAACTTCTCAATAATTTCAATGGGATATACACTGTGTAGTTTATGCATACCTCCCAACCGTCCCGGATTCAGCGGGACAGTCCCGGATTCCGGGCGCTGTCCTGCTGTCCTGGGCGGCTGGGGGTATGTACCTCTGTCAAACTAATTCTGAAGCAGGGAACCATCAGCTCCCTGCTTCAGATTTAGTTCATAGCGAAGGAGCAGAGGGAGCTCCTCCGCTCGCCGAGGGCTCCCCGGGCACAGTGCTACTTTAAGCGCTGTGCTCGGGGAAGCCCTTGACGGTACTGTCCATTTATGAGCGGAATCCCCGTCCAGAGTCGGCAACGGGGATTCCGCTCAAGGATTAGCCACTGACGTCACTGTCCATATATGGACAGTACTGTCAATGGCTTCCCTGAGCACAGCGCTTAAAGTAGCGTTGTGTCCGGGGAGAAGGGTTGCCAACTGTCTCTGACTGGGGTGACCTCAGTCACAGACACACAGACCGTCATTGGGTTCGTGCTGGGACCAGTAACTTGTGAGTCACCTGGTCCTGACCTCATGTCCAGAGACCAGGTAGGGGTGTGGTGGATTGAGTGTACGACTCACTAGTTACAGCCGCGCTTGTAGCTTTCCTGTGCTTAATTATCGTGGGAAAGCTACATGCGGGGCTGTGACTGGTGAGACTCCCAGTACACACTGCATGCGGCAGCCAGTCTGACTGTGAGTCTCTGACCAGTCACCACCCACACGCAGCAGACAGACAAACGTTGCCGGCAGGATAGACTGAGATAGTGCCTGTCGTTATTGACTGAATCCTCAACTACTACTGTTTGGCATGTGTTGAACATGATGGCTTCTATAGTGTAGTGGTCAGCTTGTCTGCCTTAAAGCTGAAAGGTCACTGGTTCAAAATCTGGTGGGGTTTATTTTTATATTTTTTAAATATTATTAATATCTTAATTGTATTAGGCTAAGTTCACAATAGCATTGTGCCCACACTCTTCTTTTTACTATCCCTCTATTTGGTATTATACTGTGTGGGAGGCACTATGGGAGCATGATACTGTGTGAGCTGAATCGGGTGTGAATGGGTGGGGATTGGGTGGGATTAGAGGCGTGGCTTAAAAGAAAAAAATTGTCCCTCTTTGTGATACTTGAAAGTTGGGAGGTATGGTTTATATGAGTCATATTTTTACACTGCTAAATTAAAAAGCACTTCGGAAAAATACGCTTTGTAAAAAAGAAGTGTCATGTTACTACTTGAAGCATTTTTCAAAGAAATTTTTCCCATTTCCCATTCACTTAAAAAAGGGCATTGAAAATACACCTCAAAATACGCTTAAAAACCGCTTGCAAAAATCAAAAACATTTTGAAAATCAGCTCCAAAAATGCCTGGATTTAATAGACTGTTTACTCAGCCTTGTATTTTTCAGCCTGAACATATGCCGTGTGAACATCGCCCACAAGTGCGGCAAAAAGTTATCCAGAAAGTCACAAATCATCCCAGAACACCATATAAAGGACAAAAAAAGCTGAATCAAAACGGAGTATGAACTGAAAACTCAACATAAATTAAGTAAGTCAAAAACATATGTCTATTTTTCACAGCAGCTGTTCTAGATACAGGAGCCATGGAGACAGAGCAGGAGACTCACTCTCCTACTTCAGAGTCATACACTGCTGGCACTGTGGACAGTCCGTGCTGTAGTTAGTAGCAAAAATGGTGATAGAAGTTATTTAGAAAAACGATTATTGTGCATACTCCTTGACTATAACCGTTTTTCTAAATAATGTCAGTATAATTGGAGGTACGCTTTAAGGCCTTGTTCACTCAATGTAGATTTGATGCAGAATTTGCATGCATTTTTTAATCCAAAACCAGAATTGGATGCAGGAAAGAAGACACTTTAAAGGGAACCTATCAGCAGTTTTGAGATCTCAAAACTGCTGACCGGGTGATATAAAGGAAGGGAAGGGAATTTTAAAGTTACCTTTTTTCTTTATCATACAAGCAGCATGACTGAAAAAAATTTTTTTAATTACCCCGGCGTTCTACTGGGGCGGGACTTGATGTGCAAGTGCTCCTGCACTACACGCTACAAGCTCCGTCCTTCTGCTCTGAGTGATGGCTTTTGCGGTCTCCTGATTGGTTGCTAAAACCATTACTCAGAGCAGAGAGTGGCACTTGCGACTTGCCAGGGGGATGAGAAGTCAGTATTTTTGTCATGCAACTTGCATTACCGAGAAAAAGGTGAGTTTAAAATGCCCTTCTCCTCCCTTATATCACCCAGTGATGGCCATACTTTATATATTTCTTCAGTTTAGGTTCCATTCCTGTTTTTTTGTTTAAAATATACTTTCAAAATCTGCAGCAAATCAGTTCTGTGTGAATAAGGCCTTGGGCCAGGATAACACACACAGTTTCTATGCAGTTTTTGTGGCAGTTTTTTGAACCAAAGCCACAAGTGGATCAAAAACGAAGGAAAGGTATAAAGAAAAGACTAATAAATCTCCTTTCTTTTGTGTCCACTTATGTATTTGACTCAAAAAACTGAGCCAAAAACTGCCACAAAAACTGCATCAAAACTCTGTGTGTGATCGTGGCCTTAGGATGCAGTAACACGTGACTATTTTTGTTGCATAAATTTCATTCATCTGAATCTGGTTATTTCTGCAGCAAGCACATGGATTTCTGCAAGTTCTATTCAGATGGATGAAAATGTTCAGTTGTAGAAATTTCGGCAACAAAATATGCCGCGTGTGGCTGCACCCTAAGGGCTCATTCCGCGTCAGTGTGCTTTCCGTTTTAACAATGTACAGTACACTGATCCATGCAATCCACTGAAGCTATTCACACATCTGTGATTTTTCGGGGAGCGTGTGTCCGTTGCGCAAAACTTACTGCATTTCCTAATTTTATCCGTGTTTGCGGATTAGACTCGCCCATCGAAGTCAATGTTTGCGTGAAAATAGCAGACACCAAACAGACGACATCCGTGTGCTTTGCGTTTTTCACGCACAGTTGCTAAGGAGGTTGGGGGAAAAAAAATTAAAACGAATTTGTGTGATCATACGTCCTTCCTATGAGTGTTTTCTGAGGGTTGGGATAAAATTGGGATAAAATTGTGCCAAAAGTCCTCCTTCTGTTTTTTTTTTGCGTCCTTGAAATACGCATACAACTCGGATAACATATGTGCGCTAAACACAAACGGAACTCACACTGAGATATACACGCTGCGTATTTTGTGGACGATAAACGTTCATGCTCGTGTGAATGTACGGATGTAGCCAGTGGCGTAACTACCGCTGTACCAGCCATAGCGGCTGCTATGGGGCCCGCAGCATGACCCACCCGCCGGCACGGCCCCCCCCATGGCCGGAGGCTCCGCTAGCAGCCGCTATGGCTACTACTGCGCGACGCCACTGAAGGGGTTGTTCCTACAAAAGACATGCATCCCTATTCACAGGATAGGGGATACATGTGGGATCGCTGAGACGCCCAGCGATAAGGAGAACGGATGACCGAAAGTCCCCCGAAGTTCTCCATGACAAACCTCGGACTTCAGGGGTCTGTCGGCAGCTCCATAGAAATGAATTGTGCACCGGTCGCGCTTGTGCGCATGCGTGACCAGCGCTCCTTTAATTTTTATTGAACTGCGCAGACCCCGGAAGTCCGAGGTTTGTCATGGAGAACTTCGGGGGACTTTCGGTCCCCCCTTCTCCTTATCGCTGCTAGCAATCACACATGAATCCCCTGGATAGGGGATACATCTCTTTTGTAGGACAAACTATAGGCCGTTTTTTTTTTTAGGGGGACGGGGGTTGGGGGCTGTATGGCGTTATCTACAGGGAGGCTGTATGGCGTTATCTACAGGGAGGCTGTATGGCGTTATCTACAGGGGGGCTGTATGGCGTTATCTACAGGGGGAGGGCTGTATGTCGTTATATACAGGGCATTGTTAATGACATTTTTAACTGCGTTTTTTGATGCGTTTTTTTAGTGCGGCCAGATGTTAAATTAAAGTCTATAGTTAAATATCAAAAGCACTACATACAACTGCGTTTTGGTTTGGTTTAGTTATTGAGAAAATTTTGTGGTCGGAGGCATGTTTTTTCAAACGTATCTTGCCTTGGGTATGGCGTTTTTTCCAGGCGTTTTTCCCACAGGCTGTTCTATAGGGCTTCAAAAACACCAGAAAAAAAGCATGTACAAAATGATACTAAATGAAAAACGCAGCTAAAAACACCTTAAAAAACGCAAGTTACATTTTAATAAGCTGGTGATTTTAAAAGCCTTTTATTTAAGCAGTTTAAATTGCCAGAAAATTCTGTGTGTGAAGAAGGCCTACAGCAGATCTGTCTGCAGACTATGCTGCCTTTTTAAGGGCAGTACAATGGCGTAACTATAGGGGTCGCAGCAGTAAAAATTGCTACCGGGCTGCGGCCCCCCGCACCACATCAGTGAAAAGTTATTATAGTAACTGGGGTCTATGTAATAAAATACACGGGCCCCCGTTATTATAGTAACTGACAGTACTTACATTCAGGGGCGTAACTAGGAAACACTGGGCCCCATAGCAAACTTTTGACTGACCCCCCTCCCCTGGGTGCCACACACAGCCTGGCCTTGTAGATAGTGCCCTCTGTAAATAGTGGCATACAGCCCCCCTGTAGACATTGCTATACAGCCCCCCTATAGACATTGCTATACAGCCTCCCCATACAGTGCTATACAGCCTCCCCATACACTGCTATACAGCCCCCCAGTAAACAGTGCTATACAGCCCCCCTGTAAACAGTGCTATACAGCCCCCCCTGTAGATAGTGCTATACAGCCCCCTGTAGACAGTGCTATACAGTCCCCCCTGTAGACAGTGCTATACAGCCCCTCCCTGTAGACAGTGCTATACAGCCTGCCCATACAGTGCTATACAGCACCCCTGTAGACAGTGCTATACAGCCCCCATTAGACATTGCTATAGAGTCTCCCCATACAGTGCTATACAGCCCTCCCTGTAGACTGTGATATACTTTCAAGTATCACAAAGAGGGACAATCGATGTGGTGCACAGCAGCAATTTTTTTTTCTGCTAAAGCACACCTCTAATCCCGCTCATACACACCCGGTTCAGCCCACACAGCATAATGCCCCCATAGCTGCCACCATACATTCAGGGGCAAATACTAGGAAATGCTGGGCCCTATAGCAAACTTTTGACTGCCCGCCCCCCTCCCCTGGGTGCCACACACAGCCTGGCCTTGTAGATTGTGCCCTCTGTAAATAGTGCCATACAGCCCCCATGTAGACAGTGCTATACAGCCCCCCAGTAGACATTGCTATACAGCCTCCCCATACAGTACTATAGAGCCTCCCCATACACTGCTATACAACCCCCCTGTAAACAGTGCTATACAGCCCCCCCTGTATACAGTGCTATACAGCCTCCCCTGTAGACAGTGCTATACAGCCCCCCTGTAGACAGTGCTATACAGCCCCCCTGTAGACAGTGCTATTCAGCCCCCCCTGTAGACAGTGCTATACAGCCCCCCCTGTAGACAGTGCTATACAGCCCCCCTGTAGACAGTGCTATACAGCCCCCCCTGTAGACAGTGCTATACAGCCCCCCCTGTAGACAGTGCTATACAGCCCCCCCTGTAGACAGTGCTATACAGCCCCTCCCTGTAGACAGTGCTATACAGCCTCCCCATACAGTGATATACAGCCCCCTGTAGACAGTGCTATACAGCCTCCACATACAGTGCTATACAGCCCCCTTGTAGACATTGCTATACAGCCTTCCCATACAGTGCTATACAGCCCTCCCTGTAGACTGTGATATACTTTCAAGTATCACAAAGAGGGACAACCGATGTGGCGTGCAGCGCCAATTTTTTTCTGTTAAGCCACGCCACTAATCCCACGCAATCCCCGTTCATACATACCCGGTTCAGTCCATCGAGTATAATGCCCCCATAGCTGCCACCATACAGTATAATGCCCCAATACAGTATAATGCCCACAGAGATGCCCCATACAGTATAATGCCCACACAGATGCCCCATACAGTAAAATGCCCACACAGATGACCCACACAGTATAATGTCCCCCATACTGCCCCCACACACTATAATGCTCTCCATAGCTGCCCCCACACAGTATAATGCCTGTCATAGCTGCGCCCACAATATAATGCCCCCATAGCTGTCCCCAGAGTACAATGCCCCCATATAGTATAATGCCTCCCATAGCTGCCCCCACAGTATAATGCCCTCCATATTTCCCCCACACAGTATAATGCCCCCATAGCTGCCCCCACACTATAATGCCATCCATAGCTGTCCCCACACTATAATGCCATCCATAGCTGTCCCCACAGTATAATGCCCTCCATATTTCCCCCACAGTATAATGCCCCCCATAGCTGCCCCCACACCATAATGCCATCCATAGCTGTCCCCACAGTATAATGCCTCCATGCAGTATAATGCTCCCATAGCTGTCCCCACAGTATAATGCCCCCATAGCTGTCCCCACAGTATAATGCCCCCATACAGTATAATGCCCCCCATAGCTGTCCCCACAATATAATGCCCCCATACAGTATAATGCCCGCTATAGCTGTCCCCACAGTATAAGCTGCCACATAGCCCTCACCATGCTGATCCCGCTTCCTGAATGCTGGAGCAGGGAGCTGACAGCTCCGTGCTCCAGCTTTCACTCTGCCGTGAGCGGCCCGGCGCAGGTAAGGGCGATGTAGTGTCGTCATCGCCGAGTCACTCACAGCACAGACTGGAGGAGAAAGATCCTCCACCCGTCGTGGGAACGAGGATAGGTAATTAATTATGTTATTATTTTTCTATTAGGCACTATGGGGCATTATTGGTAGGGATATGGTCTGATATGGTGGCAACCAATAGCGCAGTTGACTGCGCTATTGATTCCGTCAAATCAACAGAACCCTGTCACAACAGTGACAGACGGAAACCTTTAGCAATGTTTCCGTCACCATGGAGATCAATGGTGAGGAAAACGGAAGCTGAGGTTTCAGTTTGCCTTTCCGTTGAGGAGTTACCCGACGAAAACCTCCGACGGAAGGGCAGCAGTGATGTGAACAGGCCCTTACTAATGTTTTTGTGTTTGTGTTTTTTTTTAAAGGTTCGGTCATTGGACTACGTTGGATTTGAGGACTACTTCGATGATGGCTTTTTTTTATTATCAATAAAATGGTTAATGAGGGTTGTGTGTGGGGTTTTTATTTCAATAAACCTGTTTTTTTCTATATCTTTGTATTTTTTTTTTAGATCTAGCCTTGGATTGCTCTATTTCTATTTGTTACTATGACAAGAAGATGTTATTTATGACACATGCATAATAATTTTATTCTCTTGCATATTGATAGTATTGTATAGTGCACAATATTATATATCACAAAGATGCCACATTTTACATTTCATGACCATTTAGCCAATGTTCATCAAAGGTAGAGATCACTTAGTAATGTAGTACCCAGCTGACAAGATGATTTTTCTCCCCTAGCTGTCTGCCCCCTCTGTCTGCTTTAGTCTTGTTTGCACTGTGCATTTCGCCAACTTGCGCCAGCACATGCACAGTGCAAAAAAATACAAGTGCCATTATTACCAGGAACCAGTCCAGGGAACCCCAGATACCCTACCCTGGTATCTTGGGTCTTCACAGAACCAACATTGGAAACAATGCCTTAAAGGAACACGCAGGAAGGCCAACCTCTTCTTTTCTGGACAGCATAGTGAAAAAAATCATGGGTAAGTAAAATTTTTATAGACCAAAACAGAAAAACAAAAATTAATGATGAATATGGTAATATGTCTATGGCTCAGATGCTAATATGAATTCATCAAAAGCATTTACTGTGAACTGGAAAATGATAATAGTTTTAATTACCATGACCTGTACAAGCCCCTCCAGCTTCATAATAATCACGGATGTATCTATTTTTTAATGTGGACCCAGAGAAAAAATCTCCTATTTTTCAGACTGTCAGAGAATTTACCATAGTTGGCAAAACTGATACAATTGTGTTATGAACAGTGCAGTGCCTGAAGATCTGGTGCATGACACAGGTATTCTCTCTATGGTCTTCTTTGAATCCCTGTGTCATGCACCCTCCCCCTATGTTAGATATAACATAGGGTATCAAAGTTTGCTTCTATAATTTCAGAAAAGCTGAATTATATTGGGCATATGACCCACACATTTTTCTATCTGAAATCTTTCTATGTGATCTCTTGAATCCTGAGATCTTGTTATGATTCATAAATTAAAATATTATTGTTAAGGATCTGCCAGTCACAGCTTCTGTATCCACGCCCATAGGTAATCAGTCTGCACCTGCTTCTATGTCTGTGAGACTGACTCCATCTTCCACCACTCAGGATGGCAGGCTTAGGAGTGGGAGAGCCTATCACAGCCTGGCCATACGGAGCTAGCTCCCGCCCTCTGTCTATTTATACCTGCCTTTCCTGTTCCTCCTTGCTTGTGATTCTTCTCTGTTGGTTTCCTGGCCCTGCTGCAGCTTCTTGAACTACTTGTCCCTGCTTCGTATTGACCCTGGCTTACTGACTACTCTTCTGCTCTGCGTTTGGTACCTCGTACACTCCTGGTTTGACTCGGCTTGCTCACTACTCTCTTGCTCTGCGTTTGGCACCTCGTACTCTCCTGGTTTGACTCGGCTCGTTTACTACTCTTGTTGCTCACGGTGTTGCCGTGGGCAACTGCCCCGTTTCCCTTTGTTCTGTGTTTCCTTGTCTGGTTGTCTGTCGTGCACTTACTGAGTGTAGGGACCGTCGCCCAGTTGTAGCCCGTCGCCTAGGGCGGGTCGTTGCAAGTAGGCAGGGACTGAGTGGCGGGTAGATTAGGGCTCACTTGTCTGTTTCCCTATCCCTGTCATTACAATTATTTTTAGATTTAATGTCATTGTCTTTTCAAGTTGCATTTGGCTGTTTGTGCATAGAAAACTCTTTGGATATTAGGAGATTGTACATTTAGCATTTTAATTTATTTCAAAGTGCAGAAGAAACAGTTTGAAATGAAACATTGATACCCACAGCCAAGATATAATGTGGCATCAATCCTATAATCTGTCTCAATGGGAATTTTCCAAAGAAACAGATCCAGTTTATATTTAACCTTAGTTTTATTTTTCTTAGAAAGTACCAAGGAATATAGAAAGTCCTAGCAGGTCATTCTCTTGTCATTTGCTCCAGAGTCATATTATACAACTTCCTGGCGCCTGGCAGTTGTACCATAAAATTACCACCCCATCTGCCAAGAAAATGAAATGTACAACCCAGTGATCCAAACACCGGGAAGATTTCTGCCAGTGCTGTGGAATATATATAATCGGAAGCCTTCTCTGACAGCTGATAATATTTTTAAACACTGTTTTTGTATTTGTAATAGAAGGGCTTGTTCACACATAGTTGGTCCAGGGTAAACTGTACCAAAATTGCATCAATAATCACATAAAAATGC